>NC_137467.1:85370094-85901786 GCF_964235325.1 Thermobia domestica
AAATCTTTGAGTCCACGTCTCATATAACCTCGATGCAGAAAGGGAATACTAAACTGAAATAATTAACTAACTTGAAACCGATGACAAGACAAAACTCAAGGTTGCGGCAGAAACTAGCACAAAACTTTGGAATACAAAAAGTATTAAGTATCCAGTTGGAGGGGGAGGGAAAGGATGGGAACACTGACATAAGACCATAAAACACATTGTTGAAATGGCAGTCAGTGATGATTATAGAGGTGGCACTTGGGCCTAGAACTTCGAAATTCCCTCTAGGGCATTTCCCGAGCGTGCTCAATCTGAGTTACCAGAATTTTCACAGTACTATATTCACCCATCGTTTATTCAATCCCCCCGCCCTGGAAAATCTGAAGTGAGCATTGCCTCCTATCATGCTCAATATGAATTACATGTATTTTTGCAGTACTGTTTTTCATCTCTAGTGTAATGAAATTCTTCCACGAGAAAATCTGTAATCAACACTGTCAGTAGCTACATCCTTCACTAATATACATTTACAAGTACAGCTTTATTTTCGTACTCTTTTCAACAGTTAACCAATTTAAAACTGTATTATAATTCAAAGTACTTATCATATTTCTGTCTTAAACATGAATATGTAGTCAACTTCTTAAACACTTCGCTCCGCAGGAACTCGTTCAGCGTGTGCAACAAGCAAAAGCAACAGGTTTGGCGTCTCACAAATGACAAAGGAGAAAAAAGAAAAGCAAAAGCAGCACAGCAGTACCTTATCGCAGTCAGTACTGACAACATAGTTTCAGTCGTCACTTAGCCAATAGACCTACAAGCGGTGTACAAGAGTTATGCAGTTAAAATATACGTTGTGCCCAGTGGCGAAGGGTGATAGTTTCAAGAGGGTAGGCCCAATGTTCTACTACTAATAATAATAACGATAATAATAATAATAATAATAATAATAATAATAATAATAATAATAATAATAATAATAATAATAATAATAAAATGAAACAGATTAGACATAGATATTTTACTACAGAAATACAAGAAGACGAATTCACATAAATTTAATGCAATTTTAGTTCATCGACAGCACTTGCTCGATCCGGATCTCAATTTTCGTAACGAAATTGACGTATGTGACTCATAACTGATCTTAATTCGCTATAATGCCATTTAATTGCTTTAATTGGCGTGATCGGGTGGGGAAGATGGATTATCGCATTATCTGCGCTTCACAAGAAGCATATGCTGAAACAAAAACTGCCTGTAAAATTTTGTCTCTAATTATATTGTTAAAAACACATGACACGCATTCAATCAAGATCTTTTGTGTGTCACTTAATTCCCGTTTAAAAACAGAATCAGACTTACCAGGTGTGTTAGTTGAAGTTTGCCGGTTTTACCGTTAGATGTCTCTAGCAATATGTATACATTTCTATGATGCGGCATGTAAGTCATTTGTTTCTGTAAACATTAACCTTCAAAAATACATAAGTCACATTCGGCCAACAGAATAGCGTCAGAGTTGTTTACCTCAGTGACTATGGCGAGTTTCGTTCCAAGTAAATCGCATTTGCGGCATGCATTGCTGTTCTAATTTCATGAAAAGAAAAAAGCAGCTGAAGCTCATCGGTTGCTGGTAGAAACCTACGGTGAACATGCTCCAGTGATTAGAACATGCGAGACATGATTTCGTCAATTTAAAAGTGGAGATTTCGATTTGACAGACAAGGAACATCCCGGTGCAGCGAAAAAGTTCAAAGACAAGGAATTGCAGGCGTTATTAGATGAAGACCCAACCCAATCGCAAGCAACATTAGCACAAACACTAAATGTGACTCGAGGAGCAATTTCCCAACGTTTGAAAGCCATGGGAAAGATCTAGAAGTATGGAAAATGGGTGCCAGACGGATAGACAAATGGAAAAGCGACAAACCGTGTGTGAAGTCCTGCTTCAACGGTTCGAAAGGAAATCATTTTCGCATCGAATTGTCACGGGGGACAAAAAATGGATTTATTTTGAGAACCCGAAGCGAAAAAAATCATGGCTTACACCTGGTGAAGCCGGCCCATCGACGGCAAGGCCAAATCGCTTTGGCCGTAAGAGAATGCTCTGTGTTTGGTGGGACCAGTGTGATGTGGGACGAGTTATTAAGACCTGGTGAAACAGTGGATACGGATCGCTACAGACAACAAATTATTAATTTGAATCATGCGTTGATTGAAAAACGGCCGGAATGAGCCCGAAGACATGGCAAGGTTATCATGCAACATGACAACACGCCGTCTCATACCGCTAATCTGGTGCAGGACACATTAAAAACACTTAATTGGGAAATATTACCGCACCCGCCGTAGTCTCCAGACCTCGCCTCGATGGGACACTCACTTGCAGAGCAGCGCTTCGCTAATTTTGAAGACGTCGAAAAATGGCTCGTCGAATGGTTTGGCTTGAAAGAGAAAAAGTTTTTTGGGATGGTATCCATGATTTGCCTAAAAGATGGGCAAAGTGTGTAGAATCCAATGGTCATTATTTTGAACAGAGAAATTGTGAGATTCCCTGAATAGTCAGTGTTTTCTGTCTCGAAAAAAACGGCAAATTTCAACTAACACACCTGGTAAATATTTCTATACGCTGATCTTTATTTCAACAACTACACACACACACACACACATTATATATATATATATATATATATATATATATATATATATATATATATATATATATATATATATATATATATATATATATATATATATATATATATATATATATAGTACCAATTCATGCAAAACTCTGTTGCCCTCTGTTCTATTTTCAACACAGGCGTTAGTCTTCGTTCCTTAATAACACATTAATTTTCAAAAGACCACTGACATAGAAAGTTCTTTAATAGCAATTATATTACGTATATTCATATTCTCCACTTACTGACATTTTCTCTCATTCACTTTTGCAAATGTAAGGAAAAAAATCACTCATAATATCCCAAAAACACACACTCTTTCTAATGAATTCAACGAGTCTGATTTCGTACAGGTTTGCGCCAACGCAACGGAATAAAGGGGCATTATTTTGCGATAATGTGAGTAGCGCCTTTAAAATTTCTTGTTATAGTTTTTGCGTTGCGTTAGAGTCCAAGAGAGGCCAAGTTGAAACGGAATGGAGCCCACGTTATCTTGCTCTTTATTTGTTTGATATATCGAATCGAAATCGAAGGTCTCGAGAGAAACTAGTAGGTAGAAACGAAAGTCGATAAGCGCTGAGGTCGGTCTCTTTCACAGGTTATACGCTGGTGAAGAAAACATCATTTCCAACACGTTCTCTCGCGGGATTTTCTGAGTAGCTTGGCGGTAGTTCTTCTGTCTCCTGAGACACTGCTCGGTGAGCCTCCCAGCAGTGGTGCCAACCACGATTTCTTTATCGAAGAATTTTGTTTCAACATAGAAAATATCATGCATTCTGTGCAAGGAAAATGAATTAATTATAAATTATATTTTCTGAAAGTTAAATGGATAGGTCGGGCCCCAGGGCCTCTTACCACCCTTCGCCACCGGTTGTGCCACAGTAGCGCTACAGGCGGAATGTGCACAAACTACAAATGAATGTTTCTTACACGTATCAGTCACTGTTGCACCCGCTTTACATTCCACACATCCTTTTTTCTCCCACTTTTTGACCTTGACAAGCAGAAGAACCAGACTTTCTGAGTTTACAACCATAAACTGTTTGGGCCTTATGCAGTGACATTTTGAAGTTTGATTAAAGCTATACTACGTGGTTGATTAACGGGTGGTTATCAAAATTGTATTCAGAGTCTCTGATTAGGACGTAGTATTTGACGAAGTTAATCACATGTGACTAATCTAGAGCAGAGGCTAATCTTTTACCCACGGTTTACCCACGCGACACAACATTTCGTATTTCATATATTTTCATTTTTACAGACTACGCATGCGCTTATCTACTTCTCCGTAGTTGCCACATTTATTTTTCTCACCCGATGCATTAGGGTTATATAAGTTAATCATACCCAAATCATCATTTTAGTTGTACTCAAAGTAGACTCTGAATACCATAACGTGCACCGCCCTTAGTAAATTTGTAGTATGCATACTAACTAGTCTGAGACTAACCATAGATTAACGAATTCTCTCTGAATACCGCCCTTTGTGTACAAAGTACGTTTTCAGTTCTTCGAATGACTGTGAGTGCGAAGAACAAGAGTGATGATCGGACGACCACATACGGAAGCCAGAAACACCCAGTTGCAATTTTAAATGTAAAATACAAATATAGAGCCTTGGCAATGTCGTGAGGATATATATATATATATACAGTGGCGGATCCAGGATATGATCAAGGGAGGGGCTAAACCATAATTTGCCGTTTTATCCAGTGTAAAGCAGAATTGAAGCCCATTTTATCCAGTGTAAACCTGAGCGTCAAGGGGGGGCTATAGCCTTGTAGCCCCCCCTTAGATCCGCCCTTGTATATATATATATAAAGTATAAAGATCAAAATAATATTTACATATAAAGATAAAAACAAATATACCCTACAATAATATGTACACTTTGTCTTTTCTTAATAAGATATCTACTAAAATTGATAAATATTCGGTTTTTTTATCAAATTAAAATGTATTTCCTCAAATAAACATCTAATAGCACTTTTCGGGTGATTTCGTATATATATTGAACAATTCATTTCTAACACTATCTTTTACCATAATGCACAATGTCTCACTTTCCAGTGTTTCGGTGTCAATAAAAAGGCAACGATGAGACATTTGTTTGGCAGAATCATAAACACAGCCTTCACAGAGTCAGACTTAATTAGGGCACCACTTTAAAATACTTTCTTTAACACATAAATATTTTTATCTACATATACCGATAAACAATTACATTCGCACTCACACTTTTCTTCATTGCCTCGCACTGACAAATCTAATCGATATTTTTGCGGGAAGCATACAAAATTTACTGGTGAGAGAGTTGTTGATTGTGATTTTGATTTGTATTCGTCCAATTCTTCAAATTCGTAAATCCCCATATTGGTTTACCATCCAGATATTTCCCTTACTGTACAAAAATAATCATAAATACCATAATTTGCGTCAAATCCACAGTTTTCGGAGTCGTTGAAATAAACTGTGACACACCCGATAGCGTTCATTTGTAAATTCAACCCTATTGATATGAGGCAAGAAGGGGCTAAAAATAAAATACGAAAGATGACCTGGACGCCGATTCTAGGTGGACCAAGGGGCTCTGTTTCTTCGAAAAGTTTGCATGGCGCCTGGTATCAATTATTACTTTTTCTTCGAACTTTACTTCGCTATCTCGCAACAATCCCCCCACACAAGGGCCGTGTCGAAAAGTACATAGTGCACACTTCGAGGATGCACACTCGAAGTGTACGAATGAAATGCACACTAAATAGTGTACACTTCGTCAAATTAGCTTTTGATTCGCAACTTGATCAGAGCGCCTCATCGTGGTAGAATATGGAACATTGATAACAAAAGAAGTGAGAATTTCGCGCACTAGAAAAAAATAAGTATGCTTTTTTTAGATGAATGATTTCCCAGTTATATTAAATATATCGTACAGATTGACAATATGGGTAAGCCATAAAATGACTTAAGAGTTTCTTTCATGCATGCCAACAGCTTCAGCTTTGCTGTACATGCAAATATTTGTCATTGGGGATCTTTCACGCTCAGATTAACAAGAGCGGAGAGTAAAAGTAATACTTATATATATAAAATGTGTGTTGTCTTAGGTACATAATAAACTCGTAACAACATAAAATCGACCGAAAGAAGAGTAGCACTGGTGGTTAGGGCGTTGCAGGCCGGTAGCCAGCACAAAAATGTAGGGGGGCCGGCTGAAGTTAGGGGGGCCCGATCCAACTATTTATAGTTCATCACCATATTATAGTGCATTTGCAAACCTACCGTGAAAATTTTAGGGGGAGCAGCGAAAATGTAGGGGGTCCCGCCCCCTAGACCCCCCTGGATACGGGCCTGGGGCGCTGACGACACTGTTGCGAAGTACCTTAGAAATTTCATGGCAAGTGAAAGTAGGCAACTTGCAAGAGCGTTAGGACATTGAAGGTACCGAGGGGTGTGCTATTTACAATAATATGGCTCAAAACAACTTTGAGAGAGAGTTCATATTGGGTATAATTGCTTCCTGTAAGGTAGATACACAACAATGACACTATAGTTTTCGTGGTTCTACTGTATTGCTTCAGTTACAGGTATACGGATTGGATGTTACTCTTTCTTTGTGAATCTATAGATTTAAACGTAAATCTTCGAAATAGTGTCTCCATATTCTTAATCTACACCAAAGGTTAACACTGACTAGGATGACAAAGAAAGAAGTGGTGATGAACAACATGAGGACCAAAATTTACAGGAAAAAGTTATATGTCACTATGAAACACCAATTTATAAGGATCACATGTACTCAAGGTGAATAACCCTAATTAAAGTAATATGGTAAAAATAATAAAAAATGTAAGATTACTATCTGATAAGCCTGCTTGAATGGAGTTCTGTGCATTGTATTCACTTCAACATTTGCGTGTACTTCACTACGCTTTCCGCGATCCATATCTCTCTTGAAATACACCCGCTGCTCTTCCTACTTGCTTTCCACTGCAAAAATGGTTACTCAGTAACGAAACAAATCCCTCAGTAACGAAACAAAACTCAGTAAATAAAAAAAAATGAAATGGCCAAAGTAAAGACTTACCAAGAGGGATTTGTGAAATCTTTGTTAAATGTGGAGAAAGAAATTTTTGATCTGTATTTCACTTTTGGGCAGCTGTCAAAAGTGCAAAATGTACTGTAGTTGGCGTATTCAGTCTCTCTCAAGTGCAAAGAACTGTGGTAGCTTAGAAAGGAATTTGTTTAGAATCAACACATGAAAATTAGGCATATCTACCTACGAATTAACATTTGCAGCTGCAGCTGTAGCTATAACTTAACATTGTACTTCATATGCCATTAAAATGTGTCCTTTAGGGCCTACCTGCAGATACCTGCATTGCCGATAGTGTAATTATTTCAATTAGGCTAAAGCTACATAAACCATGTAATATTTAAGAACAAATATCTTTCTAGCATTATTAAAGAAACTATTTGGTTGCTTTCCCTGTAGTATTTTAAATTCCATTGCATACTCAAAGAACAACATAAATACGTTTGTTATTTGCTAAACATTTTTACATTCCGCTTGTAAAATCACTATTTTATATATTTATCAAGTAAATTATTATTACATCAGCCCACTAATATATTCACCTCAACAAAAATATTAAGAATATGAATTTTAAAATTTTATTAGGTCATTTTAGGAGAAAACGCCATGTTAAGGACACAAGTACACTGGCGCAAATCCCGGGGGGACGAGGGGGACATGTCCCCCCAATCTTGGACTTGGGGGGACTGTCCCCCAATAATCTGACTTAAAAAGTGCTTTTTGGGAATGGGATAAGTGTGATGATTTGTGTCCGACTGCCACAAAGGAATGTGAGATGAAATTGATTTCTCTTGGCCTTTCCATTTCTTTTAAAAAGGATTGTATTCTGTAATATTTCAAACTGAACTTCGTGGTGTAGTGCGTTTAGTAGTCTCATCAATATGTATTAATTCCACTTCCACTACTTGGACACAAATTGCAATAAATGCAGTATATGCCCCTCTCATCATGTTGGAAAGTTGTCTCAGCTGTAGGTACGGGCACAAATTCCAAGGAAATGGGGAGACATGTCCCCCCCCCCAACATTGGAACTGCAGGCTCTCCCAATAATTCGATTTGAAAAGTGCTTTTTGCAGATAACAGTGATGATTTGTGTCCGACTGCCACAAAAGAAAGTGAGATGAAATTAGGGATGCGCTCGAGTCGAGACATGTCTCGAATCTCGACTCGAATTCGAGTCGAGATTCGAGTCGAGACACACTTTGTAAAATTCGAGACGAGTCGAGACAAACGTATTTCTCGACTCGAATTTTCGAGTCGAGACACGAGTCGAGTCGAGACGGCTCTTAAAAATCTCGACTCGACTCGAATGTCTCGAAAACCTTTCTACAATTTTTAATATTATTTTGAAGAAAGTATTCACTCAGAAACAGCCTTGAAAGCAATTCCAGCTTTTATTCCTTCAGAAAGCTACAGAACGCATAAAATTAATAGTTAATCTTTAAAGATCAAGATTTAATTTTCAGCTCAATTCAGTTAATTAGAACTAATAGTTAATGTCGTTGTATTTCGTAGTACTGCAAATATAATGATAATAATAATAATAATAATTGATTACCTAGTTTGTATAAAACTATTATCCGTAGTCTAAATCTAGTTTGTATAAAACTATTGCGATAAAGTGAACTTCATAAATTCTCTGAATGAGCAGTTGGTAGTCTATAGTAATTTAGCATAGTTATAATTATTGTGTTTTCGTTCCCATGAACGCAATAGGGTTACGTAACTTCTGGATTATTCGCTTGCCCAACTATTCTGAGGCTTTAATATGTTGCAGCATATCACGAGCTACGGATAATATATAATGTAACATTTGTTGTACATCACATATTATGATACGAGACTATTTTCCATAGTATATCTTATCTAATATAAATAAAATAAAGAGTTTGTTTCTGTGTCTGTCTGTCTGTCTGTGTGCGACCTGGGGACCAGACGAGTGGACCGAGAGTTCCCAAAATTTGGTCACGGGTACCTTAGTCCAGGCCCCAGATCAAGACGAAGCGTTTTTTTTAAAATTGGAACCAGGGGGTCTCAGGGTGGCGTTTAGCGAGACATGTAGTAAAAGTAATCCAAATTGATCGACATTAGTGTCAAATCCATAGTTTTCACGGTCGCTGAGATCAATGGTGACACTTCCATCAGCGATGACTTGCAAATTCAGCTACTACTGTACGCGGGCCGGGTGTCAGCGGGTGAGGAATACCGAGACATGTATAAATAGCCCATATTGATTGATACTAGTGTCAAATCCATAGTTTTCGCGGTCACTGAAATGAATGGTGATACTTCCACAGGTGTTGACTTCCAAATACAGCCCCCATGCGATGAATGGGTATATTAAGCTAGTATTACAATAAATGGACTGCTTGGATGCCAAGAACTAGTACAGATAAGTACCATTCACTTCTATGAATAGGTATTTTTTAAAAGGATTTTTGTAAACACTAAGTTATAAAACAATGAACTACATACAGTAGTTATGGTTTCGGTTCCCAACATAAAAGAAATATGGATTGTTCATGAGATATTGAACTTCAACTTTCACTCTTGGAAAATTTCAATTTTGGAGTTAGGCCACTTGGCATCAAAGCAGTTCACTGTAAGATAAATACGTTCCGCACATTAGTAACATAGTTGTTCAGGGGCCTTCGATTTCCATCCTCTCAAATGAAAGCTGAACGATTGCTTGATACATGCTGACTATATAGGAGAAATAGAGTATTAAGTTTTCGAGCTTTGGTGCGTATCCGTATTTACACTCTGATATAACTTTAAGTTCACACTCAAATCGAGCTAATTGTTTAATGCATTTCGAAAGCTTTTGTTTTTATGCAGCTCATTAAGGAAAATCTATTTCATAATCGTAACATTTATGTACTAAGAAACTATGAACGTAAAGTGGACTCGACCTAGCCCCGTGGCCGCTGTGACTCAGTGGCACAGCTCTCACCCTTGGTGTGTGAGGACTCTGATTCTGTGTGTGTGTACGCGTCTTTGCCGTGGAAGACTCGGGTTCAATTCCCGGCGCGAGCTCATGTAGTTCGGATTCCACGTTAATCAGTAGGTCTACATTTCATATATCCTCGCTGCTGAAAGAGACGGTAAAGTCAAAATCAACTCAACAATATATATGTGTGTGTGCTTATGTGAATTTCCTCGTGGCTGTATGGTTAACACATACGCCTTGATCGCGGGAGACTCTGGTTCGATTTACGGTGGAAGCTCATGAAGTTGTTACCGGTATCCCACTTTAAACTGTAGATCCATGCCTCATATAACCATAGATATAATATATATGCCTTTGATACACTTATTTTCCGACTTGGAAGCCATGGAAAATTTCCGGACACACAGTCCCGTAGACCGAAAATGAGAAACATGGCTACAGAGTAAAACAGCCATAGAAATTTAAGCTTTTTAGGCTAACTTAATCCTTGTATAATGCAACTAGCTTGGCCAAGTTATAATGGAGGAAATGCTATCATTGCAACACTCTGAGAATAGAAAATGTTCGTCAGGTATTTCTATCCCTTCCTCTCCTGCAGAATGAAAACCCTGACTAAAACTCAATATATATATATATATATATATATATATATATATATATATATATATATATATAAAACTATTTTGTGTAATGTAACAAACAGTGGCGGATAGTATTCATGTTTCCTTGCAGAGGTCCTTACGAGGGTTCGCTTCCATCTTCCTCTCCCTAAGAACTAAAATAAATTAAAACATTGCTATTACTTGTTAATCTTGTACAAAGGACGCAATTAAAGTCCCAGTGTAACACCCCTTCACATTTAGATTTTTCCCCTGGAAGAAAACCAGTTATTATTGTTTCTTGATTTCTCAGTCTCACCTATATAAACATACGAATAGAATTACAGGATAGGACATGTTTAGAGTGCTTGCACGTGACATCTAACTATATTTCTCATCAAATGTGTCACAGATGAAAATTTCCGTTTGTACTGCCTCTATTTTCTGGTACATATGTTTCATTTATGTTATGTTGCTAAAATTCATTAGGAAACAAGTACAGACTGCGCCTGTGTGCCTGACAAAACGTAAATGTACTGGATAATTATTTCTTCACTTTCTTCCAGAAAAAGAAAGTAACCCATCTCATGTCGGCTAACAAACGGAGGTAGCGGACCAAAGATAGCCGTTGTTTACCTAAGGTCGTTACACAGCAGGGGTTTCATTCAGTCAGAGGGAAAAGAAAAAATAATTTAAGGTTTCTACATTTGTTTTGAAGTGCAATATACTTCTTCCTTTTATTTTAAGAACCATTTCCTTGTCATTTGTCTGCATCAGAAAAAAATGCAAAAAAAATCACTAGAATGTGCCTATTTACCCAAAGTACGTACTAGATCACTAGTTCAATAGTAAAATCACTAAATCTAGTACGAAATCATAAATGTGGCATCCCTGGGTTGGAGCGAAAGTAATGGTTGGAGTAAAAACTAGTCCGTATTTCTACTGTGTTCTGTTGTTGAATTCACAGAAATGTTCAAAAATAAATTCAAGAAGTAAAACACGATCCTACAAAAGACTGTTTACTTGCTCACTGGTTTTAGTATTGTGAACTGAAACTCAAGTGCGCAGTCATATTGAATACTTCTGTCCCTTTCTACTTTACAACTTGAGGTGGGATGAGGGTCAGAATAGATCTAGTGATATACCGCTAAAGGAAGTGCTTCAGTATGTCGTATTGCGGTATGTATTGTTTATACTACTTACAACGTTACCCCCCACATAAAATATAAATTCACCCTTTCTCCCTTCCCTTTTTCGAATACAATGAACCGACTCTTTTGCTGAAGAAAGATGCTAAAAGAAAATTGAAACATCTGTGTCTAAACTTTCTTTGAAGCGCAGTCTTTTGTATTTGTAAGGTTTTGCGAGTGTTTTCGAGATAGTCAAATCTTTTACCATGGACTCCTCCTGCGAACTGACCGTGAGTAAACACCCGATCTCGCTGTGCTCAATTTCTCTCGCACACGTGAAATGGGTTTGTTGTTTCCAAAACAAATAGGAAGTTACCTTGTGCTTTTGCATTTCTGCACGCACACAGGTACCATTGTTGTTTTAATGATCAGAAGAAATATTAAAACCATCCGATATATATGATACAAAACAGCTAACAGAGGGAGGCAAAGATAAAAGTAGGCCTATACCAAGTTTTCCGCGTGGTATCATTATGGAGGATAAATATTTGATAAAGTCACGTAGATGCGCTTAAACCTATTCCATCTGTCCTTATAATTTTTCTGATCTCATCAATTTCTCAGGAGAATACGTACAACATATGTTTAAATTCCATATATACTCTTTCTAAACTAATGAGTAAACTCATTAAGAACACCAACTGATATCAATAAACAGGAAAGAAAACAATACTTTATACTTCTATCATTTTGTACACATCTCTATGAAGCACAGCTTGTTTCTTTTCGAAATAGCTCCTTCGTGTCACAGCTGTGGTTAGTTTTGTTTTGTGTTAGGATGAAAGAGAAAAATGCAACATTTGCTTCGCGGTGAAGTTATATATATTATTAAGATGAGCGGTGATAAGCGAGGTTTAACAAAGAGTGCCTTTCGGATGCACAATTTAACGGGTAGTTGCAGTCCGTGTTGAGAATCGAACCAAAGCTATGTAAGACATGTTAATATTGAGCTCTTTTGTGGTAAAAGTGAACTTCAGAAACACACAAAAGACTTGAAAGATCAAGCTAATGTAAAGCAATTGAAAAATAGCCTACCTATCGCTGCATCTTTTTTGTGGCTAGGAACATGCAGTGTGTAGCAACAAGAATCGTGTTAAGGACTTTTTTTTCGAACATAACATTCCCTTCCACACCATAAAAGACAATATAATGTTTGTTAAAAGAAAGTGCACATAATATTTTTAAATTTTGTTTGTGATCCTATCATGCATAATTATAAATAATGCCTTTCATACTACGAGAATGAGTTCAACTATACGTCATGGCCCCTCTAAAGCGGGGCCGCGGTGGCTCAGTGGTAGATCGTACACCTCTGGTGCTTGGGAACCCTGGTCCGATCCCAGCTCGCACCAAGTGAACTTTGTGGTGGACAAACACCGTGTGCGTGGGTTTCCTCGGGGTTCTTCCGTTTCTCCCACTTTCTTCATTCCGCGATTTCACTAATTTCTCATCATCACCCTTCTCCTTTAGCCTAACCGTCATAAACGTGGGACGTAAAACTCAAAGATTTCACTTCATTTTTTCCCTCGAAAGCGATATGTTTCAAAATTATTTATTGTTAGATATTGTAAATTTACGGTATCTATTTTAGTGGACGGGAAATTTTGCATCTAATCGGATAATTTCATGGCTTCTAACAGGAATTCGCAGTTACGAAATTTGCATCACTGTCTTTTGAAAGGATGCCTAGAAAAAATACTACTAGAAAATAACTGAAAACACAAAATGGATTTGATAGCCAAATTCACGTCATCTTGGTGCGTCATCATTTTTCTTTAAATATTTGTATTTAGTATTAGATTAGAGTTTAGTGTCCCTTTCAGCATCAAGGCTATATGAGACATGAACTTACAAATTAACATGGGTTCAGAACCACAGGAGTTCCCATCGGAAATCGAACCTAGGTCTCCCGCACCAAAGACGCGTACGCTAATCATATGGACAAGAGTGTTCGATAATTAGTAATGTGTACATAAAGTTGTGAAATTGCGCTTGTATAATGGAATGCAATTCCTTCTACTGACATAAACCTTCACAATACTTAGCTGGACAAAGTATCTTTAAAAAGAAAATGTCACTCTTTATGTTTCAGGTCCTGGTTCGACTGAACGATGGAACAAATTGCAATGAGCGTTTTTGGATCCTAATTTGTGTAGTTGATTCATCATAAACTTGGTATTTGATACGGATATGAACTATTACACTTATTTGGTGTTTATTTCTAAATAATAAGTCCTAATACAACTTCATAAAGTTGTAATTCTTCTTTAGTTTGTATCACTTTACACAATGACAAATCCAAAAGGTGTGTTGTATCGGTGCAGTACCAGTTTTTCACGTTTTTCAAAATGTTCCAAAACCCAAAGAATAATCTTTAATTTCTGATATTTTAGTCGTCACAAATTACAATTTTATAATGTAGTCAATGTTTATAATTACTGGGCAGTTGGGCGTTTAAACTAATGACATCATAATAAAGTCAAAACCATAATTTTGAGTTGAATTGATTCTGAGTTTAACGTCCCGTTCAGCAGCGAGGCTATGCGAGACGTGGACCTACTGATTAACGTGGAATCCGAACCACATGAACTCCCACCGGGAATCAAGCCCAGGTTTCCCACGCCAAAGGCAAGTATGCTAACCGTTAGCCACGAAGGAGCTCCACCATAATTTTAGTGGGCGATAAGAAATATCTCGCCAGTGCTTTTACAATAAATAAAATTTTATAAGTATTAAAGAATAGTGGTAAGAGATTTTATAATAGCTCTTTTATTTATGAGATATGAGTATTTTGAAAAAAAAAAAACAACTAAAGAATAGGTTGGCGGAACCACAAAAGACTCGTAAAATAAACTTTCTTATAAATACATACGCACCTTACTCACCTTTTATAATTGCTATGCTTACGTTCTCCATAAAAACAGAAATTCTCTTTTAGTGATACTTTACACAAGATCATGAAGTGGGTTCAAATTTAATTAAAGGCAAAATACAATACAATAATCCTCAAATATTGCCTCAAGTGAGTTTAAAGATTTCTAAACACTAGTGCGAAACCGGGCTCTGCCGTTGCGATCGATTTACAGGTCTCGAGACGAAAGTAAGAAGGGACTTACGCACACAGTAAGTAAAAACAATTAATATGCCTGTAACTTTCCCCCAAATGGGTGTATCTTAAAACTAACCTCACCATTATTTTTCTAATTAAATTCTAGCCCGAAATTATGTATCATATTACCCTATTCCCATTTTGAAAACTTGACCTTAATTCAAAATGGCGGATTTCAAGATGGCTGCCATCAAGGTCATATCTAGGCTTACCATACGACTTCCCCCCAGGACTTATATGTATCCACATGGTTTTTCTTCACTTTTCTTCATTAACGCTCCGTTTACAAAGGGTAGTAAGGGACTTCTGTGGTAATCTCTAATAACCACATCACAACTCTTAAAAGTTATTTTTAAAAAAATAGAAAACATGCACCATGGCAAAAATTTGTCATCACAAGTAATGATGCATACATGCCTTCTATCAGCAAAAAAAGTTTCATTGAAATTGGAGCCGGACATTTGAGTGATGTCCCTTGTGGGATGTGATTGAACGTCACGTCAGAACACATCGCCCCCCTTCCCGGAATTTACGGGAATTAGGTGAGATGTGTGAGCACATGTGGTGCCAGCTCTCTCCAGCGACCTTTCAAGGATCATTGCGTGTATGCCAAGACGTGTCGCCGTTTTTATCCATGCCAAAGTCGACATACTGACAATTAAGTAGGTAGTCATGATGGTCTGGCTGATGTGTGCGTATATTTTAACTCGTACATTTTGTCTCGACTCGAATTTCGAGACGTCTCGACTCGAATTCGAGTCGAGTCGAGACAGAGACTGTCGAGTTGAGACACGAGTCGAGACAGAAACATATTTTCGAGTCGAGACACGAGTCGAGACAACATTTTCTCGAGACGAGTCGAGACAGGCTTAAATCTCGACTCGACTCGACTCGAATGCATCCCTAGATGAAATTGGTTTCTCTTGCTTTTTTTTTCATTTTTAATGAAAATGGTGTGCGACTGTGTGTGACGTAACCTGATGTGAAATCTTATCTCCTCCTCTCCCCTAGGCCCTAGAACACGAAGAGTATATAGACTACCCAATGTCAGTAGAACCCATCTTTTCAGTAAATGCGCATTTAATCTATTTGTAGTATCAGCCTAGGCATCTACTCATGCTTCGTAAGCTAACTAACTCTATAGCCTATGGAACCCGGAGGTTCAATGCCGCGTTCACAAAAGCTCTCCATTGACTTCTATCCTTAGCCAAATGGATGCAGTTTCTACTTTGTATTCCTACTTTTGCGACATCCATCTTAATATTGTCTTCCCATTTGCGCCTACGTCTTCCTAATGGTCGTTTTCCGACTGGTCTTACCGCTAACACTTTGAAAGTGTTCATACTTTCTTCCACCCTGGCTATATGTCCTGCCCACCTAAGCCTCCTAGACTTGATGACCCTAACAATGTATGGTAAGCCGTATAATTTATGTAGTTCCTCGTTATGAAGTTTTCGCCATTCCCCATTCCTGTTCCTCTTGGATCCTAATATTCGTCTGAGGATTTTGTTCTCAAATACTTTCAGTCCATGTTCTTCCCTCAGAGTA
This sequence comes from Thermobia domestica, assembly GCF_964235325.1. NCBI lineage: Eukaryota > Metazoa > Arthropoda > Insecta > Zygentoma > Lepismatidae > Thermobia > Thermobia domestica. The sequence goes on from NC_137467.1 coordinate 85,386,256, forward strand.
AGCTACCATGTTTCGAAACCATACAGAACAACAGGCATGATTATCGTTTTATATATTTTAAGCTTCAAATTCCTCGACAGAATTCGCGACGCACACAAGAGATTTTGAACTGAATAATAACATGAATTCCCTGTTTTAGTCGATATTTAATTTCTTCGTGAATATGAGTTTCGTCTGTTAATATTGATCCTAGATTTTTGAAAGTATCCACTTTATCAAAAGTATTATTTAATGTTTTAACGCATTCATAACTTGTCGTGTTACGGTCCCGACGCACTTCCATGTATTTAGTTTTCTCTGCATTTCTTTCTATTGTTCTCATAGCATCCGCTATTAAATTTACATCATCAGCGTTCGCATAATCTGGTGAACATCGTCCAACTCTAGGCCCTGGTTGCTATCTTTGATTTTCCTTATAGCGTATTCCAGGACAAAGTTGAATAATAATGGCGACAACGCATCTCCTTGTTTCAGGCCATTCTCGACGTGAAAGCTCGTGGCCAAAAATTTTCCTATCCGGACTTTACTTTGAGATTCATTTAAAAATGCCTTAATTAATCTAGGGGGTCTAATTAGAATTTCGGTATTCCAAATTCTGTAAGAATGTTGTACAATATTTCTCTCCTAACCGAGTCGTAAGCCTTTCTAAAATCAGTAAATAGTTTCTGTATTCGGCTACTTTATTCCCACTTCTTTTCGAGTATTTGGCAGATGGTAAATATTTGGTCGATAGTTGATCGATTTCGTCTAAATCCGCACTGATAATCTCCAATAATTTCATCTGCGTATGGGGCCAATCTTGCTAATAGAATGTTTGAAAGGATTTTGTAGGATGTTGACAGAAGAGAGATGCCTCGATAATTATTACAGTCAGTTTTGTCGCCTTTCTTGTGGATTGGAACAATGATTGATTCTTTCCACTCTTGTGGCAATTTTTCCTTGTTGTAGATAAGAAGGATGAGTTTGTGTATCTTGTTCCACAATTTTTCGCCTCCAGCTAAAATTAACTCAGCCGGAATTTCGTTTACACACGGAGATTTGTTCCTTTAATTTCTTTATAGCGATTTCTACTTCTATTCGGTTGGGTTCTGGAATATACGGTTCTGCGGTGTGTATCTCTCTTTCTTCCCGCACATTAGTTTTTGGCTGCGTGTTAAGCAAATCGTCAAAAAAATCTTTCTATCTATTTAAAATGCTATCTGTATCAGTGAGAACTGTTCCATCAGCTTTCTTTAATATAAGCACGAGGTTGATAGCCATTCTTAAATTCGTTGATCCATTTATACATGTCCCGAATGATTTTATTTTTACTATTATCTTCAAGTTCCTTAATTTTAGCTTTCAAACAATCGCGTTTCTTTGTTGTAAAAGTTTCGAAAGTTTCCCGCCTGATGTCTATGAAATTTTACGTGGTTATTTTATTCGGATTTTGTAGCAAACGTAATTTTGCCTGTTTTCTCTTCTCTGCTAGTTCGAACCATGGTTTGTTCCTACGTATTTCCGCGTGTTCCAATTTTTCTTTTGAGAGTGGATGCTGCGTAAGCAAAGAAAAGAATTCAATTGCTGGAATATTTTTCTCCATAATCTTAAGGTTTCATCTGTTAAATAAAGAGTATATGACATGCGTCAGTTTTCTGTAACGATTCCTGTAATGTTATTGAGATTATCATCATTTTGCTCAAATACGAGTATTGTTGCTTCATACATAATTGATATTCTTCATAGTTTTGGGGAAGTCATTATTTATATTATTATATTATTATAAAACAATTTTAACGTTGATCTTTGTGGATGCCTAATTAGAAACATACCAATTATAAATATGCATGTATTCAGATTTCAGAATGTGTTCACAGCAGTGATTTGTAATACTGGTATGTACTACTACTTCATTTACATCGCCTAATATATAATATACTCTACAACAGGTTCCCCTCAGAAATCAGATTCATCTACCGTAATATGATTTGCATTTCCCTTCTATAGAATAAGCCTTAAATCTGCCCACCACCCAATGTTGAAGACAACGAATGGCGTATTTAGGATTTTGTTTCGAGAAGCTATGTCCAACACAAGGAATGAAGTGGGCAATTGCCCGCCTGAATTTCAGAATTAAACATATTTTAATTTATGCATAAATTGAAGTTATAATGGCAAGAATTGCAGACCGATAAATTTAATATGACATGATACAAAAATTTAGGAGTGAATCTAACCTTTTATTCTATTCATACAAGAAAAAGGAAGCATCCTCTTGGCCTTCCTAATTTCCCAGGCTAATTATTCCCCGTTTTGATTTTCTTTAATTCAAACATTTCCTTGTTTTCTAAAATAACTAACAGATATAATTTTTCCTTTGTTATAATAACCAAAGTCCTGTCATGTTGATATCCGCGCAAGTAGGTGTGGAACACCAGTTTCGCTTATCAACTCTTAGTTTTGGTGTTACTGATGACGGCCGACTTGTATCAACTGACTACGGTTGATAAAGTATGATAAGCGAAATGAAAGAAAGTAACATCAAGAAAAAGAAACAGAAAAGTAAAAAGGACGAAAGAAAGAACAAAAGACGCAGTTCTTACATGGAATGAAATTCGACAAATACAGTATTATTTCTGAACAAAGATCATAAGAAAATGGAAAGTCAATGACATTCTTAGAAATGGTAAGAAGGATTATTGTTGAGCGCGGAATGCGAAAAACTAACAAATTTATTTCGGGGGGAGCTTGAGCCCAGTCCGATAGCCCCCTATATACGCCACTGAAGATAATTCTGCTCCCCTGATCCTTCACAGCATTGTTTTTCAACTTCATAATAATTTTGAACATCGCTTATCTATCTATCTATCTATCTATCTATCTATCTATATATATATATATATATATATATATATATATATATATATATATATATATATATATATATATATAATATGGGAACAGTGTTACCCCCCCCCCCAATGTTGGAGACAGATTTGCGCTGATGCACAAGTATACTAACGTAGTGTACATTCTCGCACACTACGCACTATGCACTCGCAGACTTTTGAACTTGGACATTTTGACGCACACTAAGTGACGTCAGTTCCGGAGAGAAGTGTAGTTCGAATGCGCACTTGCATCTTTTGCACACGGCCAAGGTTATACACTTATCTGAATTCTAGTTACATTAAATGAACGAGGTCCCCCAAAGTTGGCGCCACTGTATATGACCAATATTTGCGTCGAATCCATCGAAGTCGCTGAGGTGTATAGCCTTTTGATCCAAGTTCAGCCCTCATTGCCATGAGGTAGAGAAAGATGAGGTCCGGATCCCCCAACCGTTCCGATTCATTAAGCAGTTCGGAGCTCCTCCGTGGCTAAGCGGTCAGCATACACGCCTTTGGCGCTGGAGACCCGGGTTCGATTGCCGGCGGGAGCTCATGTGGTTCGGATTCCACGTTAATCAGTAGGTCCACGTCTCATATAGCCTCACTGCTGAACGGGACGTAAAACTCAAAATCAATCAATAAATCATTAAGCAGTTCCGCTTTCCAAAATAGGTACGGTCTGAAATCCGTTAAGTTCCGATTCCGTTAAAGTTCCGTGGCCTTACGCAGAGTCGTTCTGACGCGTGATTAGTGGCATACTAAAGAGTTCGACTAAAATACGTTTCCTTCACTAGTCAAACCATTAGTATGACGCTAATAATTCACAAAATGACTCTGTATAAAGCCTCCGATTTTTAACACAGTTCTGATTCCATTAACAGTTCGATTTCTAACATTTCGGATTACAAAATATTTTCGAGTCATTAATGTTTCGATTCCAAAAGCAATTCTGGTTTCGAAAACACTAACCGTTTCAAATCCCAAAACAGATCCCCGGTACAGTTGTTAGAAAAGATCATTAGAGAAACGCAACACCGAGCACTTCAGCTTTTGGACCGAACTGGTTTTTTACAATTTAATTTCAATCAAACACATATCCTAATGGGAGAAACGGTGTTCAAATATACCTTCGAAATATTTTGTATAAAACTATTCTTAACGTACAACGCCAGACACTATCCGCCTTATGCACAGTCGTTTTGACGTAAGATTAGCGTCATACTAAAGACTTGAGTACTGCAGGAAACTTATGTTAGTCGAACTCTTTAGTATGGCACTAATAACGCGTCAAAACGACTCTGCATAAGGCCCTATAAGTTTGATTTTGACATACTGGTATTAACCAAAATGATTCTGGCCGTTATTTTAGCACTTCCCTGCCATAAAACGGTATATATATATATATATATATATATATATATATATATATATATATATATATTCCGAAAAAAAACATTAAAAAATCTCCAAAATATTATCTAAGGATATGCTATTTAAATTAGTACAATCTTACAGAAAAATTTCCGGTAAAGCTCATTATAGGTATTTTGCACTTTTATTGTAACTGAAGAATATATTATGAGAATATTGTAAAAATATTTCTTTAATATATCAGAAAATATTATTAGCCAAATGCACAGAGTATATTTCATAAACACGATGGTAAGGAGTTTCCATTCATTTTTAATATCTGTTTTAAAATTTTTATTTCAACGTTTGATAAAATATTCTGGATATAATTCTAAAATGTTGTATGAAAATATTTCATTCAAATTACAGGAGAAGGTAACAAAAGCATTTCCATACAAAATTAGTAGTTGTTTAAAAAATATTTCTTATATTAGGAACGAATTTATTTTTAAAATATTTGAAACATTTTAAAAAATATATTTCATATGCTTTCTCGTAACAATAGAAAACTTTACAAGTAACATGTTTGAAACCATTTGTAAAATATGTAGAATTCATTTCCAATTCTGTTTCTTTTTCATGTACATAAAACATTTTTAGTGTTACATCGAAAACATTTTCTCTCTCAACGTTAAAAACATATTACGTTACATTCAGCACAATATTTCTGGTACAATTTGTGAAAATTTTCCTTACATTCTTTTTTTCATGGCGTTCTAAAAAAATGCACTTCCTGTACGCCATAAAAGGTTTTCCAAACATATTTTTAAAAATATTTCTGGTAAATATTTCGGATAATTCTCAGATATAATAAGGAAAATGTTTCCTCCAGTAACGGAATAGTATATTCTGAAAACAATGTAAAAATCTTTCTCTAATATATCAGGAAATGTTGTTCACTAAAAATACAAAATATTTTCCAAAACACAACGGAAAGCCTTTTCTATTCATTTTAATAACTTTTCTTTTCCTTTTTTTAAAGTTTTATAATCAAAATTGGATAAAATATTTTGGAAATAATACTGAAATATTGCATGAAAATATTTCATTTAAGTTATAAGAGAAAATTACTAAAATAGTTTTGTAAAAATTAAGTAAGATTTTTAAAAATATTTCTGAAAAATATTTCTTATATTATAAAATAATTTATTTTTAAAATATTCTATACATTTAAAAATATATATATTCAATATGTTTTCTCGTAAAAATAGAAAATATTTTAAATATCGTATTGCGAAACATTTTTTAAATATATGGAACATATTTCGTTTCATTTGTAACGGATCCTTCTGAATCCGTGACATTGATTCTTACAGTTATCGATAGTGTATTTTGTTGGTATTCCACGATGAAAAAAAAAATGATTTGCGTTTGTCTGGATATGAATTTATTAATTTTCTATAGTGTACAACCGTATTCTCAAGCTGTACCGGGTACTCACCCGTTCATTAGGTTGTAGTTCTCAGTTAAATAATTTAATTTATAAATAAGATAAATTAAAGGTAAATTTAAATTATATATATTGCTTAAGGACTATACATGATTAGATATATTTTTAAGTTCCAACATTTATAAACTTTTAATCAAAATTTAGCTACAGTAACAAATGTGCAAGCTAAAATTTTTTTTATCAGTATAGTGCATTCTGATTATATGTAATTATTTATATTTTAAACTTAGTCTATTTTCCACACAAAGAAATTAATTATTACGAATATTAAACTATTAATATTGCAAATGATGTCGAACAGTGCATGAAGGTTGATGGCTGTAATTGCTTCTCTTAATCGGTGCTTGCCATTTATGAGTACGGGCAGTTGAAATTAATAGCAACCAAACAACGGACGAGCGAAATTCAAAGAGGAAGTAAAGAAATAGTGCTGTGTAAAATAGATATTTTATACATTTTTGGATGAAAAAATTTAGTATCAACATTTGTTTAGGAATTACGGGAGTAAATTTTGAATGTTAAATATGATTCAAGGCAATAATGTTATTACAGAGATAAATTCTAGTTTGTTCATAGCTCGGCATTAGTTGTTAGGTGTGATGTATGAATATAATTTTGAAAAACCATAATCGGTTTATGCGTCGGGACGAGTGCTGCTATTATTCGTTTTAAGTTATCAAATTTACATTTTGGGCCATTTTTCCTATGCAAAATTATTGATTAGAACTTTTGATAATGACAGTAGAAGCAATGAAGTAACCTGAGTAGGACTTCGTACGTGAATTTCAGTGTAGACTATGGACTTTACACGAAGATGATGATTCGTTTGTAATACTATAATGTGGTGTTCTGACACCGTCAGATAATCTCTATCAGTCATGGGAATATACTGCAGGCACAACGAGGAAGTTTATTTGGGACTCGAACGGTGCTGGATGGTATCTGTTTTATAAGGTAATCCCTAATCAATTATTTACTTCACATGAGTTCGGATAGCTGCAGTGGGAATCCCAGTATGACTGATTAATACGATAAATTTTGCAATAGGTTTAAATACAAAGTTTTTTTTGTCTAGTTCTTAGTAGTGGCACTAGCGGCAGTGAAAATTAAAACTAATCAGTGATAAAGAAATTTCTATAAGTTTTATTTTTTTTCGTGTGTACTTGAACAGTGTGATGATGATTCGTAGTTAATTATCGGTAGCATCATGCACTTCAGGTTCATAGTGGGAATATCTTATAGCTGTAATCACGTGACAAATATAAATTCTCGATTTTCATAATATTCTAAATTCTTTAGTTGATTATTAAATTTTGTAATTAATGAATGCTAACGTACGAAATGAACTTCGACGTACCAATCATTCACAGTTGCCTGCCTCAGAAAACCTCAGAAAACCTTACGATTCATGCAATATTTAGAAATGAACCAAATTAAGAAATACAGATAATATTGTTATTATCATATTGTCTGGTTAGTGGTGCCATGCTGGAAATTGGGATTTATCTATAATCAGCTTCTAGTATAATGCAGTAATGAACGATTTTTTTTAAGTTCAAGTCAATGCCTCACATTCCATATATGTTTTCTTCATGTAAATATATCATTCCTCATTAATTTTTTCATTGTTGAATAATTATAGAATTTTTCGGAGAAGTAAATAGAGCTGGAAATATTGGTATATTGTATCGCCAATGTCATAAATCCACTGCTCTGCTCTTTCTTAACTCACGATAAATAATTTATTATTAGTAGTAATAATGTATGTGTTATTTAATGTTCGTGTGATGGCATGGCTGATATAAACTTTGTAATATTCGTCAGAATAAGTAATTATAGTGTAAGATGACCTTTAATCTAATCATTTTTTTTTTGGTACTGCAAGACAACCCTGATGTATAATATCCCAGTTTCGTAGCAGGCGCTAGCAGGCCTTATTTATATGTATTAGGTAGACAGTAATGGATAGATGAAGATACGAGCTGCTGTGTTGAGGCCAAACTCACTGTCTAGGCAACTGTCATGTTTATGCGATGATGGATGTTTCTTTGTTATTTCTGAGTCAATAAACATATTGAACAGGTTATTTTTCATTTCAATTTAAGCGCAGTTACAAATTTCTCAATTTAGTTACTAACCTACAATACAAGATTTTGGTTATGAGAAAGGAATAAAGATTTAATTTCACTGATGGAATTGCTCCTTAGGACAAGATCCTGGTGACTTCTGATCAATAAGCGAGATTTTGCTTAATGTCAGTACAGTAGATTTCTTTCAAAATAATGAATAGTGTAAAATCAGTTATTTTTACATCAAAATATATTTTCCATTTTTTTCAGTCATAATTGTTTAATGTTTTAATTTATTTCTACTTTGGAATTATTATTATTATTATTATTATTATTATTATTATTATTATTATTATTATTATTATTATTATTATTATTATTATTATTATTGCTGTTATTATATTCTTTCGGCCGGAAAAAAGAGAAATTTATTGGTCGTAACACATTGTTTTCAATATCATATATGGAAAACATTTTTAGAATCATTTAGAGAATATTTCCCTTCTCAACAGCAAAGTGATATTACATTGCATCCAATACAATATTTCTAATACATTTTATGAATATTTTCCTGGATTTACTTTCCGGCGACCATTCCCAAATGTACTTTCTTTATTTTCTAAAATGTTTTCCAAACATTTTTGGGAAAATATTTTCGGGAAATATTCGGAATATATTGGGAAAACTAGCATGGAAATCTCTAGAGAAGAAAAGCCTTTTGGAAACCAAGGAAAATATTTTCTTTTGGTGAAGAAAATATTCTTTGGTGTGTGGGAATGTATACTAGCAAGAAATTGTTTACTACCAAAAATTTTGCGCACAGAATCACTCGACAATTTAAAAGAAAAAAATATTACATTTTTTTTCGCATAAGGTATTCAATATAGTGCATTTCGAAATGTAAAGAGATCTTTGTACAGTTTTACTATACGGATGCACTGATTGTAAAATGTACGGAAAAATTTGAGGAAGCTTTTAATTTTCCTATTTTAGGTCGAGAACAGAACCCAACGAATTCCTCTGGTACTGCTAACCGGTTTCTACTACTACTACTACTACTACTTATGCTATGGAGCAGTGTTGAATTCAGACATTTTTACACGGGGGAACGTAAACTCTTCGGGAGAGTGAGATGTTTTTTCTGTATTTTTACAAGAAAGCAGCATATCTAATAATTCAATTCAGATGCACATTTTACCTAATTCTGAGACTAATAGAGGATAAATATCTAAAGTAAAATTACAATAAAAAAGCAATCGTCATTTTTTATCTAAAACATTTAATAATTATAAAGACTGGCAAATTATTTTAGGCTAAACTTTAGTTACTATTTACTGTACTTATTATTGTTATTATTTCCTTTTTTACAGTAGTTACTGTTTGATATTAATGTGGAGGTTTGGTAAAAGGTTTAAAATAACTCAATAATTTAATTATCCTAAAACAAACATGCATAGAAAAATTTTAATAAAAGATTCAGATTCTTTCTCTAACTTCTCATTCTAAATAGAGCATATTCACCTTGGCTTCTTCGCTCCATACACATCAATAACTTTGTTCACAAAATCTTCAGTAAGATCTTGGTCACCTTGAATAGCCATCTTTCATTAATATACTACTATACTATTGATAAAATCTATATAAATCTCAAACCCAGGAGGGACAACTGTTTCTGCCTGATACCTCTAAGGACGCCCTCTGAATCTGTCTCTCTAACTGACTTCAAGTTTGTTAAAGAAAGTTGTGCTTACTTTAACAATAATTCTAAAACACACTATCGTCTGTTTCTTCCGATGCAAAAAGTGGGATTTAAGTCGCCCTGTTTCAAATAATGCAAGAACTGTTCATTTTCAAGAACTGTAGTCTCTTGATGTCATAAATCATATGGAATGATCGAAGGATCTTCCCTTTCTTATCTCAATATGTACTAATATATAATATGGGTCTAGGAAAATTCGGTGTAGGAAAATTCGGTGTAAGAAAATTTGGTGTAAGAAAACTCGGTGTAGGAAAATTCGATGTACGGAAAACTCGGTGTGGGGAAATTTAGGTGTAAGGTAGATTCGGTGTAATACATATTGAATATTACCACTTACGATAATTTACGACACTTCATATTGTGAAAACGAAAACCATATAATGTAACAAATAAAATGTTATTACCTATTTCAAGAAAAGCATTTTTTTTTTTTTTTGCCTTGAGTCCAATACCACTTGCATGTCTTTTGCGGGGTATTACTATAAACTACTTTTCGTCACACAATGGAGCTGACACTTTTAGTCAGAAATAAAACAATTACAACTATAAGTTCAGAGAATAGTTATAGGAACAACTAAAAACACCTTTTCTATATAGTACATCATAGAACATATACAAGGTGATTCTTTTATGACTCACGGATTTCATTTGGGTGTAGAATTTCTGACTGAAGTCCGATTTTCATGCTGTTTGTGGCAAATGATCAAGGAAAGTTGGGAGATTAATGGAACTATGTTTACTGGTTTAAATTAATTTGGGGTAATATCGGCCACGCCTCTAGAAAAGCAGCAAATATTCGCCACTGTACCGAATTGGAATTAGGCGAGGTGCGGTGTGGAGATTTGAGATTCTTCGTTAAATGACAACCTCGCGACGGTCAATAAGAAACAGGAAACTGGGCTGTTGTATTGAGAATTATGCTGTGCTACTGCACCAATATGATCAGGACACATGCATCCATGACAGCATCTTTGAAGTCAGTATAGGTAGCGTTTTCCAAGTTATTGCGCTTAAGGAGAACGCGAAGTTGACGTCTATCTTTACCTGTAAAACAAGACACTACTACATGTTTTGCCTGGTCACGGGGAATGTTATTAAGTAAAATAACATCGTCCATTTCTTTAAAAAAATTCCTGAATATTATCGTTATCCGCATCAAAAGTCGGGTAGCGAAAAGCTGCATTGTGAACATGTACGACCGGTGGTGGTGGGTTTGGTGGGGTGTGTTGATTACTTGGGGGAACCACATTCTGGTTCAACACGTTTCCAGTATTTACACCATTATTTTGGTCTGCCATGTCGGATGACGATGAGGAAGAAAAAGGCTGCCTACAAATTGTTCTAGTGCGCAAACGAAGAGCAAATGCCTCTCTAAGCTCCTTGGCGTTTTTCTTAATTTGCTTACGATTTCTTATCGCTAGCAAGTGGATATCATCCAGTAAACCACCGAGGGATTGCTTGGAGTCTGCCGACATGCGGACAATGACCCATCAAGAGACTGGCATACAATGCGTATCTTCGTAGTCGTGCCACTAATAACAACAAGGAAGGAAGTCAGCCGATTACAGTGTATGAGGCGAGTAGGTCAGTAAGATCTCGTACAATAATCACAATGTGATTACAAAACACATGTAGAATGAGTTAAACAGTAAGGGATACCATCACAAATGCTACGCATAAATGTCTGTGTTCGATTCCAGAAGCGGGTTTCGTTATCACGTTTCGTGTAAATCGGGTTTCGTTATCACGTGGTGTGTCCGCAGGACCACTACGGGAAGAGCGAATTTCGTTGTGAGCCTGTGGCCACAAGTGTACGAGCAGGTTTCGGCACCACGTTGTATGTGAAGGACCACTGGTTCAATTCCTAGCGTTAGAAGAGAGGGTTTCGGCACCAGGTTGTGTGCATATGCTCCTGAGTCTTACCTGGTCTCAGGGCACAGCGCACATTGAACGTTCTTGTCTAGATGAAGTTTCCGTACCTGCAAACCTAGAACGTATCTTCATTTTTATGTTATTAGGGAGAGCATTTTGGGTGAATGAAAGGTACACAGTTTTCGAGGAGGAAATGTGCGAGTATAAAGGAAACATTCATTCACAGCAAAGGCAGTGTGTGAGGCTTTAATGCGAGTGCCTTTGTTTCCTAAAACGAATGTAATTTGAAATTTAATTTCCGATAAAATTTTGGGTTAGTGTTGGATTGGAAACAACACAGCCTAAAAGGAAACATTCAGATATGAGAGCAGAACGGTGAGTATATGTAATAGAAACTGCAACTGACTCGGATTTGCCAATAAATGAGTACTACTTACGGGTTTAGCTCCATCCATTCCAGTTCGTTGTAGTCTGTATTAACACTCACACTAACACTTCACTAATACACAGTTCTTGAAGGTTGTTCATTGACACTTGTCTTAGTTCGAAGAAGGCGGTGGGAAGGCCTCTAGTCCATTAAACATCTACATTGCTTGGAGATCAACTCTAGGTGGCGACCAATTAGGAATCTGGACTCCAGCTTCGTCGACTGCAAGGCAACCATCTCTTCCTTCTTTTCGGTATGGGCGAAGTTTTCGGCGATTTTCCCTCTTTTTGGAGGACCACGAGGGTGTCTCCTAAGGTTCTGAAATACCCTAAAAGTCTATGACAGTCCTTTTCTCATTTTGGGTATTTTCTTCTTTATATTCGTATATGCTTTAATAACAAAATAAGACAAATCGGAGTATCTCGCACACAGAGATGTTGTGCGGTTGAAATATCGAGATAAAAAGCTTAGTGTTACAAGTTGTTGCTTCTGTTTGTAACTTCGCTTGGCGTTGTTCGAAGGATCTGGCGTCCCTATCTCAGCAAATCAATTGCTTGTGATGAGAACGTTCTCTTCAATGTGTTTCCATCTTATGTCTGCAGTTTCATTGTATGTTTTTTTTTCTCTTCTGCTCTATCTGCATGTTTGCTTCCGGCTAATGTTGAACTATTGAAAGCTAATTACATGAGACACGAAAAGAAATCGTTTCTATGCAATGGAAAATTAAATTTAGAATAATCGCGTTTCTTGATTATTTCCTTTGTACTCTTTCTGATTTATTTTGTTTTCCTTTTAGAAATTACAAATTAGATCTGTTTTACGATAATGTACCCTTTGGAGCAACGTGATTTTATCGTTAAAAATTTTTGGAGACCGGGATCTGTTGCTGCTACGCAAAGGGCAGTTACACGCAACTTTGCCTCACGTTCTGCCCCAGACAGGAACATAATATGGTCGTTAGTAAATGAATTGCAGGAAACAGGGTTGCTTCTGAGTAAGGCAGGGGAGCATCGGACCCCGCTGGCGGATGTTTTGGAAGATGTCAGTTACCGACTCTTTAAGTCACCTAAGAAATCTCTATTCAACATGTAATTTCGCTTCAAATATCCAATATCTCATTCGAACTGTAACGTACAATGGCGAATATTTGCTGTTTTTCATGCGGCCTACCCCGGATGAATTTTAACCAGTAAACATAGTCCCATAAAACTCCCATCCTCCCTTGATGATTTGCAAGAAACCGCATGAAAACGGGACTTCAGTTAAAAAATCTAGACCCAAATGAAATCCGTGAGTTTTGAAATAACCACTCTGTATATACATATATAAGATGCAAAAATATATTTATCAAAAAAGTCTTAGTGGAAAGGGCAATGTTAAGCAGGATGGTTTTATCAGATAATATTTGTACAAATAGTTGACTTCTACTCCAATCAGACACTTTGGTTTGTTTGCTTTAAGTTAAGGTAAACAAGTACTGCAACTCTATTGAATTCTCCTCCAATCAGACGTATATATTTTAGTTGACGCATTTATTTTTACACCTTTGAGTAACATAAATAAGCTATGTCGTTTTTGAAGAATTTAGATTAAAATATTTATTTAAAAAATAGACATAAAATCGTCAGAACATTTTTGAAAAATCTACAATTTTCAACTTTACCCGTCCAGTAACCTACATTTTTTTGGAAGTAGAAAATTCTTGGAGACATCCTCGAAAACAGCATAAAAACTTAAGTTTTAAATTAAATGTTGATTGGTAGCGATGATCGCTTCGCTAAATCATACGAATGGACATCGAAAAACAAATTTTTCGTGATGTAAAGGCCATGAAATGTTAAAATCCGTCGAAATCTAGGGCCTTATGCAGAGTTGTTTTGACGCGTTATTAGTGCCATACTAAAGAGTTCGATTAACATATGTTTCCTGCTGTAGTTAAGCTTTTAGTATGACGCTAATCATACGTCAAAACGACTCTGCGTAAGGCCCCTAGAATTCAAATTTTTTCACAATCATAATGTTTTAAAACTTGGTATAGTAGACAGTAAAAGCATGTCCTACAGAAAGTTTGAACTTAAAATTAATTCGCTCATTTATCCTTAAAGTTGAGCTTTTAATAAATCCTACGGTCTACTACAACGAATCTTTCTTCACACCCAACGTTCCCTACACCGAGTATACCGTACACCGAATTTTCCTACACCGAGTTTTCTTACACCGGATTTTTCTACACCGAATTTTCCTGCTCCCATATAATGTAGGGCGAGATTATAGTACCTTATTAAAATACCAAAATTTCATCACCACTTGACAATTTCATGTTCTGCCGAACTCGCTCATAGTGTTAAGAAACAGGTTTTATTGACTAGTTGGTATTTTATCTTAGGTGTTACATTTTTAATATTTATATAAGATTAGCCTGTGTCTTCTTGAGAGATTGGTTTTCATCAGCACGTGCAGATATGAAGTCAAATAATTAGGTGAAGCAATTTCTACATATTGCGATTGAAATTTTGTTTCTCCGGGGGAAATGAATTTTCTCCGAGGGGATATTCCCCCCGGAACTACAACCTGAATTCATCCCTGCTACGGATGCGTATTGTAGAACTGAACCGAAATTTGTTAAATAGAGGATATTAGTATATAAACAATACGTTATCTATAGCCCGATAACATCTGTAAATATTATTTATCTATCTACCTAGCTACAATCTTCAACTACATCTATTCCAACAAATGTTCATGAAATCGGAAACAAAAATATCGTAAATTAGAAAAAAAAATAGTTCTAAACACTAACTATGTTTCCAACCCTGCTTATAGCACACATCTTGTCTGCTCGTAGAAGCAACCAACCAAGTGTTGAAGTATTTCTGATTCGAGTCACTGGACTCACTGCGTGGAAGTTGGTAAAAACTTCTCATCCTACACTTATCTACTCTATTCGTAAAAACTCTTTGTTATGTAATATGCCTTTATTAATTTATTATACGATTAATACTTTTAATATCTACCCAATTGTCTTTGTTACCTGAAGCATTAAACTGGAGAGGAAGAAGAACTATTATTTTCAAAAATTAGTTGTATACCGAACAGTACGTTATTAAAACCTGATCGTTTTTTTGATTGGAAGTATAAAGTTGCTTCTGTGAACGTTCTTGTAAATCATTTCATTAACACTGGCAGCATAAAATATAAGGGAAGTATAAGAACAGGGTCGAATTCTTATTAAATTTAAAGTCATAATGGCTAGCCTGGCGTCTGGTAAGTTGGAATTGATGTTCAAAGAAGAAATTGATTATGACTTACCTCAGGAAGATCCACTCGAGGGGAAAGGGTGGACATACGAACTGATGACTGACAACAAAGAATTAATATTATCTACAACGGAAGGAGAGCAAACAATGGAGAAGGATGCAGCTATGTTTTCTTTGGATGCGAAACTAAACGTTGGTATGGTGAAATCAGAATCTGCAGTACATCATCATCCTGCATTTGAAAGTAATATAGAAACGCCAAGAAAAATAGTGGTTCAAGAGACTTGCTCGTCGTACTCTAAGGACTCCCAACAATTAACATCAAAAAGTTCAGTTCGGCCAGAAAGGTAATGCTCAACTTTTCATAAAGTAATTGGCTCAGATTGATAATATGGTTCGGAAAGTTATAGATTAAAAGCAATACTTCATGACAAATATTTAGGTATGGGAGATATAAATTAATAATCTTCAATTTGGAAACCGAATGGCACCCATAGACGAGCTGTGGCGTATAGGGGCCTACGAAATAATAATAATAATAATATCGATAACATCCATACAAATCTTAAGTAGTTCGGTTCTTGATGAAATAATGACTACTTTATTATTGATTACACATTTCTCACCAATTTTTGTATATATTTACAATATGGGTGCCGCACGATAGTGTTTTATTTATATAGAGGCTTTTGCAAAGAAAAAAATCGGGAAAATGAAATTTACCCCAAAATTTTGAAAATTTAAACGTGAAATCTGTTATACTGAAACAAAAACTATGGACGTTTTTGTGGTTTTACTCAGGATGTAGATTGAATGAGTCTAGCCTCACTTTTCCGGAGGGCTTCGGAAGATATTAACAAAATACAAGATAAAAAAGAATTCTAACCAACAATGGATGTTCAGTAATTATACAGGTCCATACATATTTCATTTCATACTCATTCCTTTTTAAGGAGTAGTCGTTTTGTATTTTCAGCAATCATTTTTAGGGTATGGACTTCCATTTCTCCACACAGGTTTACTTTTGTGCTTAGAACACGTACACGATACAAGGATTATTGTACAAACGAAATGTGCTAGATGGCCGGTGAAAGAGTAAGATTGCTATGTAATTAGAGAAGGGTGCAGGATGTTGGTCCAACTGGAAACAAAGGGATGCGTCGGATAGGATAAAGCGGGTCACCGAAGATAAATACAGGCCTATACGTAAACGAGGATAGGGCAAAACACTGCATATAGCGTAGACTTGCATATCTTACGTGTTGAATATGTATTTGTACGTTCCTGAATATTTTATTGGTAACTTTCTGAAATGGTTTCATTGATTTATTGAAAAACAACAACAACAAAACTAATTTGTTTGTTTTAAATCCTTTTTTTTTTTGTTTGTTTGTTTAAACCAGGGTTTTTGGTTTAAATAATTTGTTCTAGGTATTTATATCACATATGTACAGAAATAAGTTTGTTTCGCTTTGCTGTTATTATGCAACAACCGGGTTATGCTGGAAGGGGTCACATGAGCTTAAAGCGGAATCCAAACCAACCCAACAAAGGACGCCTGATAAAAATACTTTGTTCTGATCTTTACATACTTGTTTATATAATTGTCAAATGTGATTTCAGAAGGACAAAAAGATAAACAATAGCACACGTGAAACATTATAGAGAGTTGCATATGGACAATTTCAAAGTACTGCAAAGTACAGAACTAATTTAGTCCAAGTTAGTTCACTACGACTTATATTAGTCGATGTTAAAGAAATACAACGACTTAATATGCATATCAGTGATAAAAGTGAATTGAGTCCACCTTGGCTCTGACACATTCCTACATAAATAGATACCAAATATACTTACGATTTCAAGAAATTCCTGGGGGCCGCGGTGGCTCAATGGTAGAGCGTTCACCTCTGGTGCTTGGGGTCCTGGGTTCGATCCCAGCCCCCGCCAAGTTAACTTTGTGGTGGACAAACACCGTGTGCGTGGGTTTCCTCGGGGTTCTCCCGTTTCCTCCCACTTTTTTCATTCCACCGTTTCATTCATTACTCATCATCACCGTCTCCTTTAGCCTAACCGGCATAACCGTGGGACGTAAAACTCACAGATTTCATTTCATTTTTCAAGAAATTCCTCTCGTGGGGTTTGTATTCCTCCTCCCAAAAGAAAGGTTGGTATTTCGATGTACTTTATCAATTGTAAACATTATTAAAACGATACAATATTTAGAATTTTCTTTGCTTGCTATGCATAACAATATCACAAAAGAGACATTCATAAAGTTATAAAAAAAAGAAGATTAATCTCTTTGAGTAATGAATGGGGAATTTAGTTCTGATTATACTACGAACCATATACGGGAGTGAAACGTGATAACTGACAAATGTGTCTTCGTCAAGATTTCACGAACTAGAGCAGGGTAAATTCTCTGAAAGATATTTTTCAGGAATATTCCCAGGAAGATTCCCAAAAATGGGAATTTTTCGGGAACTTATGTACCATCACAAGGAATATTGCATTCTATTGCTATATTATGATTTCAAAGAAAAATTCGTTTTTATATCACAGTATGTTATTACTGTTGTCCCCAGAGGAATCTTTAAAATGTATATTCTGAAAAATGTTTTGTTATTTTATTAATATATTATTATATTTAGAGAGTGCGCATAAATTGATATTTATTTACAATATGTCCTATGAAAGTAAATATGTTTCAAAAATGATATAGTAAGTCCACATACTTTTAAACCACTAAAAAGTTTAAATTTACATGCAAGTGGCTTTTCTGAACTTGACTCTTCTACTCACACAACATACATATATATATTAAATGATAAACATATTAAATTTTGAAATGTTATAAACAATTTTGTCAACATTTGCGCATAAATATGTATTTTCACAATATTTGCAAGATACTTTCTTATCTCTCTAATTTTGCATGTAACATTGCCACACACGACCTTTCTTCCTGCCCATTTCTCGAAATTTCATGCGTTAATTGACATGTAAGAGAAGTCCGAGTACCTCATCAGAAATCCAAATCAGAGAGAGGAGACAGACCGACGTATATTACGGTGGTTCAGAGTTTATTAATAGTACTTCATTTGTATTTCTACATAACTCTACATTACTAAATGGTTCCTTTTCATCATTTGTAAATTAGTACTTTGCCACTTCTGGCTATTGTTTAGCATTGGGGGACCAGATTTTGTACCTACTTTTTTGCGATATTCTGTTCCGATGCGGTTTTTGTATGGTTTAATACGTTAAATTATGTTACCAGCATTAAATTCACACAGCATTGCAGAGCAAGCGTTAGCGAGTGAAGGCGGGTTAGAGCCCAGCATGGAACGTTGTTTTCTATCTTCGTTACCAACAATTCACTTTCTTTTTTCACGTAACTTCCACTTACCTTTACGGTTTGTACAATCCCCTACTGCCCTAAAAAATTGTGTTCGATACTTTCTTGACTACTTGAATACCACTATCAACTCATTTCTTCCATAAATCATCCTACTTTTTGCTAGTTTTGGCCCCCCAATGCTAAACAATTACCTTACATTTTAGTGCAAATGGAAATTGAACCTAAAAAATTGTGTTATTAGCTATGTAATGTACAGTCAAAGAATTTTAAAACTTTTTAACCTTCAAATTCTTGAAAACCTGGAAGTAAATCATAATGTATTAAAATAAAGTAATTATTTGAAGATAAAGTAAATAAATGGAAATAAATTCCTTCCCGGAAATTTAGAGCCCAGGGAAAAAATCCGGGAATATTCCCATTGTTTTAAATTCCTTCCCACCGGGAATATTCCCACTGCCCATCGTTTTTACTATCACATACTTTTACGAACATTTTTTTTTTGGTTTAAACCATTTTTTTAAGCTAGGGATGGCACCGAGACGGACTTCTATATACCGAGACGGACTTTTATACACCGAGACGAGATCGAGACAGACGTCTATAAATCGAGACGAGACAGGAAAGACTCGGTCTCGTCTCGAATATTGATATTGATAGGTATTAAAATTATCTTTACTCAAAATTTGTTTCTGTTAGATAATATGGGAACGGTTGACTGATATACAGTGGCGTATTTATAAGTAGATATCGGGCTCAAACCCCTTCTGAGATATATATGTGACCATTTTTTCGCATTGCTCGTACAATACAAATGTTTCTTATTCGGTCCTCAAGCCTCTCTCGAAAGAAAGTCCACTGCTGATATATATAGCATTCTCCCTCCCTCATATATATATATAGGGTGTTTCAAAATAACACCGACAACGTTTGGGAGGTGATTCCTGACACCAAGATAAGACAAAAATTATAGACCAGCTTAAGCCTAAATATTTCCTTTAGGAGTTATAGGCTGCGAAAACATGAAAAGTGAACATTTCACGTAAAAACTAATATATGCCCTACCCAAAAATAAATGTTTCAGAATCCTAAGGTGCTCACGTAACAATTTTTATAGAGGGAGTTTGGTTACGGTCATTTAATTGGAAGTACTCACCAACTACTTTCATACAAACTGTTGCTGAAGTACCGCAAGATTCTGAGACTTGGATATTTGGATAGGGCACATACTAGTTCCTAATAAGTGGTTGACCCGACTACGGTAGGTCCCATAGTTTTGGAGCTATGGGCTTTTGAAGTTCACTTTTTCATGTTTTCGGCAGCCTATAACTCCGAAAGGAGGCATTTGTGCATTCAAGTTGGTCTATAGTTTATTTCTTATCTCGGTGTCAAGAATCACCTCCCAAACGATGTCGGTGTTGTTTTGAAACTCCATATATATATATATATATATCTGCGGATGAAGGTTATGAACTAGGGAGAGGCTATACCATAATTTGCCGCTTTATCCAGTGTAAAGAAAGTAGTATTGAAGCCTATTTTATCCAGTGTATGCAGCGTATACTAGAGCGTCAAGTAGGCTATAGCCCTCTCTTTGGATCCGCAATATATACATATATATAGGATGCTGAAATTATGTACAAAGTTGTGTGAAATATTGAAGGGGAAATTCTTCTTGATACTCTGCAATACTACTAGATAAACAAGTAGTGCTACTAACATAGCCTAAAGTTGTATTTTCTCAAATTGCACTATGTAAAATTTTACATATTTCTAATTTAGATACGAAATAACAGCGCAACACAATTGACATTTATTCTGTGTAACAAAGGATAATACAGTATCACTAACAACATTTTGGAAATCTCTAATAACTGAAATGGTATGGACGGTGGAATGCGCATGTGCATAGAAGAAATGACAAATTTAACTTTTCCTAAAGACTTCGAAAACGTGCTGACATATCACATTTCATCATGTAGATGCTTGCGAAAGACTTAAATGATCGTAATGCCATTTACAACAATTGCTATTTCAAAACGTTTCAGATGTACAAAACATATGGTTAATGATGGTTACACTGCTTAAAATGACGTATTTGTGTTAAATTTTTATAATGATTGTTGCTTTCCTTTGCTTCTATGGCATTACAACATCATTTTTGGTGTTTTTAATTACAAGTCTCAGTTACATTATTTTAAGCACTATTGCCCACTTAAATAAATTGCTAAGCAATATTCTAGATATAGGGCAAATAACGTAGCTAAACTGTAAAAAAAAAAAAAAATATTTAAAATTACGCGTAATTTCTTTTATGATGAAAGAATGATTTCAAAACACGACGTTTCTCATTGTATTTGGGCTACTTATAATGTTAATGTCAAAGTTTTCCTTCCAGCAATACGTGTAATTGCAAATTGTAATTGAAATTAAAGGTAGCTGAAAAATTTTCACTAACTAGTTGTACCTCCAAAGACTTAGGGATGGTGTACACTTTAGATTATAAACGTGCTTAATTAGAAGTTCTAATTACACCATAATTGCATTTTGCTTGCTTTAGTTTGATCACCGATCCTTCAAACTCGATCCGTACCATGGTGGGAGCTCATGTGGTTCGGATTCCACGTTAATCAATAGGTCCACGTCTCATATCGCCTCGCTGTTGAACGGGCGTTAAACTTAAAATCAACTTAACTCGATCCGTACCATATAGCTGTATGCAATTATTCAAGTTCCAGTTAGTTATACACATTGTTTTGATTTTTGGTTTCGTTTGTTTTAGTGTAACGTCCAACGATTATGATAGAACAGCTAAAGGAGACGTGGAAACACTGATGATAGTGGAACGCGAACCATTTAAGTCGTTCAACTGCCCCCCAACCGGAAATCGAACTAGAGACCACGCGAACCGAAGTCAAGCGTGCTAACCGCTAGACCAAATGGGGGTCCTCACATTGTGTTGATTGAAATCATTGAGTCAGCGTTGCCATTTCCGACGATCAGAAAGTAGCGTGTCTGTGCTCCAGAAGTAGTAATATAAACTATTTGTAACCCAAACATATAGAAATGAATTATTTGGTAACTAATGACTGGTACAAATGAAATAATTTTATTATGGACTGGAAAATGTGTTGGACATATTGCGAGAAGAAATTATGATCAATGGACGAAAACAATTCTAGACTGCGTACCACGAGACAAAAGAGCTTCGGAAACTTCCGCCTACAAGGTGTGATGAAATGAAGACCTCTGGGCATGAGCGCAGACTACGTGGGTGCTCTGGGACACCAGCACCCACACAGATAATCTTGTAGGTGCGGCGAACCCAGAAGATTTTTAGTTCGGACATGGGCTTGAACCCGTTTCTCTTATGTTTAAGTCAGCCATGTTACCGATTGAGCTAGAGCAGCGCTAACTTATCCTTATAGTACCGTTATATTTTACTTTTCACAGCAGAGCCCTTTATGACAGTGTTCATGTAAAGGTTTTTACTAAAATTAAATCAATAAAATATCGAGTTTCCTGAAAATTTACAAGCTAACACATCCCGCCATATGTGCCCACATATATTTGGGAAGTCGGCGCTGTTGCCTCTGTGGAGTAACCTGGGAAAGAATTTCACAGCAGGAGAGTAGTGAAGAAGTCGTGGAAAGCCCTTCATCCAGCAGTGGATTGATAATAGTCGATAACGACGATGGTGATTTTATATCTGGATCTCAGTGATAAACTAAACCAAGTCATAATTTCGTAATTTTACAGAAGTGAAAACCGTTTCCTCAAGTAAGACCTATAGTTTTGTTTTTTAAACTGTACTATGTAGTTACAAAGTAGTAGGATGCTTTCAGACTCATACTATTAAACCACCAGAAAGAACATACTCCATTACAGAAGTATTCTTAACTCAATTTCGACGAAAAAGTGACTTAGAATCGTGTACCCCTAAAGTGCATATATATATATATATATATACTAGGTAAGGTAGGGTAAAAATAGATTCAAAAGTTAAGGAAAGCTGTACAGCGAAAAAATTCTTCAATCCTTTATGTTGCAACAAAACTATTTGGTCTAGGAATTAATTTGTGCGGGTGGACAAGAGATGGCGCAACGAACGGAGCGTCCCACAGTTCCGTGTATCCACACATGTGTTGCAAACCCCTGTCATCGCGTATCGTTCGTAGTATAGGTAGTGGATTAAAGCGTCAACAACACCAGTTTGTAGTTAAGTGAACATGGCGCAATTTGTGCCTGATAAAGTGTTTTTGCGGGGTGTCCTGCTGCATTAATTTAACATGCAGAAAAGTGCGACTGAAAGTCATCGTATTTTAGTGGAAGTGTATGGTGACCATGCTCTAGCTGAGCGAACGTGTCAGAAGTGGTTTGCACGGTTTAGAAGTGGTGATTTCGGCTTGGCAGACCAAGAGCGAGCTGGACAGCCAAAAAAATTTCAAGACGAAGAATTGACAGCATTGCTCGAGCAGGATTCGTGTCAAACGCAGAAACAACTTGCAGCAGCATTAGGCGTTGATCAAACAACAGTCTCCAAACGCTTGAAAGCCATGGGAATGATTCAAAAGATGTCACATTGGGTTCCACATGAATTGAAAGACAGAGACGTTGAAAGACGAAAAACCATTTGCGAATTGCTGCTTCAACGACAGAGCAGAAAGGGGTTTCTGCATCGAATTATTACGGGTGATGAGAAGTGGATCCATTACGAGAACCCTAAACGAAAAAAGGCCTGGGTGAAACCAGGTGAACCAGGTCCATCACAACCAAAACGAGATATTCACTGTGCAAAGGTTATGCTGTGCATATGGTGGGATATGAAAGGTGTGGTGTACTATGAGCTGCTGCAACCGGGTGAAACTATGAATGGAGAACGTTATCGACGACAATTAATGCGTTTGAAGCAAGCTCTGGCCAGAACACGACCAGAATGGGAGAACAGACATGATAAACTTATTGTTCAACATGATAACGCTCGCCCACATGTCGCAAAACCGGTCAAAACCTATTTAGAAAATGTCGGATGGGAAGTTTTACCCCACCCGCCGTATTCACCAGACGTTGCTCCTTCGGACTACTACTTGTTCGATTGCATGAACAACGATTTGAATGGACAGCGGTTTACTTCTTCAGAAGATATCGAAACATGGGTCTCTGACTGGATCGCTTCCAAGGATGAGGACTTCTTTCGCCACGGAATCCGTACATTGCCTGACAGATGGGCGAAAGTGGTGGCTAGCGATGGATAATATTTTTCTTAAGGTATTTATGTATTTTGTGTTTGTACTACAGCTTCAATGTGTGCGTACCAACCGCACGAATTAATTCCTAGACCAAATACGACAATTAATACAAAAGAAAACTAGAAATTTAAGAAGAATTACTTGTTTTGGCGAGAGAGAGAAAATAGATACAGATAGCTCGAATGTATATAATATGTATGTCCATGTTTCGGAAGTAATTTTCAATCAATATAAAATTTCAGCTTAGTGAACTCACGATTAGTTTTCTTGAATAAAGATCGCATCGCTGAGAGCTCAGGGATAAGGTTAATCTATGTCAGGGCACTGGATGTATACTTATGTAATACATTACGACTTTATGAACTTATATAAGAAACTATATTCTTAAAATGAGACGCGAACTATTCCCAACATCGGACTTTGAATCTAACTTGTTTAATGATCCAACCCGAGACCACACATAGCAAAGATGAGTGCCGTAGCTCCCACCACAAGGTTCAGGAAGTTAGTGTTATTAAGTGTCAATTAAACACGGAGATGTGAAACGGCAATAAATCATTTGATCAATTTGAAAGAAAATATATTGTAGTAATTATTTATCCTATATGTTAAGATAATGAAGGTTACATTCTGTTTTTAAAATGACAGTCAAAGCAGAATGCATTGGATAATAAGTGAGAATTTGTGAAATTTCAATTTCGATACAATTAAATACATTCGTGCTGTTATGTGTTGAGTTATCCGTTAGAAGGTATTGAACAATTTTTATTCAAAGGAAGAAAATAAACTACTGTATAGTACTGGAATTAATTCAATACAGTTTAATTGTATAGGCAGTACCGAGGCTATATGAGACAAAGTCTATTGCTGAAAATGAGATATGGGTTAGTATTAGGGTTTTATCCCAATTATGATATACTCACTGATGATTGAATCTGGAACACACGCACGGAAAGCATTAGCGCTAGCAAATTAGTTATGATGAGGTACATCATATTATAATTCTAAGTTAGAAATGAAACAAAAAAAAAAAAAAAGCGGAAACAAGAGACCGAACGATAATAATAGTTTCACAATTTATTTCGAGACTCGGGACGACACCGAGACGAGTCCGAGACTTAGCCCTCGAGAAGACCGATACCGCTATTTAGCAACGGAGACGAGACCGAGACTGTGCAGAGTCTCGTCTCGATACCATAACTTTTTAAGCAGCTATTTTTAACCAGCCAATCCCGGTTCCAAAGTAACAATATATTGGGAACTTAAAATTCTTAACTATGTGGATTCCTTCACTCCCAAACATTTTTCTAGCTCCGTGTCAGGATATAGCACATTGAATTTTGATACTTCCTTTCGCTTACAATGGTTACTAGCTACTTTGTGTGCGAATCGATGCATAACTTACACACTACGGTATTATTTAAAATAATATTACGAATTTGTCTTGTAAATTTTACAGTAACTCGCGACCAGTTAATGTTTACATATTAATTGATCTTGTTTACAAATTCACACCGTAGAGCTTGTATACTTCACAGTAGTTTATTCAAGACATCATAGTTTCTAAGAAACTGTAGGCTATATATCATTATTTAGTTTACCTTAACTGGGGAAAAGGAAGTGTTAAAGAAGATGTTAAAAATTTACTCTCTCTGCTCCTCTCTCTCTCTCTCTCTCTCTCTCTCGCTCGCTCTCTCTGTGTCCTCAAGTTAGAAGGATGAATCTCGGTTCGTATACTAATTTATAACAGCAAGTTCACATACAATTATGACTAACAGTATGGAGAAAATTACTATAGAGGTGAAATACTCCAGAATATTTGTAAGAGTAGAGATGGGAAAATAATCAAAGAGGGCCGTTATCACTATCTAATCCATTCTGCACGTTAGGTGTTGCTCATTTGTAATTTTTATAATGATAATTATTATTATTGTTATGATTAGGAATGGCAATTGTACCGGCAATAGACGTGGAAATCGAAAGAACGTTGCTCTTCCTATTTATTCTCATCAGTTTTTGATTTCAAAATGTTTTTGTAACCATTCTTTTTTCCTGAAACTAGTGATAAAATAATTTTACAATACAAGTTTGTACAATATTATAATAATAATTTTTAGCTAAACTTCTACAAAATAATCTTATTATAAATCACTTCTTTAACAAAGCGTACAAGAAATATAACTGCAAAATCAATATTAATAATCATAATCTATTGAGTAATCGAGGACACAGCATACTGATTCCTGTGATGTATAATATATATATAACAATCTTTACAACATTCACCACTCTGAAATTGAAAGTGGCTTCAATAATCCCTACAGTTTGGAAAGATGTCTCAAATAAACAAAAGGTGAGAAATAGATTGTTACTCATATCTAGGTCCATTCTTTCCTTAAGATCCTAGAAAATTTTAAGTCATTTCACTTGTCTTATAAAAGGGCGTGATTTCAAATTGAAACCACTATGGTTAAAACCAGAACGTTCGCCATTAATAGATCCATATTCAAAATATGTTACAAATAAAACGATAGGAAAAAAATTTATAGTTCATACTTAGGATATTTTATCCTTTCTTAGATTGTAGAAAGTAATAAGTAATTATTTCACTTATCAAATACCGATAAATTGATTTGAAGTATAACACTTCCACCTTAGTTCCCCAGCGCGCGTAAATGAGAGGTCAAAATTTAGAGTAGGTAAAATATGAGAGAAATGGATAATTTTAGTTTCTGTTATCTACGGACATACTTTTATCCTTTATATTGTATCATATAAGCAAATAATGTGTTTCCCTTAGTTAATACGTATATGAAAATTTCAAATGATATCCCTTTCGTTGAAAAGCGGAATAACTATCATTACCAACCACAAGTTCGGTAATATTTCAAGAATAAGGATTGGAGATATTTTCCTAACCTGTACCTTTAGTTGCAACTATTCTACAACCAACTTTACGGAACGAATAATTTATTTCCTTTCATTTTTATTAGTTAACTGTAACAAATTAGGAGTTTTGCGCTTTGTAGAATTTAAAAATTTGTAAGAATATTTCTAGCTGTAAGCTACAAGGAAAGTTTCATTTCGTTCTATTTCAAGCGCTTTTCGATTGGAGCTTTCTATTTAAGTTGCTCTGAACCTGTCGTAGAAATATGTACTTGACATCATGCTATCTCCAGTAGAAGAAAATAAATCGCTGTCTTTTTAGAATGATGAAAGAAGTATTGATTTTCGTACTGACAATGAAAAAAAATTCGACCGTTGCATTAAACTTGGTGATCAGAACGGCTCGTACTCTGCTTTTAACTGCGGATAGTATAATTTGAGATCGTTTCATTCCTTTTCGCGTGTGAAATGAATTGAGATCTTATTTGAAAATATAAAGGAATGTAACAATATATGTAGGTATAAACCATGAAACATTTCCCAACCGTTCTATTTGGAACATGTTTCGAACATTAACAGCTATTGCCAGTTATTTTGCTTTTAACTGTAGAGGATGTAAAGTGAGATCAGGTCTTTCTTACTAGATGAGTGAAATAAATTTAGTTACTTTGCCTTTAGATTTTAGATAGATATGAGAATAGCCTAGGGCACAAGTCCCGTATTGTATTTTCCATTTAACAATAGCTTTAGAATAATAGATTGAGAATAGATTTATTAATACAAAATAATTACGCAAAGTATCTTTTTTGACAATATAGAATTTTAATACCTTTAAAAAGTGTGCCCGAAGTTAATTTCTTCTCTGGGGTTTCTTTTAAACTGAGATTGTCTTTCTGAGTACAAATTGATTTCTGAGCAGCATTAGTCTCAATTTTTGTTAAGGGGCAGCAGCATTTTCTCAGATAATATTCTCGTAGTACGTTTAAAAAGGGTATTTTATAAACGACTTTTCGTTCTTCTATATAGAACTGCTGTAGGCTGACATCGTCATTATTATTTAAATTCATTTCAGAGCGATGTTAACTCAATTTTTGATTGTGGGGTACTGATATGTACTCACAAAGTGCCAGCGAAGTGTTATTTATTTATTTATAAATTAACCCTCGACTTTCCAGATTAAAAATATAATCGTAGATATGAAATTATTAAGTATATCCCGCCTTTCGAACAAAAGGTTCTTAGTAGCATAGAAAAATATATCTTCTAAGCGGCATATCTTTCTTGAATGCAGGATTACATTAGGAAAGCACAATGATGACTATGAATCCAAGGTTTTATGAGAGAAAAGATGTAAACTTCTTTAAGTAAAACTATTGTCCAATTTTATTAGATTTCTTGCACAGGGAAATATATTCCATGATCCAATCGAAAGTGCAGGAGCATGAGAGTACAAGGAAGTAAGACGAACGAGAAGATTATGGAGTCAATAGTTCATAGTTGTATATCAGTTTTTGAATATATTTTATGTTTCCACGTATCTTTCCCTTTCTTTAATGTGCACCTTTTCTTGACTTAATATATTTTTCACACTATTTTCAATTGTATTCTGCCAAGATATGAGTTTTCTATCATCTCGACAGTACTGTCGTGTATTTGTAGCATTTACCGTACTTCATACTGCCATTTTGCACTGGTCCACACTTTGTGCACTTGTAGATGAGAACGCTGAGCTATTTCATATAAAGTCAGACAATTGACAGGTGAACCCTTAAAAATTACAGTCAGGTTTTACATTTCAAATAGTATTATCAGTTGGCGAAAAATAGTGGAAAGCTGAGGTTGTTTTCGAAGTCAGTTTTGAAATTACAGGGTCCCAAAATATTCATAATTTACCAACAAAATATTGCATACTTGACATTTGTTCGATTTGCAGGTGGTTCAAAGCACGTAGGGTACTGGTTTGGGTTTCTCGTTTAAGTTTATGCATCACCAGTTGCAAGAATTTCCATCTCCAAACACGGATTTATTTAATTTGTACTATTATTTCCTTTTAAGGTTATATGCTGCATTCCCCCTTTTTGTTCGATTTCTTAGTCTTATCTACGGCATTTGTCCCATGCCTTTTTCTTCTTTGTAATTGCCTATTTCCTTTGCGTCCCTTTTTTGGTTAGTTATAACTCACCAGGTTACGAGTATGCATTTTAAATGTTGGATGGTCTCTTAAATTTGAAGTCAATGCTGTTCTCCTTAGTTTTCTTCTATATTGTACGTTATGTTAGGAATTTAAAAAAAATATTCTAAAAGCATATACCTTAGAAACATTAAAATCCTAAAAAAAACTGGGAGTGAATCAGAAAACTACTTCTTTTCTTTGTCTTCAGTTAAAAATAATGTTATATTTTGGACGAATCCTTCGCTATTAATTCCCATTAGCATCGTCTTAAAATGGATAGGATAGAGTGCGAGTTAGAATGGAATTTAAACGAGAAGATACTGCTAGAAATCAACAGGGATATCATGTAAAAGTTTGCTCTTAGCTTTCTTTATATTGCTCCAAATATTATTTTGTTCTGGTTTCTTCTTTTCCATTTGATTTGTTGGCAAACTAATCACAAATATCTCGAATCACACACATATGTTATAACTTACATTAACAAAAAGAAAGTGATGTTTACCTGTCCCAGGTTATTTCCAGAAAAGTTAATTTTGTTTATAACAGTTTTTCACGTCTTCATTTAAAAAGATTTATAATTTTTGTTAAAGTAATGTATTGCTTTTCTCTTGTTTTCATTGTGTTTTTCTTTCTCGACATATTCTTGGTTACATGTTTAGCTAAGTTCTGAAACTGATTTAATTTTATATTTTACCGTATGATGTTATCCCATGCCCCTTGACTAGTTTTTTTCTAATACCAATTGTGTTCTCATTTTTACAAGCATGAGAATGAGAAGCTGTTGTGGGCACAGACCTGAAATCATTAGGAGAGCGCACTATCTCTAGGATTATTACACATTCGCATTTTCTGTTTAACTGGCTGATCAACTGTAGTATATAAAGTCCTATTACAAAAATATCGTTGCATACCGTTTAAGCGCTCAAAATGAAAGTTTCGAAACCACATAATTTTATTCCGTTACACTCAATAAACCAACTACATCAAACATAAACTGAGGACCTTAGAAGTCAAGGGCAGTAACTGACTTTCGGAGTAAATTTATTTATGCCCAGGAAATGGATTCTCCATAGTAAAATATATAAACTGAAAGAAGAACCACGACGCAACTCATTCATTGGTAGACCCTCGAGTGGACTGCGATGTGGTTCTTCTAGTTTGCATATTCTGCTGCGGAGAATACTCCTCAGAATATAAATAAACCTTGTTGGAAAAGTCATGTATAACTTAGATCCCTTTTATTATGGGGGCCTCAATTGAGCTGTCTGATAACAGTGCACTAAATGCACTTTCGAACTATCAGTAAGGAGAATGAACTGTGTAGTTTTTCATGATTTGTGATAAACTAGTACTTTTGGAAACAGTGGTAGATAAACTCACATGCAAATGTGATGTAAAAATGTGGCAATTACTATTTTTGTGGTAACTGACATTCTGAGTTTTACTCGTACTTGTTGACAGCTCGAAAATGCAGTTATGAGAGTTCACTTTGGTTTCAGACAGCTTAATTACTATTGATACAATGTCACATTATACATACGTACACACACACACACACACACACACACATATATATATATATATATATATATATATATATATATATATATATATATATATATATATATATATTCAGCCTTTAACTTTTATTACTTTGAACTGTTTACATGACAAGAAACAAGGTCATTCTTACTTACCTATCAAAAATCTTTTCATTTGTGCACTATCATGACAGAGTTTGTTAATTATGACACATTTATTCACTTTATTTAGTATATCCCTTTCATACTGCATTAATAGAAACGATTCAAGATTATCTTGACCGAGATTCGCCCTTAATCTAGATTTAATAATCTTGAGTTTGGAAAACTCTCGTTCACAACTTACTTGTGTAAGAGTGATCGTATGAAGGAATTTGTACACTTTAAAGAGCTATGTATAACATAAGGCATACATGCGATATTCATATATAATTTTGAACGCATACGTGAGGCAAGACTTGCAAGCTTTATGTTTATTTCCTACAACGCTGGTTCAATATCGTGTCACCATGTTTCCTCTTCATTCTCACTACTTAATTATTCACTATCCTATTCACTCACAGCATCTCCGTGCGATGTCTTCGAACAAACCTCTAAAAATAATTTTAGTTTTTCGGTAAGTTTCCTTTTATCTATACTGGGGCTAACAGATTTTGTTCATTGCATTTGTGATTAGTTCGTCTTTTAAATTCAAAATCAGCCTTGGATCGAAACACACCAACTCGTAATAAAGATTTTCTTCTTTCCAAAACCAGTTAGTATTATTCTGATTAAATTTGTGAAAGACACCATTGAAAACACACAATTTGAAATTTTCCTCTTCTCTATTCCCTACGATTTCATGAGATGCCAATTCAAATCACACGGTTACATTCTATTGAAAGAAGATTTTTGCACAATCGCAAGGAAAGGTGGGCACAGTTTATATGGGTGATCACAGCGAAACGCATAGGTCCTCCTGGTGTCTTCGGCACCTCCTCCTCCATCTCCCCACTACCCTACAACTACCGCTCCGCTCGAAACCCAATCTCTTACGCACTTCGTGGCTTACAACGACATTCCTTTTGCTAAACCACTGTTATCTTATTGCCTATTGTGAAATGTCCCAAAGGGAATTTCTCCGTGATGAACAACGCAGTTTCGGAACTTTAACTCACAAACGGATGCAACATAAATTTTTTAATTTTTGTATCCAAGTACTGTGGGCAGGGTTGGCAAAAACCATGGTTTTTATTGAAAAAACCAGGGTTTTTGGTTTAAACCAGGATTTTTTGGTTTAAATAATTTACTCTATGTATTTATATTAGATATGGACAGAAATTAGTTTATTTCGCCTTGGTGTTATTATGCAACAACAAGATTATGCTGGAAGGGGTCACAAGCTTAAAGCGGAATCCAAACCGCTTCTCGACTTGCATCCAAGAGATATTGTCCATTTGGACACGAAACCGGGAATAATTGTTCACAAATGCGATTGCCGACTCACTCACGAAGGACTCCTGATAAAAATATGTTGTACTGATCTTTACATAGGCCTAATTCTTAATATAATTGTCAAGAGTCATTTGAGAAGGACAAAAAGATAAACAGTTGCACAAGTAAAAACATTATACAAAATTATATATAAATCGGGAAACTCCCGCCTTAGCCTGTTGGAAAATCCTGTTATTACTTTAAATGTATTTGTATTTAAAATTTAAAGGTCAACGTATCATAATCACTATTCTAAAATTGACATATTAAATTACAAATTTCGTATGTAGATATCATTCAATAAAATTAAAACAAAGTCAAATCCAAGTTGATGTTGGAAGCTACGTAGGCAGTTGATAAATTTTGCCAATTTCTATCAATATATTTAAGCAAGCTTGGCTTTTTTATAAAACAATAGGCATTAATTCAAGTAGAAATATATAATTTGGTTTCATTTCGTATGTTTAGGCTTAACATCCTTATGAATTACCAAGGTTATCACGGAGAATACTTTCGCTTAAAGGGACACCTCGAATCACTACTTGGTTTACACTTGAAAGATGAGTTGTGGTTCGACCGAGAATTGTTGTTCGTATACTATTTCCCTAGTGTAATCATTAACGAAACGAACTTACACCAGCGGAACTATTTCAAAACAAGCAAACGAAATGATGTGAATAGTATATACCCAGTTAGGAGTGTCTGGAGAAATGGTAACTGTATTAGCACCAATAAAACTGTATTTAAGCGCAGAATCCAACTTTAATTAACTTGAAAGCATAAACTTAATGAAACGATCTAATGATTTTACCTTTCTTCAGACTATT
Source organism: Thermobia domestica (assembly GCF_964235325.1). Classification (NCBI taxonomy): domain Eukaryota; kingdom Metazoa; phylum Arthropoda; class Insecta; order Zygentoma; family Lepismatidae; genus Thermobia; species Thermobia domestica. Next base: position 85,418,880 of record NC_137467.1, read on the forward strand.
ACGTTTTGACCTTGAATTTCAACATGAAACCATTCCTGTCAGGAATCTTATAAACACAAAACTTGAAAGCAAGTTAAGGTTGGTAACTACTATTTACAGCTTTTAAACGATACAACTTCTGAACAGTATTCTTCTTACCTTCTTCTTCCAAAACAAAACGCAATGAACGCAGCGAATTATTAGCTATTCCACAATAATCTACCAGGTTTGCAAATTTGTTGAAAGAGGTACCGTATTAATTCATCAAAATTGACAAAAGGTCATTTTATAAATTTTACGTTTGAAAATAATTGTTTAATCGAATATTTCTGATTAAAGCCTACACATTCGGGATAACAGTGCTACTAACTTCAAATGTGCAGAATATCGCTAGAAAACCAAATACCTAAGCATGAGGAAATTTGGGCCTGAAATCCAAATTAAATGTTGAATATATTACAATCACAAAACTAGAAAAAATGAAATAAAATCTTTGAGTATTATGTCCCACAAAAATAGAGTAGACACATACATAGATTATTTATCTCTGTCGATTCAAACTTCAGAAAAACGATCTTGTGACACTTCACTATATTTGACCCAAAGCTGTTGCTTGTAGGGAGCGTAAACCGTGGGCCGTTAGGTTGGTCCAACGCTGAATTCTCCCGGCGTTTGTGTACCACGCAGTAACATGGTTAATCATATTCGATATTTAATCTTTTAGTATAATAATTAAAGGAACCATGATTTTTAACAATGTCCATGCTTTCGTTGTTTAAATCTCTTTTCCTTTTCCTAATTTTAATTGTCCGAGTGTATTATTCCAATTTCCGCTTTTTGCTTAACTTTTATCATGTTATGCGTTTTCTTTCGATGATTGCGTTTAGCTACATTACTAATCGGAATTTTTCCAAATATTTCAGAAATATTCGCTAATTACTTTTTAACCCAATTTTTTATCACTTGTAGTCAGCCAATCACTAAAGTTTATGGAGGTTGGCCTCCGTCCTCCAGTTGAATTATTTCAGTGTATGTCTGATAGCTGGACACCGAACATGACAATACCTTCATGCCCCAAGACATTACATGCCAGGTTATTTCTCCAATTGGAACAAAAAAGAATGAATATTTCGGCATCGCCTGGAGAACCACTAGATAGAAAGGATAAATTGCATTCACGTTGAGTTCTAAGAGATGAAAATAAATGCAAAGAAAATGAATATAATAATATTCATCATGCAGAGACAGAAAAAACATGTACAGAACAACGAAATTTTAAGTCATGAGCATAAACAATGCGTTTCCCTCCTGCCTCATGTTTCTGTCTTGGGTTTTCTTTATCCTTATGGAATAAATCTCTTTTAGTAGCAGTAGGGAACATAATTTACAATGCTTAGTTCCCTCAAAAACAAACTCTTATACCAGACGTTGAATCGAACGCAGAACATTTGTTATGAGTCTCACACGCTGTCCCCGTAGGTGCACAATCTAAGGCGTCTGTTTAAATAAGCCATGAAACTCCACACTGCCATAAAGTTGCCCCGGTTCCATCTGAAGTTTGAATTTTATTCACGGTCTTTAGACGTCTATAGGTTGACATTTGGCTTCAGAGAAAAGCATTTGATCTATAGATCAAGATCAGGCAAAGGTTAATCCACAATCTTCGCAAATTACTGTTGCAGCTACATATATGTGGAACTAATCGAGGATTTGTATTGAGAAAAGCTCAAATATCCAAGCTGGAAGCATTTAAAAATGTATTGGCCCACAATGCTGGACCGAAAGGGAAAAAAATGAATAAGGACTAAATTAAACTAATGAAGGACGATATATCATAATAACAATAGGAAAAAGAAGAATCAGCGTGCTTGGCTATCTTATTCGGTATTCCGATTGGATAGGGAAATGTAATAGGAATAGCAGAAGGAGGAAGAACAAGAATTCAATATATAGACGGTTACGAAGAAGAGACCTTATCAAGGTATAAATCTGATCTCCCAAGAGAGTGAAAAGTTTCAAAATTTCCATGATGCCCACCAACCTATGGTTGGGGTGAACATGAAGGAATCGAAGATTTAAAGTGTGGTTTCCTAAATTTGCGATATGAGCACTAGTTCTTTAAGGAGGATTAAAAAAGTGATTTCATAAATCTATGAGGCCAGCCCTAGCTCTTGAAGGATGTGTTGTTACTAGTAGTCCGTGCGTGAATGACATCTCGTAGCTTTGTTAGGTAATATACGGGCAGTGAAAATGAAACTTCGAAAATACTAATTGCAAGCTTTCACATGAATACGACGATACGGTGTCGTGTTATCCTATAAAAAAACTCGCGTTCAAATATCGGCTGGTACAGCGGGGTCACTTCTAAATGGTACACCTTAGCCGTAAATCTCCATATGGCTGTACCATTTAGAAGTGTCCCCCGCTGTACAAGTTATTTTTTACTCTCAAACCACATTCTTCTCTTAATCTCTTAATATATATATATATATATATATATATATATATATATATATATATATATATATATATATATATATATATATATATTTGCATTTCTTATGGATTATCTTCAATTTTATTGACCAGGGATTAGTAGATGCTAGGTTTGGTCAAATATCTTCACACTTCGCTTTCTTTCCTTTGACTGCGTGGATTATTTCTGTGCCCGGAATGCGGTCTTCGTGGGGCTATGTCATGTATACTACGGATACTTTTTACGTACTAATTTACATCTTAATTTTATTTTGCCTCTTTGCACAGTAAATAAAATGGACAAACCAATACTTGCAAGGTTGACTCGGTGGTCAGATGGTTAACCTGTTGTCTGGAATAAATGGTCGCGGGTTCAAGTCGTGTCAGGTGAAACATTTTTCTTTTTAAACATGTCTCTATATGTATATTATTATCTCTTTTCCTGCATTTCTCGTATGTTATCTTAGATATCTGTTCATGGATTAGGGTAGGTTAAATCAGATTTCGTTATATATGATTATACTTCCGTATCTTTCCTTCAAAATGGATTTCTACGTGTTGATATTTATTAATAATTATTTATTTATTTCAAACTTAGTGGTCGTGGATTAGCAGTGATTAGGTAAGGATGTGTTCGCAGAAAATATAGGGACGATGCCATAGCACTTTTTTTTTTTTTTTTTTTTTTTTTTTTTTTTTTTACATCAATGCTTTATTCTTCCTTTACTCAGGAAGTTACTGCCAGTGTGTGCTATGCAGCTAATCCTTTTACTCAGTGTTGGTGCTGAAGCCTCAGTTTTCTGGAAATACTCGCTCTGTCAAATCACGTATTTGGCCACTCATTATGTGTCAGCACTCGTTTAAAAATGATTTATGGATTTTCATCCTGATATAAAAGAAATTATCTGTGTTAAAATTGTATTCGTTTTATTGGTACACACACACACTTTTACACTACATCTTAGAACAGGCATACCAAAACTGGTTTCGAATCTGGCGTAATATGACGACTAATTTTTTAACATATATGTAAATCTCAGTGGTGTGCTATTGTTCATAACGTACATAAGTACAAACGCAGGTTTTTAGACTAAAACTATGCTGTGTTTAAGTGACGGCAGTCCTCTAGAACGGATTTGCTCCTCCGTCCGTCTGTGAACAGGTATCAGAGCAAAATGGTTAAAAAAATATTGAGAAACGTTTTGTTGCAATTGGTTCAGCCCTCAAAGAATAGGTTCCAACTTCTTACTTAACTCTCTATTGAAACCTGAATTGATTCAAATTAGCCATTTCCAACTTCAACGTTTATTGCTATAGAATGAATATTGTAATATAGCAAGAAGTGTTTATTTCCAATACTTCTCAGCGTCTTAACACAACTTTCACGACTATCAAATGTACTTTACCAACACCGAAGATAGTTCAAATTTACTAATCCATCCAGTTTCGAAAGTGATTTCCATATTGAATAAACAGTAAACACTTCAATGATGCTGCTTATTATAAATATTTCAGCGTTCCTCGAATAGATTCAATTTCGCCCTTTAACCCTATACTCAAACGGAAATTTCTTCAGACTAGCAATTAGTTTCAGACTTAACTAACAAAACCAGAGAACGAAACGTTAACGGATAACGAGAAGTGATTATTTGAAAATGATCCTCTGGCAATACACAAGACGTAATCACTGTCCGAAACGTTCTGCCAAAATGGGCTGTTTTCAAATTCTCTACTATTGCCATTTTGAATACCAGTTTCGACGTTTATTACTGTAGAACGATAACGGAGACAGAGAAGGAGAAGCGGTTTGCTGCCAAGAATTGAGCGTCTCAAAACAACATACCATTACTATGCTGCATATTACTAGTACTTCCGGTTTCAAAATTTATTTCCATAGAATGAACACTAAAAGGTATCATGAAGCTACTTTTTGCATTGGATGAAGCATCTCAAGCATAGACTCCATCTTCTGTATCAGAATCTTGTTTAACCATACCTGGTTAATACTAGCCACTTCGGTTTGAACTTTTATCACCAGAGAACGAAAACAGGAAGAAGACTTCTTTCAACAAACAACTCTTGGCAAGGCTCTACCAAAACTGCAAGTGGCTTAAATTTAATATAAACTTAGATTTCAATACCTATTTCTATATGGCAATCGTGGTAAGAGTCATAGAGGTGCGTTTTTACAATCAACTGAGCATTCCAAGATAAGGTTGCACATTTTCTGCTAACCCGTATTCAAAGCAGATCGATTAAAATTAACCATTTCTGGTGTTAATATTTGTTATCATAGGACGGAAACCGTAACAGACATTAACAAACAGTTTGTACAATCGATTGAGGGTCTGGAGTGAATATATCACAAGCCACAGCACTTTACCAAAATCGGAAGTTGTTGAAATTTTCTAAACATTTAATTTCAATACTGATTTGTGTAGAGTGAGGACAGTAAGAGATATCGAGATACGGCTTCGTACAATTGATTCAGCTTCTCAAGAATAGGACCATCTTTTCCGTCACCCTCGATTAAAACTGTAAGCATTTCTCCTTAGCCATTTCCGGTTTCAACAATTATCCATATAGAACGGAAAAGGTAACAGATAGCTAAAGGTGGATTTATGTAACCAATTCAATGTTTAAATTGTTCATATCGTGATTACCCACAGAACTCTACCAGAAACGAACATGGTTCAAATTTACTATTACATCCGCTTTCAATATATTTTTTTAACTTTTATTGCCATAGAATAAGAAAGATATCATATAACCGGAATCAGTTTTCTGCAATCAAATGAGCGTCTCAATACAATATATAATGACTATTCTTGACAGTGTCAAATACGGAAGTAGTTTAAGTTTACTATTACATCCAATTTCAGCACTTATTAGAAGAAGAATGATAAAATCTATCAGGATGCAGTTTCGTGTAATCGATTCTGCATTCAAATTCAATTCAAAGATGAACCATTACAAAACAAAACGGCCATAGATAGTGAGAAGCATTTTGTGCAAACGTTCTAGCATCTTAAACGTTTTAACATATCTCTACTGTTCACAGCACTACATCAGAACCGCAAGTGCTTCAAATTTACTATTACTACCGATTTCAGTACTGATTTCCGTAAAGCGAAAATGGTAAGAGATATTGAAATCTGTGTTTCTACAATCGAGTCAGCTTGCTTAGGAAACGATCTATCTTTCACGTTGAAGCTCTGTTCAAGTCGGAAGTGGTTAAAATTATCCGTCTCCGGCTTCAACATTTATCGCTATAAAACGAAGATGATAACTTATATTGTAAATGCTCCAAATTTACGCCTAATTTCATTTTTCACTAAAACGCATATTTTGCACTTGATGCTCAAATTACACCATTATTGACTATGAATCCTTTTAATTGTAGTTGCTCTTGAACGTTGACTCAATTGTTGTACGGAAGACTTGTAAAAGTATATGGTGCCTTCCATTTCAACTCAGGCAAAAAAATATAAAATTGTACCATCACCATCTCAGATATTGTTGAAACTTTTTTATAGCAACTAGACATGTTTTTAAGAGACCAATATTTTTTTGTTCTGTCGAAAAAAATTTTCCCGCCAAGTTGTGGGCCATCAAAGACGGGGAGTACAATTTATGAATTGTAGAAGACATGGAAAATGGTCAACTTCGGAGCCTCACCATTCGGCTATGGAGACAGGTAGAGTTATAATTCTTGTTGTGGTATGTACATAGGGATATAAACTATATTTTATTATAGTTTGGTGTGCGCATGTGTATCTTTTTGTACATAAATTAACAAATGAACGTAAATTTATCTGAAAAGTCGAAGTTTGCGAATTTTTTTCGAGCACTTTCGGTTCGAATTTTAAAATTCTGTTTTCACGGTTGGTAAGACCTGGTTACCCGCTTTCCGAAAAATTTTTTGTATCGCTTCTGTGTGCAACCGTTTTGTCGCAAAAAATTCTAGAAATTGTAAAATTTTCAAAAATCGCCATTTTTGGGCGCCATTTTCTTAGAAACACCATCTTTTAAAATTTTGAAATTTTGTCAGATGGTTCAACTGTACATGAGTAATAAACACACCAAATACCATTCTCGACCAATGCTTCACGAATTATCTGCAGCCTTTTAAAATTAACGAAGTTTCGTTAATATTGATGTGACAGTTAGCAACACTGGGAACAATAAAAGTGCAATGATTTGATTATGTTTGTGGTTCACATTCATTAAATGAAGAATAAAAGGTTTTCTTGACTCTTTTTTTCATTATTTTGATCAAGAAGGCTCTCTAAAATAGTAAAATAAGCCTCCCCCTACTCCTCCGTTTTCTTAAACCGAAATAATCTGAGATGGAAATTACGATTACGAAACGCACAAATTTCAAGTTCACTTACTTAAAATGGTCTTCGGAAACAAATTTCACTGATCTATTTTTATTTATTTTTTTATTTTATTTTATTTTATTTTATTTTTTTTACATGGACCAATCATTTGCTTGGTTGGTGTCGTCTTCGCTAATAGCATGTAACCGTGCAGGTGCTCCAATAGGTGTTGGCTCACTCACAATTCGTCCAGGAGTGTATCTAGGGGGAAGAAACTTTTTTATTTTATATATAAATAAAACCGATCTTAGAGTTTGGAGCTCTTAAAAGTAGCTCTAAGTAGCAGTATTACCCCTCCCCCTTCCAGAAGTCCGTCCTGGTTCCGCCTCTGCGTAGCACATCGATAGTCACAAATGCTGAAGGTCCATGTGGAAGCATAAACAGCACTTCAACTTCACGTAATTCATGATTTATTCATAATATTTCTGCTACGCACCACTGGTTATCATACATATATGTATGTAACAAAAGTTCCTTTTTACAGATTTCTTAAATCTACTCTTTGAATTGCAGAAGTTCGATTTTGCGGGAAGCATGAAGTTAGTTCATGGTGACCCGTTACTGCCATAAAAACTTCGCCATTTTCCGAAAGCTAAAGATGACTTCGTTGAATACCAGTTACCGGTCGCATACTTTCCCTTTTTTTATTCCGGAAGTCGTCGAATTCAGTTCCAGGCAACAAAACGAGAGTATTACCCGGAGTTTGTACTTGCACTATACTCACGAATTCTTCTGCAGTTTTAGTGGGGGCGCGGTGGCTCAGTGGTAGAGCGTTCACCTCCGGTGCTTGGGGTCCCTGGTTCGATCCTAGCTCGCGCCGTGTGGGCTTTGTAGTGGACAAACACCGTGCTCGTGGGTTTTCTCAGGGTTATCCCGTTTCCTCCCACTTTCTGCATTCCACCATTTCATTCATTTCTCATAATCACCGTCTTCTTTAGCCTAACTGGCATATGCGTAGGACGTAAAACTTAAAGATTTCATTTCATTTTTTTCTTCGGTGGTTTTAATACTGTGTGTCTGTTTTTGCTTAAGGTTATGCCGCGTTGCCACATTCTTTACACCTCCTCCCTCAATACCGTCGCAGAAACCCTTGCATGGCCGGTTTCACTGCTTTATCGGACCTGTCTGCATCTCGAACATCTAAAAGCGATTTTTAAAGTGGGATGCAGCACCATCAGAAATCACTGACACGGTTTGGGAAATTGTAGACACTTATAATCTCGTATTCAAACCTTTTTCTATAAAATATATTTTCGCTTTTCTTCGAGTATTTTTAGATTCTTGTCTATGGCTATGAGTCCATGAGCGAAATCGTGTGTTTTATCGTCGTTTATTACAACAAAACTGTCAGTTATTTCATATTCCGGTGATAACTCTGAATTTCACTTTGCAGAATAACAGTCCAGTTTTCAGCGAAGTCCACATGAAGTAAAATAGAATTTGTATCTTGAAATTTTATACGGTGCTTTTCGGTAGCAATTAATTATCTTTGGATTTTCTTGATGTAGGCATGAGTTACAATTCTTACAGTTAAACCAGCAATGTACGATACGAAAACAGAAAGTGGCACAGTTTTTTAACGAGATTATTGTTTTCCCATATGGCATACATAACACTTTCATTTTCATCAGGATCAATAATTAAAGATTTCACACTTATTACTTCCACTCCAGGACATTCACCACATTCTTGAAGAAGACAGTAGCCATTTTCTACGGATCATACTACTAAAGGAAATACGTCACTCATGACAGCTTCAATACAGGCTGCACCTTTGATTTGTAGCATCGCAGTAGCAGATCTTCCACAAACGCCCAAGACCAGTTTTATTCGTTAGCAACTGCCTTGAACAATACCGTGTTACATCGAAAACCTGAGAAGAAAACTGAACGAAATTCGTACAACAAGAGAACGGGTAGTGTGCCTGAAGTGGAACAACGGTGGTTTGGCTAAATGAATGATATAGTCCGTGTAACGTAGTGAAAAATAAAGTGGATCACTGGTGGCACAAGGGGCGTTTGTGGGTTAAAATTTACACAATACACACACACACACACACTTCCCTCGCAGATTGCGGACTGACCCACTTTAGTCGAATACTATAAAATTCCGAGTGACCCATTCTTATGCTGAGATTGTTCTGTTTAAAAGAAAGTCCGTAAATTTATTTGATGGAACGCGTAAGAAAATGTTTGGATTTTTTTTAACTTTTTATCCGTTTTCGATCACTGTAATGACATCGCACTTAATTGAGACTTTGTCTGGAGCATTCCAAATCATCACTGAGGTAATACTTCAGGCTTTTTGTAGATCATCAGAATTTATTTGATGGCCATTTCAAGTAAACTTTAAATTTGTGTGTTTCGTAATCGTAATTTCCGTCTCAGATTATTTTGGTTTAAGAAAACGGAGGAGATTGGGAGGCTCATTTTACTATTTCAGGGAGCCTTCTTGATCAAAATAATGAAAAAAAGAGTCAAGAAAACCTTTTATTCTTCATTTAATGAATGTGAACCACAAACATAATCAAATCATTGCACTTTTTATTGTTCCCAGTGTTGCTAACTGTGACATCAATGTTAACGAGACTTCGCTAAATTTAAAAGGATGCAGTTAATTCATGAAGCATTGGTCGAGAATGGTATTTAGCGTGTTTATTATTCATGTACAGTTGAACCATCTGACAAAATTTCATAATTTTAAAAGATGGTGTTTTCGAGAAAATGGCGCCCAAAAATGGCAATTTTTGAAAATTTTACAATTTCTAGAATTTTTTGCGACAAAACGGTTGCACACAGAAGCGATACAAAAAATTTTTCGGAAAGCGGGTAACCAGATCTTACTAACCGTGAAAACAGAATTTTAAAATTCGAACCGAAAGTGCTCGAAAAAAATTCGCAAACTTCGACTTTTCAGATAAATTTACGTTCATTTGTTAATTTATGTACAAAAAGATACACATGCGCAAACCAAACTATAATAAAATATAGTTTATTTATATCCCTATGTACTTACCACAACAAGAATTATAACTCTACCTGACTCCATAGCCGAATGGTGAGGCTCCGAAGTTGACCATTTTCCATGTCTTCTACAATTCATAAATTGTACTCCCCGTCTTTGATGGCCCATAACTTGGCGGGAAAATTTTTTTCGACAAAAAAAAATATGGGTCTCTTAAAGGCAAGTCTAGTTGCTATAAAAAAGTTTCAACAATATCTGAGACGGTGATGGTCCATGCTCTGCCTGAATTAAAATGGAAGGCACCATATACAGATCATAGCTTTTTGGTATATTTGCATAAAACGAGACAGTGGATTTCTAGACTTGCTCGTTGGAGTATACAAATTCAGAAATTTGACATACAAATTCTGTATATCAAGGTCCATGATAATCAAGCTAGCCACGCATTACCACGTATCATTTTGTCTCCAGAAACTGAAAGATAACCAAGTTAAGAAAAAGACACCCACAGTACGAAAATACCATGCAATATTTAGATACCCCAACGATTCTTATGTTAAAGTTAAAAATCGCAGCATTGCTGAATTTTACAAAATTGAAAATGATATTTTGTTAAATCGTAGTTACCATTTTCCTGACTATTGGAAAACTTTTATCCTTACATCACTTGTGAGTGATGTAATTCGAAATTATCTTGAACAAGGGCATTGTGGTTTTGATAAGATTTTAGGTTTCATAAGTGACTCCTGTAATTGAAATCTACGCGCACAGATATTAGCAACTATTTACGTGATTGTACTATTTGTAAACCTACGAAGTTTGAAACTTCACTACCAGCCACACCTCTGCAAACTGTTGCCGTAAAGAATGTACAGTAATTGAATGGTTTCATTTTTTTATTAGGCCCTTACCCATCTTCTCATAATAGAAATAAATTTGCGTTGTCAATTTTAGATGTATTTGGTAGATATGATACGATGTTTCCCATTAGAAATGCCACCACCATTTGTATTTTAAGATGCTTAGAATATCACTACTTTGTAACCATGAAAATTCCGAAATCTATGTTGGTAAACAATGGTGCATATTTTATATCAGCTAAATTTAAGTCTAAAATTGAAGAATATGGTATTACAATTCAAAACTCCTTACCATCCGAAGAGCTCTAGTGTGGAGCGAATTCATAGAGGAACAAAAATGTTTGAACTGTTGTGTAATTTTGACCATACTTCTTGGGATAGGTACATACCCCAAATTGTAGTTTTGCTGAATTATTCTGTATGTAGTAGTTTAGGTGTCAGCCCTGCAAGTATTCACTTGAACGCAAAACCTAATTATTCTCTATTGAAGCATTTTGCCATTGTAACAAATGAAAGTTGACGAAAACAAACCTGTATATTGGGAGAATAAACTCATAATAGCTGCCTACGGTAGGAATGAGGTGAGAAAAAGAAATAAAAAATACAACGCAACTCAGGAAGGAAAATATAAAATAAACGAAAATGATTTAGTGTTTTTGTTGCAATCACGTTTGAGCTCAGCTGTAAATAAAAAGATAAGTAAATTCTTCATGCTCTATGAAGGTCCTTGTTATAGAAAATTCGGATCTCAGATAAAGTTTTTGAATTTTAAGATCCTTTCAGTGGGAAATCTTGTAGCGTACATTCTGTTGATCGTATGAGAGTGTGGAGATGCACTCAAAAAAATAAAAACATTTTTAAAATTAGCTAAGAAGCACCTTCGTGAAAAATAATTTGATTCTGGAAAAAAAAAAAGTAGATTCTTGTGATCCTGAAACTCCGGTAAATATAAATTTTTCGAATGTGACTAAAGTTAGTTTGTATTTAATGCAAGCGAAAGTAACAAGTTTAATGTCCAGCTACTGCTGAAAGAGCTATTGAAATGTGACTTGTATTTACAATAGTTGAATGTTAAGTTCGAGTGTCAAAGACTCACTTTCATATTGACTTTAAATCATTTGCTAAATCCAAAGTTGAATAGACGTGACATGTAAGAAAAGTCACGAACGCGGCTTATATGTTAAAGAACATTCTATGTCAAATAATTGTCTAGTAATGTTATATTACATAAAAGAGATATGAGCTGAAAACTCTCATTTATCTGAGTGGCCATATTTCCTCGTTGATGCTTATGCGACAAGTTATTGTAACTGGTAGTAAGATCTTAAACTACCTCAGTACGAGGTGAGTCGCCTAGCGTTTATGTAATATTGTTGGTGTAAACTAATGTACACTCTGAGTTTACTAGAATGAAAAAAGTTTTTCTGTGTTACTGAAAATACTATTAGACGAGTATTCTGTTATGAATGGCAACTCCCTTCTATTTTGATTTTAACCTTAGGGCTCATTTTCCGTATTGTTTTTTTTTTTTTTTTATTCCTACCTCACTAGAAGGTCTTCTTGCCATTCCAAAGGGTTGAGACGATACTTTAAATGTATGGTGGGGGAAGGTAGACTTGTAAATTTAAGTGAATAGACGGTGAATAATGTAAAAGTATAGCAGACTTACTTCTATGCGGCCTCATTCTTATCGTAACAGTACGAAAGAGTGGTAAGTAATTTATTTTATATGTGTATTGTATGATAATAATGTGTAACCTATAGTACTCATTTATAATTATTTTTTTGCGTTAGAACGGTATAAGTAGGTTGTAAATATTTTCTTATGTATATACAATTTTAAGTGTAGTGTATATATATATAGTATGTTCACTTAGTTTCTTTTGTTGAATATTAAATTACCATTGTTTTAATTAATGTATGTTTCATCTATTTGCGTGATAAAACCAACGATTCGTAATATCATGTGAATTTTATATCTGTATTTTCAAGAAGTTGCATTTACTTGTAGAAAAAGTTATTATAACTATATTTCATTTCCGTAAACTATGTTTTGATGCAAAGTAATAGATAAATGTTTTGTTCTTTTGTAAAGTTAACATGAATTTACGATGATTCAATGAATGTAACTCTGAAAAATTTTCTAGAAATGCGAAAAAAAAAGAAATTATAAACGTGATAATGTTAATATAAAATATGTAATATTAATATGTTTTTCATCTAATATATATTAAGCTTTTCATAATTTACTGGTATTATTGTTGGTAGTAAAATCGCATATCATAAAAACATATCATGATATTCATTTATGTATCAAAATATAAGTCATGCACATGATATTGTTTATCCTAGTAACAGTACCTAAAAGAATGAACTGCAAGTGAAGAAAGACTTTACATATAAATTTCCCATGAGTTCGTTTTATATGTATATAAGTGTCCCGTAATTCGTTATTTTTCTACATTGAAATAAGACACTTTCATCTGATGAAGTGGTCGCCCAGCAAAATACTTACAAAATTCCCAGTGAACTGGTGAATTGGCTTTGAAATGATGCTTTCAGTTGAAGAGAAATCACGGTATAGGGATCTTGAACCTCTACAATTCTTTAATGGTGCACGTACATTTCTTTCGATCGCCAATGTAACATCCAAATTAACGCCTAATTTCATTTTTTACTCAAACGCATATTTTGCGCTTGGTGCTCATTAGTGGTGATATTCCAAATTCATTTCGTTCGCCCTGTGTGTGCCGTTCTCCGATTATGCTGCCACCTATTGGTACGAAAGGAAACATTGGTAGAAGAAAAGAAAGAAAAGGAAAACTGAAGAATATGGAATGTTCACGAAAGTTGTCTATGTGTTAGTGCAAACCATTAGTGCATTTTCAGAAAATCATGTTAACGTGATGTAAGTGCATGACATTCATTGTGACCAGTATAAGGGACTAGATGTTAATTTCACCTGATCTCCATATTACATTTTAGATTGTCTAACAGATACTACCTCCCGAAACTGCATAATAGACGGTTAGGTTGACTGCATTGAGCAGATTCATTTGAGTGGTATTGTATGTAATACCCGAAGAGAGGTATTGTATGTTCCGATCCTGTAGCTAATACAGTGCAAGGCTGTGTTGACCGTGGTGAGGAACTGAGCAGGTCCTGTGGGGGTTACTGAATGAAGAAATTGGTGTGTCTAAGATGAGCGAAACCGTAGTATCGAGGGGATGTTGTTTCGGAAATGATTAGTCCATCTGTTATCTGATTTTCATAAAGAAAAACTGTATACGATATTTATAAGCTCTTCTGTGATCAGCGTCCCAACAATACGTGCTATCTCCTACCTTAACATTCTGTTCAAATTGGAAGTGCTGCACATTAACTACTTTCTCAACATTTATCTCTATAGACTTCAGAGAGAAATGGATAACTAGTAATAGCTTTTTGAGAGATGGGTCCAGTGTACAAGGAACAGATTCTATCTTTGATTTTGTTACTCTATTGAAACCCGTTGTTACAGATGTACTACTTCAAGTTTGAGCATTGAATTCGCATATTTTGGAAGTCTTAGTTTCACACTGTGAAACGATATAACTTTTTTTAAACTTTGGTATTGTATAACACGTTTAATACACCTCATCAGGTTCATACTGTTAGTCATACATAAAAGAGTAGTAACTATGTAACAGATATTTGGCATAAGTTATGTGAATGGTTAAAGAAAATATGCAGTCTTCAGACTTTGTCTTTCACTGCCATCATTTTAAACCTTTGTCCTGATTTGAAATACTATCCTAGTACACAGGGATGCTGTTATTTTGTTCGTCTTTCAGCCAATGATGTATGTTTTAGCCATGACAATTTTTACCATTCCGACATTTACGTTGGTTATTTCACACATTCCGGTAAGACCGTAACATTTGTTCATAATCAAAAATATTTTAGAAATTTTGTAACATTTTGAATTTGATGATGATAGCTGTCTTAGTGTAAGCAAAATGTTTCTGTGAGATTTTTGAACACTTTCTTATTTCCTTATTTCCATTTGTGTGCAATACTTTGCCCGCTTCTTTCCCTGTACTAACTGCTTATAAAGGAAAGCTGAAGATATTAGTTCTCTGGTAAAGCCCAGGACCTACAACAAAAGCGTAAGTTCATGAGTTTTATTCCCGTTTGTGTCAGCTTTTTGGTATATAATGATATATTTCTTATTGCATGAATAAGTATGTCAATAAAGTTTCATCCTGTAGATTTAACTTTAATTGATATGTGTGTCTCCGAAGTTTACTAGTTTGTAAAATTCTGAAGGTCAATACTAGTAATATCACGTTATAGGAGAAATTTGTTTGGATGTATAATAATTGTGCAATTATTAGTTGTTGCTGTAATCAATAGAATAAATGTTGTTTTAAGAATAGACCTATCACGCAGCTACAGTTTTACTTGCAATCGATCAGGAGGGAGAAAATATCAGTTGACCAGATTTAAAAATGTCATCTCAAATGTAAATAATTTTCAAGAAAGAACAAATTGAGAAAAGGAAAATTTTCTTGTCTATCTCACCTTCAATTAAAGTTAATTGTTACAAGTCCAGGGTATCGATTTATATCCCTTTCCACCCGGACTATTTCTTTAAAAATATTCAAAAGGAAACAAACAATAAGCGTGTTTTTCTAATCTATTATGATCTACCAATCCTCATAAATATGATCTAGGTTTTTTTAAATAGTAGCTTTCGGAAAAATTAACCTGCACAATTGTGCATGTTCGGCCGATATTGCATATATTAGTGATTTTATCTACCTGCACATTTGTGTAGGTGAGGGCTGAAAGGGTTAAAGAATGTTACTAACACGCAGGAAAAGGACTGCTAAATTTTTAATAACTTACTTATCGAGAGAGGAAGAAAAAAAAGTTTACGTCCTTATATGTATAGTTAACATTAACAATAGTAAGACATCATATATTTTTAGAGAATGAAACCGATATTTCTACGATAGGAGGGTCACGTCGCTTGCGTTAGTAATACGAATGGGAACTGTAAAATTCTTGTGAAACGTTGTTATGTCAAAAACGATAAGATAATATTTTAGAGTAAGATACTCTAAGAATAGGTGATGATAATCCAAGTTAACATGGTTTAATGCAGGATGATCTCCTGTTGAAAATTTAAATTTATGGCTTCAGGTTCAATTTTGAAATTTCACAGATCACACAGTAAATAAAACCCTGAGCAAACTTATGCTTATTGTCCCTGGTTCAAAATTTGTGCAGGATCGTGATTTTAATTCTTACTTTAATGAGATGTGAACCGGTTTCAAGACGCATTTCTGCATATAAAATTGCACTTTCACAGACAATGTAAATAAAATGTATACTTTCTTCGGAAAGTGTTTTTGAAGTCGGGAAAAGTTTTTCTTAAAAACTTTATTTTAATTGTAAATTATCTTCTTGCAGTTTTTACGTTGTAAGGGTTTATAAATGTCCAGTGTTCTTGACAACATTAGGCATATAGTCTTACGTAATATTGATTCCGTCAAATTTGTGTTTAAAAAAGTGATAATATGTATAACGCCCTCAATCTACGTAAACATACTTAGTGAAGAGTATCCATAAGTTTTGTCCGTGAGTATTGTATTGTAGTAACGCTTGAATGAAACGGGTAATATAAATATGAATTATTGAGGAAGAAATAGCGATTCTTCGATGTTTTTTTCCAAGGTGTATAATGCTCCATATCAGTAAGGAAGCACGTTTGGAAAGGATAAAGGCGTTATTTGAAAGAGAAATTAGGAAAATAATTTGTTTCCCAGTAAATAATTCTCAAGTCGTACACTACAAGCTTTCTTACTCTTTTTGACGTTGCACGTGTTAAAACATCTAAAGAAGTATATAAGTGGATTTGAAGTTATTGGGTTTACAGCTTATTTCACAACATCCGCTTGAAACGTAGTTTTCTTAAAATATGCTAGCAAAAATGTGATCACTTAACTGCATCAGACAATGCGTGATGGAGATCTATATATTATATATTAACTTTATATTATGGTAAATTTATATATTCAGAAATTTACGGAAATTGCCCGTTTTGATCTCGTAAGGGGTAGGTTACTTACTCGCTGGTATAGAGTAAAGATTTTATAGGACAAATTTCACCTCCCTTACATAATCCACTCGTCAGATACTCTGATTTTCCCGTAAAATTTAAATCTTTTCTCTTACTCGTAGGATCTTCATTCTATTGACAGTAACGTAAAAAAGAAGGAAAGAAGTTTTCTGGCTGAGATACAGGTGCTAGTTTCACTGTAAAATGTAACTTCACTCAGTTCACCCATTTCCTTAGCTAATACCAGATTAGCTGGATGTCAAGTTTGTGTACTGAGATATAATATGCAGATTGTTCATATTTTCCCTCGTGAATGTTGTATTTCCCAAAACACTGATGCACGCAACAGTTTTTTAAAAGTAAAGCGCTAGTGTGCAACTGTACTCTCTCTAACGAGAAAGATTCGTCAGATTAAAATTTTTGACGTACAAATTTAATCCTTTATCCGCCCTTATGATACCCATTACAATGAATTTACCATGTTAAAATGCCACTTAATTCTAGACACTCAACATATTAAAAAAAATATTTCAAACAGTTCAGCTTCCTGTCTCTTATAATGTGATGGATATCATATTTCTTCCATTTTTCGGTATTCAGATTTTAGCATTTATCTTCACACGCCCCTTTTTGCTTTTAACGTAAGAAAACAATAATGACTAAAGTGTTTCACATTGCTAATAATACTCGAGGAACACTGTTTAGAAAAAATCCTGTAACAGCTAGATTCCAAACCCACTAGAGAATTTTGATTTCTCCGATTAGCATTGCACCAGGTTATAAGAAATTTAAATTCTTTGTTTTGAGCAGAAACGTACAGGCACTAGTAATAATCTAACGGTGACGAAGATGCAAATATTTGTCCACAATCCTTAACGTGAAATTCAGGAGTCATGCTATCATGTATTTCAAAAAAATAAATAAAGATTACAAATAATTGAAAAGTCTCTGCTTCTCAAATGTATTTATTTCATAATTGGGCTTAAATATGTATCAGATGTAACCACGCAGCTGTATATCAATAGACGCAAAGATTGTGGTATCTATTAAAATTTACTTTGTTAGAGTATCAGACTATAATAGAAACACAGCTAGAGATTTTATACGGATTATAATGACTTTTTTTTTTTTTTTTTGAAAAATTTAAATGGTTATACTCTTCCTTTGTTTCTTTGTCGTCATAGTAACAGTTTTTTGTAGCTGCTACTGAGACAAGTTCCTGCGATTGTTAAATATCTGACAAAATTTGATGACATATAAATAATTTTAGTAAAACGGATCTCCATTGTTACTAAACTGTTATTACTCCACTGTTATTATTTTTATTTATAACAATAAAATGTTTATTCAACATAGCACAAAATAGGTATGTTTGTAGTTACTTGAGTTAGCTCTGATATCGTATAGACAAATAATTGTACAAATTGACATATTAAAAGCAAACTATGTGTTCTTATTTTTTGAATGGATACATATGGAATCTCCTCGAGAGTTGTCGGTTACATATTCCTACAAAATTTCATGTTAATGGAACAGAAATACAAAATTCAAAGAATGATTTCATTTCTTTGTTGTTACTTATTAATTACCGTCATTTACACTTCCTTGTTTATTGAATTTGTTACAGGCGCTATAACGAATTTGCTCTTCACAGAGAAGCGAATACCTTTATTGGGTTAAGGGAAATCTTTTCTTATTCCGATGAGAAATCTCCAAGGCTGTCTCGCAATGGATTTAATCGATCACCTTTGTCAAGACATATGCTAACACATAAAAGTGAAAGTCATCTCACGTACCGAAAGAGTGTTAAACGATATAGTAAACGATCAACAATGTCAAGCGAAAAGTTAATACATACAGGTGAGGAGTCCCACATCTGCGGAGAGTGTGGAATGTTATTTAGTGTACGTTCAAGTTTTGTTACACACATGTTAACCCACACAAAAGAAAAACCTCTCACCTGTGAAGAGTGTGGTCGGGCATTTCATCAACGTTTAAGTTTGGCTAGACACATGTTAATCCATACAGGAGAAAAAAATCATAAATGCCAAGAGTGTGGAAAGGGATTTAGTCGACGATCTCATTTGGCTACACACATGTCAATCCACACAGGAGAAAAATCTCACATATGTGAAGAGTGTGGTAAGGCATTTCGACAACGTTCAAATTTGATTGCCCACACGTTCATCCACACAGGAGAAAAACCAAACATATGCCATGAATGTGGAAAGGGGTTTATTCATCGTTCTCATTTGGATAGACACATGCTAATCCATACAGGAGATAAACCTCACACATGCGAAACGTGTGGAAAGGCATTTAATCAACGTCCAAGTTTGGCTACACACATGTTAATCCATACAGGAGAAAAATCTCACACATGTGAAGAGTGTGGTAAGGCATTTCGACAACGTTCAAATTTGGCTAAACACACGTTAATTCACACAGGAGAAAAATCTCATACATGTGAAGAGTGTGGTAGGGCATTTCGTCAACGTTCAACTTTGGCTACACATATATCAATCCATACAGGAAAAAAATCTCACACATGCGAAGAATGTGGAAAGGGATTTAATCAACGTTCTCATTTGGTTGCACATATGTTAATCCACACAGGGGAAAAACCTCATACATGCGACGAGTGTGGAAAGGGATTTAATCAACGTTCTCATTTGGCTTCACACATGTTAATCCACACACGGGAAATGCCTCATACGTGCCAAGAATGTGGAAAGGGATTTAGTCATCGTTCTGTCCTTCGAAACCACACGATGATACATACATGTAAAAAAACACACATTTGCAGAGAGTGTGGTAAAGGGTTCAGTGTACGTTCATATTTGACTAAACATATGTCAATCCACACAGGAGAAAAATCTCACACATGTGAAGAGTGTGGTAAGGCATTTCGACAACGTTCAAATTTGATTGCACACACGTTAATCCACACAGGGGAAAAACCAAACATATGCGATGAGTGTGGAAAGAGATTTAATCAACGTTCTCATTTGGCTAGACACATGCTAATCCATACAGGAGATAAACCTCACACATGCGAAACGTGTGGAAAGGCATTTAATCAACGTCCAAGTTTGGCTAGACACATGTTAATCCATACAGGAGATAAACCGAACACATGCCAAGAGTGTGGAAAGGGATTTAGTCGACGTTCAACTTTGGCTACACATATGTTAATACACGCAGGGGAAAAACTTCACACATGCTAGCAGTCTGGAAAGGGCTTTAATCAACGTCCTCATTTCGCTGCACACATGTTAATCCACACAGGGGAAAGATGTCACACGTGCCAAGAGTATGGAAAGGGATTTAGTCGACGCTTAACTTTGGCTAAACATATGTTAATTCATACAAGAAAAACATACGTGCCAAGAATGTGGAAGGGGATTTAGTCATTGTCATGACGTTGCAAAACATACGGTGATACACGTAAAAAAACACTTCTGCAGAGAGTATGGAAAATGGAGTAATAAATGTTCCAAATTAGCTACGCACATGTTAATCCATGCACGCATGCCGAGAATGTAAAAACATATTTACTAGACGTTCATCCAGAGGAAGACACATGTTGACTAAGAAAGCTGAGAAATTCAACATTGTGGTGAGTGTGGGAAAGGGTTTAGTGTAAGTTCAAACTTGAACACACACACGCTTATCCACACAGGAGAAAATGCTCACAAAATCTAAGAATGTTTTAAGCGGTTTTGTATACGCTCAAACTTTAATACACACATGTTAGTCTACACAGGAGAAAATTCTCACACATGCCAACAGTGTGGAAAGGAATTTAGTGTATAGTCAAATTTGGCTGCAGACATGTTACTACTCGCTGCACGAAAACCACGGATACGGTGGATGTTGAAAGGGACTTAGTCTACTTTCAGGTTTCGCTACACATATGTCGCTATCCATACAAGAGAAAATCCTCATACGTGCCAAGAATACGGAATAGGATTTAGTCAACGTTCACACCTTACAACAAACATGTTAACATTAGTGAGGGGTAAATTCCCGGGAAGATATTTTTCGAGAAGGTCACCAAAAAGTAAAATTTTCCGGGAATTTATGTACACCTCCAAAATATAATTGCACGCCTGATTTTTTTAAACTCTTTTAATATTGTAAGTTTGCCAACAAAGTATTCTGAGCTAGAGGAAGAAAAGGAACGAAAAAAGAAACAAGACTTCTCAACAGAGTATGCTGTTTGAAATCCTCAGTTTCTCCATTGTTACTTCAAATAACGATACTTCTCATTTAAGCAGTACCTTAGCACTAATGCAGCAAACATTTTTTTCCTTTTTTAAAAGAAAACACACACTTCTCGAAGAAAAAGAAAGATCATAAAAGCAAGTAGAGTTGATTCTCTATCAATGCAACCCATGGAGCGTTCTCTAATTCCGATAGCTATGCGCGTTAAGTAGTCTATTTTTTGTGTTGGTGCAAAATTTGGAACCGGGTTCGAACCCACTCGATGCCTTTAATATATATATATATTAATTTTTCAGTTATTCTACCCGCTCATTTAGTTCGGATTCCACATAAATCAGTAGGTCCACACCTCGCTGCTGAAAGGGGCGTTAAAATCAACATGACGATATATGTATGTGTGTGTCTGCCTTAGTGAATTTCGTCGCGTCTGTATGGTTAGCACACTTCTTGAGCGCGAGAGACCATTATTCAATTTCCGCTGGGAGCTCATGAAGTTGTTATACCTGTTTCAACTGTAGATCCATGTCTCAAATAAGCACATATATAATGTATATGCCTTTAGTGCACTTATGTTCTTACTTGGGAGCCGTCGAAGATTTCGAATACAGAGTTTGGTAGACCGAAAACTGAGAAACATGGGTACAGAGTAAAACGAGTAAAACAGCCATAAAAAATTTAAGCCTTTTAGGCTATGTAAATCCTTACATATAATGCAACTAGCTTGGCCAAGATACAATGGAGGAAATGCAATCACCTGTAATATTCTGATAATAGAAAATATTCTCAAGGCATTACCATTCCCCTCTCCTGCGGAATGAAAGCCCTGATGAAAACGTAATATTATTATATATAACTACAACCTTATTTTGTGTAATATAACAAACAGTGGCGGTTAAAATTCAGTTGCCTTTTTTTCTCAGAGATCCTTCCGAGGGTTCGCTTCCATCCCCCAAGAACTAAGATAAATAAAAATTGCCATTGGTAGTTTTGTAGAAGGGACGCAACTAAAGTCCCAGTCCAACACCTTCATATTTAGATTGTGCCCCTGTAAAAAATTATCTGGAAGAAAACCTATAAGTATGTTTTCTTGGTTTCTCAGCTGCTCTCACCTACATAAACGAAGTACAGGAGTATAGAATTTCATATGCCGTAACTAATGGAAATTTTCTCCTGAAATCAGAAATCGTTACACGGTTAAAATTAAAGGATTTAACATCTTTAGATTGATTGCATGTCACACCTAACTATAGTTATCAACAAATGTGTCACAGATGAAAATCTTTGTGTTGCTTTATTTTCTGGTATTTATGTTTTATTTATTTCATCTTCCTCAAATTCATTGGGAATCAAGTAAAGACTGTGCCTGTATGTGTGACAAAATACAAATGTACCGAATAATTATTTCTTCACTTCCTTAAAAAAAATAAAGAAAGAAAAGCTACAATTTTACTCTATCTAATATTTGCTAACAAAATGAGGTACTTGAAGAAAGATAGGGGCTGTTTACCAAAGGTATTTAAACAGCACAGGTTTCATTCATTCAGAGGAAAAGAAAAGAATAATTGGAAGTTTCTATATTCGTTCGAACTCCAATATATTTCTTATCTTGAGAACCATTTTGCATTTGTCTGCATCAGAACGGAAACGCCAAAAATCACTAGAATGTTCAGATTTACATGAAGTACGCAATAGTTCAATAGTAAAATCACTAAATCTAGTACGAAATTACTAAGTGTGGCATCCCTGCTTTTGACCATATGTTCATAAATTTCTTTTCATGTTTCGATGAGTAGATTCACCTGAAACACTGTAAACAGTGGTCTCCAACACCCTATATAGATATATATATATATATATATATATATATATATATATATATATATAATATACATTAGAGAACTGCAAGGGCCAAATTTTTCGGCTCGAGCCTACGACGGCCCGAATGCAGCTAGGCCCGTCCCAGCCCAACCCAGGACCAGAAATTCTCGAGGTTTTTGTCCCAAATCCGGCCCGACCCAAATTAATAAAGGAGCCAATTCGCACAAGCCTGGCTCGTGCCGGTCACTCGGGTAAAACAATTCATTCTCAATATAGCAAAAGTGGAGGCGCTAAGAAACACTAACTGTAAACACTGCATTGCCTTGAATTCCATTCACTCCACAATGGTTTTATTGCAATAATCATTTCACTAAATTCAATAACTAATAAAGAGCTGCAAAACATCGACTCGAACACGGCCCTACCTGAAGCGCCGGGCAGCCCAATCCCGGCCTCTGCTAAGGAAACAGCAGAGCTTGACCGCCAAATTCGACCCGTGCAGTGCACTAATATATATATAATCTCCAAAATATTATCTAAGGACATGCAATTTAAATTAGAATAATGTTTTAGAAATATTTCCGGTAAAATTAATTTTAGATATAACAAGGAATATGTACTTTTATTGCAACTGAAGCATATAATATGCGAATAATGTAAAGGTATTTCTTTGATATATCAGAAAATGTTAGTAGCTAAAAACACAAAATATATTTCATAAACACGATGGTAAAAAGTTTCTATTCATTTTTAATACCGCTTTTATTCTTTTAAAATTAAACATTACTTAAAATATTTTGAAAATAATTCTAAAATATTGTATGAAAGTATTTCATTTAACTTGCAGAAGAAGGTAACAAAAACATTTCCATGCAAAATTAATAGGTTTTTTAAAAATGTTTCTGGAAAATATTTCTTATATTACGAACGAATTTATTTTTAAAATATTCGAAACATTTTAAAAATTATATTTCATACGTTTTCTCGTAACAATAGTAAATATAGCAAGTAATACGTTGGGAAATATTTGTAAAGTATATGGAATACATTTCCTATTCTGTTTTCTATATCATGTATGTAAAACATTTTTAGTATTACTACGAAAACATTTTGTATCTCAACATTGAAAACATACGTATTACATTACATTCAACACAATATTTCTAGTACAATTTGTGAAAATCTTCATTACATTGTTTTCCTTCTAACGTTCTAAAAAACATACTTCCTGTACTTCATAAAATATTTTTGAAACATTTTCTAAAAAAATATTTCCGATGAATATTTGGGATACTTCTCAGATATAAGAAGGAATATATTTTCTCCAGTAAGGAAAGAGTAGCCTATGTACTGAAAATAATGTAGAAATATTTTTGTAATATATCAGTAAATGTTCACTAAAAACAAAATATTTTCCAAAAGACAACGGAAAACATTTTCTGTTCATTTTTAATATGTTTTCTTTTACCTGTTTTTATAATATTTAATATGTTTTCTCGTAAAAATAGAAAATATTGCAAATAACATATTAGAAAACATTTGTTAAATATATATGGAATATATTTTGCCTCATTGTTTTCCGTATCATATATGCAAAACTTTTTTAGTATCATTTCGATATGTTTCCCTTCTCAATTCAAGAATGCACAGAGCTAGCCTACTAAACACAAATACACTAACAAACTCGAAACAGAATACCACCAATGTCGACATTTCCTCGCACAATCCGTTCTTATTTCGTCACTCAAATAATGAATGGAAAGTGTCACCCAATTAAGAACTTATTTTTGAGAAGATGAACACCAGTATACAAAGCAAGAAATAAGGGCAGTGGAAACCGAGTATGCATCACACAGTTTAATGTGCGCCCGTTTTCATCATTGTTCAGAAAGAATGGCCACTTTCTGGAAGCTTATGTGGTTCGGATCTCACGTTAGCTTGTAGGTCTAGGTCTCATATAGCCTCACCATTGAAAACAACAATACACTCCATATCAACCCAAAAAATTGTATATAGGCAAGCATGTAAAGAATTTAAGTGGCAACTTATTTTTATTTATTTATTTCTATGACAAGTTTGTACTCTGTTCCAGAAGTCTGAATGAGCCAATGAGTGTAAATTTAACTAGATAATGAATACTTCACTTCCTATTCCATTATTTATTGCTATGCAGGCGGAGATCGCTATCGCTTCTGTGTTTCTGCATATTCTCCTGACCATTTTCTTTTCCTCGTTTCTTTAGATGAGAATGCATATATGAAAACGCAATATGGGCATAGTTCTTAAAAAACAACACTATACCACTTGAAGTAATAAACATGTATCACATAGAAATTACCAAAACTTTCAATGGGAACTTCCTCTTTCCTCAAAGATTCATACTTAAACATCAACAGCGCATTTTCATATCACATAAGTACCGAAGTATATAAAAAATGATTTTTTTTTCAATAATATACTTATGCACACATAACTCGATGTTTTCAGAAATAAACGCTGCGCTCTTTATTTTTATTCTCACTGAAAACTTTTATTGATATTACAATGTTCCTCTTGTATGACAGAATCTTTTGAAATAAGTTCGATGGCTCTTTTATACAAAGCATAATTGGAATTCGTCCTGTACTGGTGCCTATGATCCTGTAAACTAAAGAAAAAAAATTGCTGATAAGTGAAATTCAAAATAATTAATAAACTAACTACACCTTTCCTATTTGAAGGCTAAATTTTTATTTAATTGTTGCAGGTTTAGTTTTGGTAAGTTATTGAATTGAAAATATAACTATATATGGAAGTGAAGTTGTGTTAAAATGAACCTGTCATGATCAGACTTCATAGTTGATGTCAAACATTATAGTTAATTAATGTTTCATCTCTTGTTTACGTTGTCTTTATCAAGATTCAGACTAGGATTTTTTGTTCGTATAAAAAGATAATAAATAAAACAAAATTCTGTATCAATAAATAAATTCGATTTTTATAGCATTTTAATATAAATTATCTTGCACTTGACCCACAAAGATGTCGTCACAGCCTGGAACTGCCTGATTTTTTCTGCTCATCTCAAAGAGAAAAAAGTGTCATGCCTTACTATATTTAAATTTTCAGGTGACAGGTGAGGGATAAGCAGAGAATTCAACTCGAAAGACTCGTCTGACAATTTCCTATCTCGCTTTCTGTCATACGGCGTTCGCGGTAGCTCAGTGATAGCACGGTTACTGGGTTCGATACCCGGCCAAGTGTTTGTTGTGGACATCATCGTGGCCGTAGGTTTTGTCGAAATATTTCCATTCCCTCCCATTTTCTCATTCAATCAATTCTTCCATCACTTGCTGTAATCCTCATCTCTTTTTGCCTAAAAGGCATAATCGTGGGACGTTGAACTCAAAGATGTCATTTCATTTGAAGCCGGCGAGTATAGTCGAGCGGTACGAGGCATTAGGCTGATGATTATGATATGAAGCCTATTCCGAGTTCGAATCTCTCTGAAAAACAAGGTCGGAATTTTAACTGTCCTCAATATATGTGTTCATGTGTCTGTCGTGTTTGGAATACGTCGAAAGGTCGTGAGGTGCCACTGGTGAATAATACCCCACTTCGGGTGAATTTTAAAAAAGTGATGGAGTGCTTACTTCTAGTACATGAGGTCTGTGGTTCGATCCCGTAAATAAGTCCGTGGTGGATAACATCCTGTCAATAGATTTTCTCAAGGTACTTTCGTTTACTCCTACGTTCTCATTCCACTGATTGTTCCATAATCATTCACTTGCCTGTGAAAAGTATACGCGTCTTATTTAATTATTATTTATAACGACATATGAGGATTTAAAAAGAATGAGACTGTGATGTAATAATTAAAGTTATTATCGTTAAACTGAAAGATTACATTTCATTTCATTATTTGTGTCGTCATTTTATCTTCAGCCGTTATGATTTATATCCATTGGACGTTTTATCTGAATATACACGAATACTTAACTAAATTGCAGTAAAAAAAAAATACATATCTTGACATATTCCAAAGCATGATAAATAAAATTGACAATTTCTCCACGTTGCTTCAAAAGAACAAAGCCCCTCCTCATTAGAGATTAATTCTCCGTAATGGCTGTTTTCACTTTTTGATATCTCCAGAACTGATACCAATGGATTTCTACATCTTGAGCTTAAGGAAGAAAGAAAGACTAAACAATCAGACTGCCTCTGATTTTGCCTAGGAATGGCTTCTAGTTTCTGAATGACTTGTAACACAGTCGACAAAGTCAAATTGGTAAGAGTAGTAGTAAGTCGACGTCTGAAATAAGGCGGAATTAAATTCAACACCATACTGATAGCAAGTGGTTTTCTAATATCATGATTGATTTCCAGTATTTTGTTACATCTATAGGAGACAAAATTGTACACGCTTTCACCTGTTTTGGGGTCATACGGTTTATTTTGAAGTACCATTAACCTACTTGCTTGCACCTGTTCATTTTCGAATTGAGCCTTAAATTTCTTCTCGAACTGTTTGAATGTATTAAAAAAAGAGCAATTATTAATGTACCAATTGTACGCGCAACCCGTGAGTAAAAACTTCCCGTAAGTTTAATTGCTACTTTGAATATTCATGATTGAAGCCTGATCTTTGAATTTTTCAAGAATGTAGTTGCGGTAAGTTCATTCTCATGCCCTGAAAATTTTTCCAATTCTTCTAAATTTCTAAGATTCACAGAAACTTTCCTATCCGATACTATTTTTTCTTTTACGACGGTTTTGGAAAGAACGTGATTTACCTTGAAACTAATAGATTCAAGAGTACTACTACTAGAATCAGAATACACTGAAATATTTCTATTCATATCTTGGATAGGGTGATCGTCTATCTCTTCTTTTTAGACCTGAATATTCGAAGAAATGTAATTAGAATGTGGGAAGTTTTTTTAATACCTGGCTGTCTGCATTGAATTGTTTTATTTGTTCTACATCGTTAACTATAGTTTCAACTTTGCTATTACTATCGACCTGTGTTCCTTCCACTGATTTTTGTGACATGATAGTAGTTTCACATGCAGTGATACTAGACTCAAATACATCCTGCAATTTTGACATCCAATTTTCACATTTATCCGTTCTTTCTACTAATTCACTATGCACACGATCTACATGACTTTCTAAGGATTCTACCTGACTATTGAGCGTACCTCTTCTTATTTCACACTTATTTTGCCTCTGATTAAACGCGAGTAAAGTGCCCTCAAAAGTATTCATCCATTTTGAAAACTCTTCGTCTTGCTTTTCGTAACATTGAACTTTTCGACAACAGACTCTAATTCTTCATTACATCTATTGATTTCAAATTCTACTTGTTCTGTGTACTTTGCAACATTCTCTTCGCATAAACGTTTCACCATACCTAATTCAATTTGCAATTTTTCCTCCAAATCAGAACTTAAATTCTCTATCTCTTTCGTGACTGTCTTATTAATGGAAGTTAACATGGAAGAAAACTAGATGTCAACATCTTAAAACGTAACCGAATTATAAGGAATTATCTTTTGTATTAATAATTTTTAAGAACTGGAAACACTGTTTCTACGAAATTTAGATTTCATTTGTTATTCAAGATGGAAAGTGTTGAAGAGAGACGGTGCATAAGGCACGAGGCACGAACATTTCTTCCAGAATTTTAAAGTTTGTTATTTAAGTGCAATGAACACAGTGAAGTACTTTGTGGTTTATTTTAAGTGTTAGTTGAAAACCAGCGATTAGTAAGGTACAATAAAAACTAAAGCAAATATTGGAAGTTTCCATTTTTAGAAGACAGTCCATTACCAGTAAAGTAAATGGCGCACATTTAAGAACATAAGCATAAACAGTTTTTTTGGACCTCCAGTGCCGAATGGAGGAAGTGTTGTGCCAAGAAAAAGAATAAGTGAATCATTCAAACATTCATATTGACTATGTGTGTGTAAAGACAGTGAGTGTTACGAATCAGTAGCAAAATTGACCTAGTGGACTTATCACGTACGCGCCTACGCATTCAGCTGTGCATTGCAATCTGAAGAAAAACAAAGGCGCAATGTAGCAGTCACGTAGCTAAGTATATTTTTTTGTTTCTTTTACTTGTGTAAAGGTCTGTTGTTATAAGGACTTCAGTTAGAAATATCACAAGCAATGGATGCAAATACAAATTCTCTTATAAAGGCAAGAGGCCTAGTAAAAGCTTCCCTTACAAGAATGAAAACATTTGTTGAACAATTTGGAGCAGACGGTGATGTAATGCAAATTAAAGTTAGGTGTGCACGTTTACCCAATATATTCAAAGAATATGATGAAGTGCAAAAACAGCTTGAATTAAAGGACGGAAACGATGAATATACACAGGATAGAGAGCTGTTTGAAGCTACTTACTACGATACTCTTGCAAAAATGACGTCAATTGTTGAAACAGCTGAGAAGGCTAGTAGTAGCAATAGAAGTTCGTCAGGTGATTCAACCGCGAATACAGGGTGTCTAAAATTACCAGTCATAAAACTACCAACATTTAAAGGTCAAGTTACAGATTTCAGACATTTTCATGATACTTTCAGTAGTTTGGTTGTAAACAATCAGAGTTTAGATTATATTCAAAGATTTCATTATTTGTTGTCCTCATTATCAGGTGAAGCAAGCAAATTAGTTGAGAATATACCAGTAACAGGTGAAAATTTCAAACTTGCTTGGGAAATGATATGCAAAAGGTATAATAATCCAAAGCTAATAGCAACTGCTCATGTAAAGGCATTGTTTTCATTACCGACTGTCAGTAAAGATTCAGTGGCGGACTTAAGGACATTATTAAATCAAACTATAAGTAACGTAAATGCACTTAAGGCGTTACTGTTAGATACTCCTTTGGAGGATATATTGTTATCGCACCTAGTTTTGGAAAAGCTAGATGAACAAACACGTAGACTTTGAAAATCAAACAAATAGGGAACAGTTTGCTAGTTTAGAAGAACTTCATGTCTTTTTAGAAAATAAATGCCAGGCCTTAGAATTGATAAAGTCTACGCAATCAAAGTCGCATCTCAGTAAATCTAATGTTGTTAAGGATGTAAAAAATGCTAGACAATCTTATGTGAGTACTAATGTTTTGTGTTCGTTTTGTCAACAAAGTCATGCGTTACACAAGTGTAATGAGTTTCAGAAATTAAGTGTATCCAAAAGATTAAGTTTTGCGAAACAAAACAAACTTTGTTTTGATTGTTTGAAAGTTGTCAACCATATAGCGAAAGATTGTTCGCTAAGTGCATGCAAAATATGTAATCTCAAGCATCACACGTTATTGCATAGTGATTTTAAGAAATCACAGCCTAATCATGCTGCCAGTGTTGAAAATGATTCTGTTACGGAACCTATAGGGGAAAAGTCAATGTCTCAAGGGCAGGAAGTTGTTAATACTAGTACTTATTGCTCTGTGAAGCCTAAAAGTAATGTGCGTGTTTTACTTTCAACTGCAGTTGTTCAAGTTAAAGATTGCAATGGTAAATTACATATGGTTAGGGCTTTGCTTGATAGTTGTTCCCAATCTCATTTTGCAACAGAACCTCTCATTCAGAGGTTAAAATTAAAGAAATATCCTATCAATGTTCCTGTACAAGGTATTAATAATGTAAGTTGCAACGTTAAATACGGAAGTAAGTTACAAGTATTCTCTGCTGTAAGTGATTTTAGTGTAGATGTTGAGTGATTTGTATTGCCCAAAATAGCGGGAAATTTACCTGATGCTGATATTGACATTAAAGAATGGAACTTTCCACCGAATTTACAGTTAGCGGATCCTAATTTCAACAAGTCTGGTAAGATTGATTTGTTGTTAGGTGCTGGAATTTTCTTTAGTCTACTCAAAGCAGGACAACAGGTGCGTCCAGGAGCATTTCCAGTTCTCCAAAATACAGAGTTAGGATGGATAGTTTCAGGACAATATCAGATGCCTAAGCACAACAACTTCACGCCAGAACATCGAACATTCTTTTTGCACAACAACGATGATTTAAGCCATCAGCTGCAGAAGTTTTGGAAAATAGAAGATATTCAAGAAACTCCTCTATCCAAAGAAGAAAGGGAGTGCGAAAAACATTTTATCGCAAACACTAGAAGACATTCAACAGGACGCTTTATAGTGAGATTGCCATTCAAACAAGAAGTGACCCAGTTAGGTGATTCTTATAAGACAGCTGTTCAGCGTTTACAACAACTAGAATAAAGGTTAAATAGATGCCCCAAGTTACGCACAGATTATGTGGCATTCCTTGAAGAGTATGAAGCTTTGGAACATATGAAGGAAGTGGAAGGCAACTCTAATATTACTCAAGGATATTACTTGCCTCATCATCCAGTTATTAAGGAAGCTAGTACTACGACGAAGACTAGAGTAGTATTTGATGCATCCGCATGCTCAACTAGTGGCATTTCACTGAACGATATTCTCAAAGTTGGTCCAACTGTGCAAGACGATTTACAGTCAATTATATTAAGGTTTCGCACCTACCCTATAGCTTTTACTGCAGATATAGAGAAGATGTATCGACAGATTTTGATGGATGAGCGTGACTGTAAATTCCAGAAGATCTTGTGGAGAAGATCAGAAGAAGAACCCATTAAGGTATATGAATTAAAGACTGTCACATACGGAACAGCATCAGCGCCTTTCCTTGCTACTCGGTGTCTCCAGCAATTAAGTGCAGAAGAAGCTTGTGAATATCCGAAGGCAGCTCAAATTCTCAAGAATGACTTCTATATTGACGATTGTATTTCAGGGGCTGAAAGTGTGGAGGAAGCTTTAAAGATAAAGAACGAATTAATACAAATGCTACAAAAGGGTGGTTTTTTGCTAAGAAAGTGGTGTTCCAACAGTACTGAGTTATTGGAATCCATCTCTGAAGAATTGAGAGAAACACAACTTCCATTACGCTTAGATGATAAGGGTCAAGTCAAAACATTAGGATTACTTTGGCATCCAGCAACTGATCAACTTCAAGTGATGAATGGATTCACTCTAAATCAAAGGTCGAATAATAATTTAACAAAACGCAAGATGTTGGGTATTATTGCTTCAATCTTTGATCCTTTGGGAATTGTTAGTCCAATAACAATCGTATTGTAAGATAATTCTTCAAGATTTGTGGCAAGCAGGATTGGAGTGGGATGAAACACTTTCTAATGAACTACAGCAAAGATGCAAGACAGTACTTGAATTCATTCCTTCATTATCAGATATCAGTGTAGACAGAATGGTTCTTCAGTCGGGTACCTTGATAGACATTCAAGTTCACGCTTTCTCAGACGCTTCAGAAAAGGCTTATGGGACATGTGTGTATTTAAGATCCGTCAGCAAGGATGGTCAAGTTACTTCGAAGTTATTATGTGCTAAGTCCAAAGTGGCGCCCATAAAGAAGATTTCCCTGCCTCGCTTAGAGTTATGTGCAGCAGTGTTATCAGCAAAACTTGTCAAGAAAGTAACTAAGGCATTAAAACAACGAATATCCCAGGTATATGTGGACAGATTCTATGGTGGTCTTAGCATGGTTAAGAGCAAGTCCAAATAGATGGAAAACATTTGTTGGCAATCGAGTTGCTGAGGTACAAGAAGTGGAAGGAGAATGGAGACACGTCGCTTCAAGTGACATTCCTGCAGATATTATATCAAGGGGAACAAGTCCTGACAAGTTAATACATAATAATTTGTGGTGGAACGGTCCTCAGTGGTTACAGTGTTCTTCAATTGATTGGCCTAAGACGGATCCTGCCCCACTCAGAGAGATTCCTGAACAGAAGAAATTAAAATCAAGTTACTTAGTGACAACTCAAGACAATAGTATGATCGAAAGATTCTCTACTTTGAACAAACTTCAGAGAGTCTTGGCTTATTGCATGCGGTTTTACAAGAATGCTAAAGTAGAAGCATCGAGAAGAAATGTAGACGCTCTTATTTTGGAAGAAATTGAAGAAGTTTTAATCAGACTAATACGAGAAGTTCAAAGTTCAGTTTATGCTAAGGAAATAGCTGATCTTAAAGAAAGTGGAAGAGTTAGCAATAAGAGCAAACTCTTGTCTCTCAATCCTTTCATATGTGATCAACAATTACTAAGAGTTGGTGGAAGATTAAAAATGTCTGAACTTGAATTTGACGCTAAACATCAAATTATTCTACCACCAGATCATCACCTAACAAGTCTAATTATAGAACATGAACACAGGCGATTGCTACATTCTGGATGTCAGTTAATGTTAGCATCACTAAGGCAAAGGTATTGGATACCTAATGGTAAAAATGCCATCAAGAAAGTTATTAGAAGGTGTATTACATGTCAAAGATTAAAGGCGTCTGGACCAGAACAATTAATGGGACAACTACCAAAACATAGAGTAGAACTAACAAGACCTTTCACAAATTCTGGAATTGACTTTGCCGGTCCTATTTACATTAAAACTGGTACCAGAAGATCAAAAACAAAGGTGAAGTGCTACATTGCAGTGTTTGTGTGTTTAGCAACAAAGGCTATCCATCTCGAAGTTGTGAGTGATCTTACTAGTCAGGCATTTTTAGCTGCTTTGAGAAGATTCATATCTCGTCGAGGTAGATGCAAGCATATCTATAGCGACAATGGAACTACGTTCATTGGTGCCAACAAGGAACTTCAAGAAGTCGCAAAGTTATTGCATACAGCTGACCATCAAGAAAGGATTAAGAATTTTGCAACTTCTGAAGGAATCCAATGGCATTTTATTCCGCCATATTCGCCCAACTTTGGTGGTCTTTGGGAGGCTGCAGTTAAGTCCTTTAAATACCACTTAAGAAGAGTCATGGGAATGTCATATCTCACGTTTGAAGAATTAACAACATTAATCACACAAATAGAAGCTTGCTTAAATTCGAGACCTCTTGTAGCATTATCCAATGATCCTAATGATCCAGTAGCACTAACTCCTGGTCATTTTCTTATTGGTCAACCATTGACAGCGCTACCAGAACGTGACTTACATCAGGAGAGGATTAGTTCAATTCAAAGATGGCAAAGGATCCAACAACAATTTCAATAGTTTTGGAGAAGATGGTATATAGAATATTTGTCACAACTACAAGGAAGAAATAAGTGGAAGAGAAGCTGTGCCAACATACAGCCAGGTCAATTGGTGGTTCTCAAAGAAGATAAGCAACCTCCTCTATCGTGGAAATTGGGAGTCATCACTGAAGTGCATTCTGGACCTGACGGTTTGGTTCGAGTGGCTACTGTTAAAACTTCCAATGGTTTATATAAACGCTCAATTAGAGGACTTTGTGTTTGACCAAATAATGATGAATCGTAATGTCATTCATGTTAAAGTATATTTATTTCCTGTTTTAGTCTATTTTATTTGTTGTTATGTAAAGTTTGTTTTCTTTTCTTTAAAAAAAAAAGGTCACTAGCCCTTTTTTGGCGGGCGGCATGTTAAGTCTTATATTATGTTTTAATAATTTTTAAGAACTGGAAACAATGTTTCTACGAAATTTAGATTTCATTTGTTATTCAAGATGGAAAGTGTTGAAGAGAGACGGTGCATAAGGCACGAGGCACGAACATTTCTTCCAGAATTTTAAAGTTAAGTTTGTTATTTAAGTGCAATGAACACAGTGAAGTTATTATATGTACTTTGTGGTTTATTTTAAGTGTTAGTTGAAAACCAGCGATTAGTAAGGTACAATAAAAACTAACGCAAATATTGGAAGTTTCCATTTTTAGAAGACAGTCCGTTACCAGTAAAGTAAATGGCGCACATTTAAGAACATAAGCTATTGAGAGACATTTGTGAACCGGAAAAGATTCAAGATCTGACCTACGCAAAAATCAAAGACAAGTTAGTGTTACACTTCCGACCAAAACTCAACACAATTTCAGAACGGTACAAATTCAGATTTATTCAACAGTCACAAGGTCAGTCCGTTACCGAATTTGTAGCCACGTTGAGACAGCAAGCAGCATTGTGTAAATTCGGCACATTTTTAGAAGAAGCATTACGGGATCAGTTTATATATAGCATCAACGACGATAATGTGCGTAAGAGATTGTTAGCAGAAGACAATATGACCTTCACAGTAGCTGTTCAAATGGCAGTGCAAGCGGAAACTATTGGTAACGACATGGCAATCATGAGAAAGAAAGAATTCGAAGAGGTTGGTCAGGTGAATGTGTTGAGTCATTGTCAAGGTAAGCCAAATAAGCAAAATCAAACACAGGTAAGGTAAAGCAGTAACAGTGGAAATAGTAATAAAGTAGAACGGCACAAGGGTAAATTTTTGTGTGGTAAGTGCGGGAAACAACATAACAAATACTCCTGTCCTGCGAAATATGTGAAGTGTAATTTTTGTGGTGTGCAAGGCCATTTTCAGAAAATGTGTTTTAAAAGACATGAAGTACAAGGGACTATTGACGCAGAGGACGTAACAGAAAAAGTGAAAGAAATTAAAGTGACCACCCCAGAAACGTCAGTAATGCAGGAAGAAAACTTAGATAAGATCGTTGAATTATTGGCAATGGACGTACCAGACGGTAAACGCAAGGACTTATGTAACATACCGCTAAAATGTGACGGTAAGACAGTGTTTTTTGAACTAGATACCGGTACCGCAGTGTCAGTAATCAGTAGAGATGCATGCAACGAACATTTCCCCAACAAACAAGTGGTATCGGATACCATTAAATTATGCAATGCCGATGGTAGACCGTTAGACACTAAAGGTAAAATAATGGTGGAAGTGCAGTGGAAAAGTAGTAAGTGGCAGTCACCATTATATGTACTGGATGCTAAACTAAACCAACCAATTGTGGGACGTTCATGGATCAATATACTTTGGCCTTGTTGGAAAGAACAGTTTAGTAGTAATATTGCTTCGATAGGAACAGATGACGCAACTGTAGCTGATAACTTAGCAAGTAAAATCAAAGATGAGTTCAAAGAAGCGTTTGAGGGAGACTTAAACACACCAGTTAAAGGGTACAAAGTGGTATTACCAGTGAAAGAAGAAGCGGTACCAATTTTCAAGAAGGCATACGAAATACCGGTAAGTTTGAAACCACAAGTGAAAGATGAGTTAGACAAGTTAGTGCAACAAGGAATTTTGACGCAAGTGGATTATTCTGATTGGGCAACGCCACTGGTATTAGCGAGAAAAAAAATGGAAGCATCAGGTTATGCTGGGACTTTCGCGTGACGGTAAACAAAGTTCTGGAAAAAGTATCGTACCCACTACCACGCATTGAAGACTTAATGAACAAGTTGAAGGGTGCCAATTGTTTCGTATTGTGTGATTTAAAGCAGGCGTACCAACAATTGTTGATCCATGAAAATTCATTAAAATACATGACGCTGAACACACCTTGGGGCTTATACCAACACAAAAGACTAGCATTTGGGTTGAGCTGTGCAGCACAAATTTTTCAAAAGTTTATGGAGTCAGTGTTGCAAGATTTGCCGTGGGCTGCTTGTTTCTTGGATGATGTGATAATATGGGGAAAAGATACGTATGATTGTTACGAAAAGACACGGATACTCCTACAAAAATTCAAGGATCTGAATATCAGACTGCGGGGAGACAAGTGTGTTTTCTTCAAACAGGAAATAGAGTATTTGGGACATCATATTAGTCCAGAAGGAATTAAACCAATGGAAGATAAGGTGGAAGCGATCATGAAATGTCCCGAACCGACGAATGTAACGCAACTGAAGGCCTTCCTAGGCATGCTTTCATTTTACCATAGACAACTACCTGGCTTAGCGTCAAAAATTCCGTCGTTGTATACATTACTAAGAAAAGGAGCCATATGGTGTTGGGATGAACGACATGCACAAGAATTTATACAAGCAAAAGAACTGCTGAAGAAGGCGGAAATACTACACCCATTTGATGAGAAGGAAGAGGTAGTACTCGTTACGGATGCATCACAGGACGGAATCGGCGCTATGCTGTGTAACAAAGTGAATAACAAGTTGAAGACGGTAGCGTGTACGTCAGCAACATTGAGCAATGCAGAACGTAACTATGCCCAGTTCGAAAGAGAAGCATTAGCGATAATACACGGAGTAAAGAAATTTCATAAATATTTGTTCGGTAGACGTTTTACAATTATTACAGATTCTATGCCAGTCAAGATCATATTCGGAGAAAAGGCTATTCCAGACGCAGCTTCACCAAGACTCCAACGATGGATGCTGTTCTTGTCTTCGTACGACTTCAAAATCCTTTATAGTAAGCAAGTGGAAGTAGCAGATTTCCTATCCAGACTACCGATTAATGAGGCACCAGTGGATGTAAAAATAGACGAAAAAGAGTTCATAAGTCAAATAATGTTGGCACCATTAACGTTCCAAGAAGTCATGGAGGCATCGGAAGAAGACCGACTATTATGTCAGGTGAGAGAATGGATAATAAAAGGCTGGCCCAGGAAGTTGAAGGAAGAACATAATACTACAGAATTAAGAACATTCTTTAACAACAAGCAAAGACTTTCAGTTGTGAACAAATGTGTGATTATGGAAGGCAAAATTGTACTCCCACATAAGCTAAGGAAGAAATATCTGGAACAGCTACACAGGAATCACCTAGGTGCTTGGAGAATGCTGGCTGTAGCTAAGGAAGCAGTTTGGTGGCCAGGTTTAGACCGTGATATCAAAAAAATGAGCGAATTTTGTGAAACGTGTAATAGCATGCATAGGAATAACTCGAAAAAGCAATATAGTAGTTGGAAAGCAGAAGCACAACCGATGGGAAGAGTGCATGTAGATCACTTTGATTGTGTGGGATCTAAATTTTTGCTGTTAGTGGACAGTTATTCAAAATGGATCCAAGTGTGGAATGTAAATTCAACGACAGCATCTGAAACTAAACAAAAGTTAGACGAGTTTTTTCAAATTTTCGGGTATCCAAAGACTTTAGTAACAGATAACGGACCTCCTTTCACATCATTTGAGTTCACGACATACCTAAAGGAAAGAGATATCAAGGCAGTGCTAACCCCACCATACAAACCAGAAAGCAATGGAATCGCTGAAAAAGCCGTGCAGACAGTAAAGCAGCTTTTAAGAAAACAGTTTTTAGACAATAAATATACATGGAACCGTAGATTAGGAGAGCATAAGCTGAAAGAAATATTATACATGCTTCGTTTCACACCGAGTAAGGCAACAGGGAAACCACCAGCGGAATTGATGTTAAATTTTTAACCACGCACAATGTTTAATGTTGTACAGAAGGGAGTGTTTGAACGCGGCAAGGAAGACAGGAAAGAAGTGGAGCAATAAGCAAAGAATGAAGTGGTCTGGGTGAAGAACTATCGCGATCGTTTTCCTAAGTTTATCAAAGGTGAACTGGTCAGGCAGATGAGCCCAGTCGTGTTTTTGGTAAGAATACAAGGAAAAATACGGAAGTGCCATCGACATCAAATAATTTTTCCGCAAGCAAAGGGAGACCAAGAAGATAACATGCCAAGAAAATGTCAGGAGGATATATGGTTTCTTTGCTGGAAAAACCCGCTCACAAACGCAGCAGTGGAAGATATACAACACGTACAACTACCTAGAAGTCCAAACATAAACTCAGAAAGTGACAGAACATCAGTCAGAGAGCAAGATCAACACCTACCAAGACAACACCCAGAAGATGGCAGAACATCAGCAGAGCAGCAAGATTGGCAGCTACCAAGAAGATCCGGAAGGATCAGGAGACCACCTAATAGATTGTCATTGTAAAAAAAAAAAAAAACAACGGGGGAAGAGTGTAATAGTGAATAATCTGTGAAGAATGTGAGAGTGTAATAGTGAATAGTCTGTGAAGAATGTGGAAGAGTGTAATAGGAAATAATCTGTGAAGAATGTGGAAGAGTTAAATAGTGAGTAATCTGTGGAGAATGTGGTATAGCAAGTAGTCTGTGAAGAGTGTGACACTACTGTCAATAGTCTGTGATGAGTATGAGGATGGCCGGCTTTGGCATGAGTCAAAGAGTTCGTGGGAGCAAGAATGAAGTTGGAGTATGCAAGTGGGCTTGTTAGAAGTACCGTGAAGAATATTATTTAGTAGCATGGGGATAAAATTTAGTAAAGTACTTTTGAAGTTTGTGTGCATGTACCCGTGTCCGTAAATAAAGAGTGCCTTAGTTTGGAAGTAGTTGTTTTAATAGTAAAAGTAATAGCAGTATAGCGTGTATAAGTTTCAGCAGTATAGCAGTCTTAAATATAGAGATTCTCATGGATTTGGACTTTTCCGTTTCTGCTAGAAGGAGGAGAAATTTCACAAAACTGATATATATGTACCCTAATAGAGAGACTGATGGACATTCCGTAGTAAAATATGATGGAACCCTTCTGGTTACGGGAGAACCCCACTATAGTTTCTAAAAAAATATTACTTCCTTTTTCAATTTCATTCAGGTACCTTAAACAATACACTTAGCTGTGTCGAACGCTTAAATCTGGATGTCAACATCTAAAAAAGTAACCAATCTATTACGAATTATATTTTTGATGACATCATAAATATTGAGATTGTTATGAATACGGACTTTCGTGTTTCTGGTAGGAGGAAAAATTACACAAAACTACACATATGTACCTTAACAGACAGTCTACTGGACTTTCTCTAGTAAAATATGATGGTACCCTTTTGGGTTACGTGAGAACCCCACTATAGTTTCTACAAAACTATTACTTCCTTTCCCAATTACATTCAGGCACCTTAAACAATACACTTATGTGTGTCGAACACTGAAACTGCATGTCAACATCTAGATACGTAACCGAGCTATAAGGAATTATATTTTCGATGACATCATAAATATAGATATTGTAATGGATATTGACTTTTGGGTTTCTACTAGAAGGAGGAGAAATTTCACAAAAATTAAAATATGTACCTTAATGGACGTTCTGTAGTAAAATATGATTGTATCCCTCAGGGTTAAGTAAGAACTCCGCTATAGTTTCTACAAAAATGTTACCTACTTTCTCAATTTGATTCAGGGAGCTTAGACAACACAATCATCTGTGTCGAATGCTGAAATCTTCATGTGAATATTTAAAAACACAACCGAGCTATAAGGAGTTATATTTTTGATAACGTCACAAATATAGAGATTATTATGGACACGGACTTTTGGGTTTCTTTTAGAAGGCGGAGAATCTCACAAAACTAATATACATATATACCCTAATAGACACTCTAATGCCCGTTCTGTAGTAAAATATTATAGTACCCCTCTGGTTTAAGTCAGAACCACACTATATTTACATTCATATTCATTTTATTTCGTCTTTATGACCATACATATTGCACGAATTCGTGCGTATGAATAAGACTCGTCAGGGTACAAAAATACATAAATATACATAGTTCTAGCATATACATACGAATTAATTAAAATACTACGCTACGTCTGCTATATAAATGAAACAAAAAATATACATTTTAAATACTACCAATAATCAAATTCATTTACACACCTAGGAAATCATTAACGGAATAAAAGCAGTGCTGTAATAGGTAGGTTTTCAATAATCGCTTAAATTCTCCTCTTTGTTCTGTCTTTCGAAGATATAGAGGCAGCTTCTTATATAGTATGGTACCCATATACATTGGATTTCTTTCGTACAATTTAGTGCAGTTCTGTTTGCTAGGGATTTTATCCTTACGCCTGGTATCGTATTTATGGGTTGCTGGTGCGTTAAATACCTCAATGTTGTTTTTAACAAACAGTAACATACGAAATACGTATAGCGAGGGTGAATGCAATATTGCAAGTTTCTTAAATATTGGTCTATATGAGTCTTTTAGTTTGGCCCCAGCCATAGTTCTTATAACCATTATTTGAATAACGAACAACATATTACTTTTTTGGAAGTTTCCCCAGAAGATTATACCATATGAAAGTAAAGACTGAAAGAGTCCGAAATACAAGTTACGAATCGTATCTCGTGTTAATACATGTTTGATTAATTTTTAATGCATAGAGCATTTAGTGAGCTTTTGTGCTACTGAAAGTATGTGTGCTTCCCAGGAAAGATTGTGGTTTAGCCAAAGACCCAGAAATTTATTTGAGTTTGAACACATTATTTTTTGATTATTTAACATTATATCAGTTTATAGACAATGCTTATTTTGAATGTGATGAAAATTTAGTGCTATAGATTTGTCTGTGTTTAATTTTAGTTTGTTTTGGGCAAACCAGTTTTCTACACTACGGGTTGTCTTGGCAATTTTATCACAGATAATATCATGACTTGTACCTGTTATAGTTAGACTCGTGTCATCAGCGTACATAGTTGTATTAGCTAATATTACGTCATTTGGCAAATCATTTACATATAGTAGAAATAATATGGGTCCTAATATCGATCCCTGAGGAACACCGGTAGAAATGGTTTTAAATTTAGATTTAAGAGTTGCTGATTCAGCTGTATTGGACATAAATGATAGTTCAACAGCTTGAGCACGATTCTGCAAATAAGATTTAATCCACGAGTTAACAACTTCTCTTAAACCGAAACTGTTAAGTTTATGGATAAGAATGTTATGAGGGACAGAGCCATACGCTTTAGATAAATCTAGAAACATTCCCACGCATTTTTTGCTTTTGTCCAGAGCTTCTGTAACCTCATTCACGTAATTATATAAAGCAATTTCAGTTGATTTTTGTCTTTGAAAACCAAACTGTGTCGGCGAAATTACGTTGTGCTTAGATAAGAATGGTACAATTTGATTGAGAATAGCTATCTCTATGATTTTTGAAAAGGAGGACAACAAGGAAATAGCTCTGTAATTTTCGATTTTTTGTTTTGGCCCCTTTTTTTATATAACAGTTTGACTTTGGAGTATTTTAACTTCTCAGGAAATGTGCATATCTGAAAGGACATATTAATGAGGTAGGACAAAAGTTCCGAGATATGAATGCTGCATTTTTTGATAATGGCCATTGGTATTTCATCCAGACCGGAAGATCATATTGATTTCATAGCCATTATTATATTATATTCTTCACTTGCCGAAGTGGGCTGTAAAAACATGGTAGTGATAGTTGTATTAAATTTGCAAATGTTTGAATGTGATATATCATTAGGAAAATGCTTGTTATGTGAACCTGTGTAATAGTTATTGAAGGCGTTTA
This sequence comes from Thermobia domestica, assembly GCF_964235325.1. Classification (NCBI taxonomy): domain Eukaryota; kingdom Metazoa; phylum Arthropoda; class Insecta; order Zygentoma; family Lepismatidae; genus Thermobia; species Thermobia domestica. The sequence goes on from NC_137467.1 coordinate 85,460,848, forward strand.
AAATATGGTCTGGGTTTGGGATTTTTCCCCGTTAACATTTACTTCAGTAATTTCATTTTTCGTTTTGGTGTTATGTTTTAACTCTAAGTTTATTACTTTCCACTTAGCTGAGGGTTTGTTTTCCCTATTGTCTATAAAATTTGAGTAATGAGATTTCTTGGCAAATTTAATAGCTTTCTATAAATGCTTTTGTAGTGTTGATAATATTCTTGCATTTCTTGAGATAACTTCCCGTTTTTATACGCCACATTTAGAGACCTTAGTGTCTTGATGTTTTAATACCGGTTGTTACCCATGTTTTCTTATTACACGTAGAAGTAGGAACGGTGTACTTTTTTCTTTTCTTTTTCTTTTTTTTCTTTTTCTTTTTTTCTTTTCTTTTTTTTTTTTGGAAATGCTTCGTTGAAATAATAGACAAATACATTGTGAAACCCATCCCATGCATTGTTCAGGTTGTTAGCCGTATATATCTGCTCCCAAGCTTCGTTGAGCAAACGAAAATTTGGGTGTTCTATGCCAGAATCATTAAAATACCTATTCGCTACTAATCTAGTACCTGGATTATGTACATTACCGTTTGTAATCTCGTTACCTTTTAACATTACTCTAAAAATCTGTGCCTCGTGATCTGAGAATCCACTGTTTAGTACTTGAACATTACAAGTAAGACGATCGATATTAAGCAAAATTTGATCTAATGCACTGTTTTTATTCGTTGAGAACTTACTTGGCTCTCTGACTGCTGCAGTTAAATTATATGCTTGCATCAAAATCTCAAGTTGGTTATTTATTTTGGGTTCTAAAAAGGCGGCATTTATGTCACCTACTATTACAACCTGCTTACCCGTTTTTATATAAAAGTCAAGGATAATTTCTACATTTTGCACGAAAATATTAATCTCACTGTCTGGGGTCCTATATACACACAAAATAATTAGCTTCATACCTGGTACTTCTACTACATATGATCCAAAATGCTTTTCGATATTTAGATTGTTAAAATTAGTTACGGCCTTACTCTCTAAATCTGTTTCGACATAAATACATGACCCCCTCTATTGTTAACAGATCTAGTATAACTAGCAATTAGGTTAAAACCGGGAACCCAGCTCATCTGTGTTCAACAAGTGCTCAGTTAAACATATTTAATTTACATTATCATCTGTATCACTTATTAACACTTCTCACATATTTCTTTTATCAATTGTGAGCCCTTGAACATTCTGGTGGAATATCACTAACTCACCCGGTTTTTTATTTACCATAAAAAAATCGTCGTTAAAGATATTTGGCTTCTTACACCTAGACTATTTTCTAGTTTTTAAATTTAATTCATCATTATCACTTAAACATTTTTTTTAATTTCATTCTCAACGTTTGTCGTTTTTTGATTTTCCACAGCACTCGTTTCAACCCCGAGACCTTACCATAAACAATGACACCCTTTTGAGTGTGGTCACTTGTTTCTAAGCCGGTGATCTTGGGGTTTTCCTTGTCTATTGGAACTATTATTTCATCCTTGTACTCTTTGCGTACTGCGTTTTTAGCAGGTAAAACACTACGTTCACTTCGAAGTATTGTTTGATTATCACTGTCATTACTGTTACTGTTACTTACTACATACCATTAACGTAGCGTGGTATTCCGAAGTGGGGATGCCAAAGTTAGTCACTTCCGCGATACAATACTATTGCAATCAGTAATACATAGCTGTTCGAGGGGAAATATAGGGTTATAAAAAATTTAGAAGGGAGGCCCGCTTAATTGGTGACCTAGTGGGACATACAAAAGCAAATGCGTGGATTACGTTAGAAGCCAATAAGCAATTGTCTCAGCTTCTTCTTGCCACTACCGCTGTGACGAGAAAACTCGACCCCACTGTTGTATAAATACTGTTTCCAGCATAGTTCCCTTGGGCAGCTTCTTTCTCCCCATACCATACTTCAATCTCGTTCTTGAAAAAGTCGCCCCTAAAATTTGTCATCTTGGGTCCGGAACTCAGGTCCCCATTCGTGAATATGGGCCTGAGTGTATACGTATATCATTTGAAGATGCAAATATAACGTACTTAAAACAACTCTGGGGGCCTGTTTCTGCCTATGTATTTCGTTGTCAGGTATCCAGATAGGCCCTACTGAAGGCAGGGGAGCAAATATGTCTTCAACGTTCGGGGACGGGTAAGACCGTTCCCATATATATTTTTAAAAGCGATGTTCAAACTATTTATGAAGTTGAAAAGCAATGCTGTGGAGGGTCAGGGGAGCAGAGTTGTCTTCGACATTGGGAGAAGGGTAAATTTGAGGGAGGAGGGCATATCTGAGGCTTATTCTGGGGGGAGGAGAGATGAGACTCAAATTACGGTAGATGAATATGATTTCTGAGGTGAACCTGTTGTATATTATATAACAGGCGATGTAGATGAAATTGTAGTACATATCAGTATTACAAATCAGTGCAGTGAACACATTCTGTAATCTGAATACATGCATATGTATAATTGATAGTTTCTGCTTATGCATCTACGACTTCCCCAAAAGTATGGAAGAAAATAAACTATGTACGGCGCAACAATACCCTTATTTGAGCAAAATTATGATGATCACAATACAGGAATTAGACAAATAGTTACAAAAAGACTAACAATAATTAATGACAATGAAATATTAAAGAATATGATTTTTAAAAAATCAAACAAGTCAAGGTACATCAATTTCATCTCACTTTCCTTTGTGGCAGTCGGATACAAATGTCACAATTTGAAGTCGGATTATTTGTGATCCCCCTGTTCCAAGATTGGAAGGGACATGCCCCCCTTATTTCCCCGGGATATGTGCCAGTGACTGAAGGGCCCAAGCAATCTTTGGGAGAGGCGGGGAGTGCTGGCTCTCTTGACCTATCAGATCGGTGACATTGATTCTACAGAATGCTTTATGTTTATGCTTGTGTGTGTGAGCTGCCTCAAAGAGTTTCTGGTAACGCCAGTGGACATACTGTATATTTATGATGAAAATTAATAGTTTGTATTTAATTACGATTACAATTACGATGCATTTAATTACGATTAAAGCATAACTATTCTTATACTATTATTTACATAACCGGCATGCTTCAAAAAGACATTGAACTAACCATATCTTTTTTTGTTCTATCTCCTTGATAGCGCTCGTAAATTCTGTACAGAAACTATAGCTTAGTTCAAAATAGATAGAGTTGGAAATACTTGAATATGCCAGCGTATATCTGAAGCAAAATGTAGAGTTGCAGGGATGTGAAAGGAAGTAGGTGGACATGCGCATTCGACAGAAAGCAGACGAAAACCCCGTTGCTTGCAGTAGGCCTGGAAGCCCAAGGAACATAGCATCCGACAAGAGGAAAAATAGAAAATGTGCATCTGAGTGACGCACATGCGTAGATTCCGCTTGTCACAGTAAGGCGAGACGGTGAGAGAGCGCTTCCAGAAGATTGCAGTGGGAATAATTGTGATAATAACAAGCAAACAATTTATATATTATGAAATACGTATTTTTTTCTTATTAACAGGGGATGCCGGGCATACCGGCGTTCCCTTACGCTACGCTGCTGCTACATACCTACAATTATCGTTCCTGAGAGTGATTTCACCCACTTGATTCCTTTCAAAAGTATGTTTACTAAACGGTAATGCTATAGGAGCAGCATTCATGGGTTCCAGTGTTGACAGGGGTTCGGTCAGGTCGTCGGCGAGGAAGTTTGTGCCGCTACCATTTAGATGCAGACCCTGTCTCGTGTGATACTGTCTTAGGTATCTACTTATATCGAAAATCTTCACATTTCTAAATCGTTTGCAGATAATCTAAATTTTAATGTTAGTTTCACGTACTTCTCTGTTTACTATGGAAGCGTCTATGAGATCATGGCGATGCGGCAACGTGGCAACTACTACATTTGTATGTGTGAGAGTTGGTAAGGTGGTTCTTACTGCGAACGTTAAGTTCCTCCCCTCGTTTCTCGCGACGTCATTTGATTCCCCAATTATACTATCAGTGTCTTTATTAAGCAGAGCATTTACAAGGGCTGGTTTTATTACTTCACTGACACTGGCACCAGGCTTCACAATACCAAACACATTTTGGTTTTTCTTTCTTTCTTTTATTCTTTCGCAATACCACGACCGTGGCTGTCTGCCACTATTAAAATGTTGCTGTCTGCCTCGATCTTAATTGTAGGTTTTTGCTGAACAAGTTTATGGTCACATTTCGTACGTTCGCTTTCAACTACCGCTTTATCCGTCTCGTTTGTTGCTAATGGCAAATACCTATTCGAGATTTCAATATCCTGTTTTTTTGGAGGTAGATTATGTTTTCTGTTCTTAGGATTTCTCGTTACTTTCACATCGCACATCTCGTTCCCATTAGTGTTAGTTTTACCAGTCTGTCTATTAACATGTGATCTGCCTTGTACTAAGGTAGTGCACGGCTATTTTTTACTCTGCTTTGATTTCTTGGTAACGCGGTTCGTGATGGTACACAATAATCACTGGATTGATTTGTAGTATAATTGTTTACTGGACCACTGTTGCACTTGACAATTTCACTCCATGCACACTGTTGTTTAATTGCATTTTGAGCACTGGAAAGTAAAAAAAAATGAAATGAAATCTTTGAGTTTTACGTCCCACGGTTATGCCGGTTAGGCTAAAGGAGACGGTGATGATGAGAGATGAGTGAAATGGTGGAATGAAGAATGTGGGAGGAAACGGGAGAACCCCGAGAAAACCCACGAGCACGGTGTTTGTCCACCACAAAGTTCACTTGGCGGGGGCTGGGATCGAACCCGGGACCCCAAGCACCAGAGGTGAACGCTCTACCACTGAGCCACCGCGCCCCCCGCACTGGAAAGTGTCAGCTTACTATTAATATCACTGTTCTCAAAAGAGCGCACGTCTTCATGCAGAACTTCAATGATTCTGTGAAGATTTTCGACTTCATTACGAGGGTTTCCAATTTCTTGCAACATGGAATCTACTAGAGAATATTCACAATTATTTGTAACTTGTCTTGGTAGTTCTCGATGCTCATTTGTTTCTTCCGCTGCACTTTTACTAAATACTTGTTGTTTTCCATTCGAACTATTTTCTTTAGCCAGGTTACACATGGTGAGATTATTATTGATCCTACACTCTTTGCTTGTGGGTTTATTATCACAGAGCATTTACCATTGACTTTAGCACAATCATTACGAGACGAAGTACACTGACCAACTTCCACTGACGCCATCTTCCCTATAGACCCTAGTTTCTACAAAAATATTACTCCGTTTCGAAATTCCATTTAGGCACCTTAAACAATAGAATCAACTGTGTCGAACGCTCAAAACTGGATGTCAACAACTAAAAAAGTAAAGGAACTACAAGGACATATTTTTGATGACGTCATAAATATACAAATTACTACGGATATGGACTTTTGGGTTTCTGCTTGAAGTAGGAGAAATTTCACAAAACTAATATATATGTTCCTTAATAGACAGTCAAATGGACGTTCTTTAGTAAAATATGATGGTACCCCTTAGGGTTAAGTGAGAACTCCACTATAGCTTATACAAAAATATTACTTCCTTTCTCAATTTCATCCAGGGGGGCCGCGGTGGCTCAGTGGTAGAGCGTTCACCTCTGGTGCTTGGGGTCCCGGGTTCGATCCCAGCCCCCGCCAAGTGAACTTTATGGTGGACAAACACCGTGTGCGTGGGTTTTCTTGGGGTTCTTCCGTTTCCTCCCACTTTCTTCATTCCACCATTTCATTCATTACTCATTATTACCGTCTCCTTTAGCCTAACCGGCATAACCGTGGGACGTAAATCCTAAAGATTTTTTCAATTTCATCCATGCACCTTAAATAATACAATCAGCTGTGTCGTATACTGAAAACTACATACCAAACTAAAAAGTAACGGAGCTCTTAGGAACAGGGGCGTCATCTAAGGAGAGCAGGAGGGGGCAATTGCCCCCCCAAGAGTTTGAGGAATCTCTTTACTTTAATCGATTGTCTACTAATATACTAGTACAAAACGTGAAAGTCTTATGTCGGTAGTGCTCTTGCCCCCCCCCCCCAAGCGAAGTCTGAAATGACGCCCCTGCTTAGGAATTACATTTTTGATAACGTCATAAATATAGAGATTGTATGGATATGGATTTTTGGGTTTCTCATAGAAGAAGGAGAAATTTCACAAAAGTAATAGATGTTCAGTACTGGAGAGTTTAATGAACGTTTTGTAGCAAAATATGATGGTACCTACCAGTGTTAAGTGAAAAACCCACTATAGATCGTACAAAAATATTACCTCCTTTCTCAATTTCACTCAGGCTCCTAAAACAATATTCCTTTCTGTGTCGAAAGCTGAAAACTACATGTCAACGTCTAAAAACGTAATGGAGCTATTACGAATTATATTTTTGTTGACTTCATAAATATATAGATTGTAATGGAGATAGATTTTTGGGTTTCTGCTAGAAGGAGGTGAAATTTTACAGAAATAATTTATATATACCTTAATAGACAATCTACTGGACGTTCTGTAGTAAAATATGATGGTATCCCTTAGGGTTAAGTGAGAACCGCACAATAGTTTATACAAAAATATTACTATCTTCCTCAATTTCATCCAATGGCCTTAAACAATACAATCAGTTGTGTCGAGTGCTGAAAACTATATGTCAACACCTACCAAAGGAAGCGAGCTATAAGGAATTATATTTTCGATGACGTTATAAATATAGAAATTGTTATGGATATGGACTTTTTGGTTTCTGCTAAAAGAATGAGAAATTTCACATAAAATTGATATATGGCACTTAATAGACAGTCTAATTGGTGTTATGTAGCAAAATATGCTGGTACCCCTCAGGATTAAGTGAGAACCCCACTACAGTTTCTAAGAAAATATTACTTATTTTCTCAATTTCATTCATTAACCTTAAACAATACAATCAGCTGTCGAATACTGAAAACTACATGCCAACATCTAAAAAATTAACGGAGCTATAAGGAATTATATTTTTGATGACGTCATAAATATAAAGATTATTATAGATATGGAATTTTGGATTTCTGTTAGTGATAGGTAAATTCTCGGGAAGATATTTTTCGGGAAAATTCCAGGGAAGATTCCCAAAAAGGGAATATTCCGGGAATTTATATACAAACAAAAGAAAATTGAATTCTACTACTATATTATCATGTCAAAGGTAAGTTCGTTTCTTATCACTGTATATTATTACTGTTATGTCCAGAGGATTCTTTAAAATGTATACTGTAAGGTTCCGCATGTCTACACGTCATGCAATAACCACGTGTGAACTACATGTGTTAGTAATAAATAAAAACAAACAGACGACGGTCCCGAAGAGGAGTCGATCACCATCGCCAACAGTCGGAAGGACGAGAATCAACGAAGGAAGCCGACAATACAAGATAAAAAACGACCTACACGCCTCGACCAACATCAATCTTCCCGGATTGATCGAAACACCTAAAACCCCTCTCACGACGCTTGGTCAACGAGAGGTACCCATTCTTATACCCACGACGCTTGGTCACCGGGTTCCTATCCTCTTTATCACGACGCACGGTCACCTAATCTATACCCCTCTCACGACGCTTGGTCACCGAGAGTTCTTCACCTCAAAGCGCACGATGCTTGGTCACCGGGCTCCTATCTAATCTTACCTAAATATTAGTGGAATTTGTTATTATAATTTGTGTACATAAACTTTTTATAATAAAAAGGTGAAGGGAAAAGTCCAAATCCCGAGTACATTTCATTGCTCTACCCAAGAAATTTTACATGGTAGATGCGTCGGCGTCTATTACAGACATTAAAAGGACTTTTCTATGGGACGCTCTTTTTATTAACGAAAGAACGTACTTAGAAACTTTTTAACAATACAGTGTAAGTGTTACTAAAAGCAGGAACATATAAATAATAGTATCCGTATTGTCATAAATACTCTCATTACTCTTAACGATAAATTGATTCGTTACAGGCGGGCAGGTATTTATGCCGACAAGTAGATCTGGGAAAAATACATATATAGATGATGATAACAACATGGCAGAATCAGGATCCCGTATATCTGTTAATATCCATCACTTAACTAGATATTCTGGTCACAGTACAGACGACCCCGATCGATTTTTTATGGTGTACTATCATTTGGCTTTACTTCAGGCTTGGATCCCCGAAAGGAAGAAAGAAATTCTTCCAATTTATCTGCAGGACGGCTCTCGACTTTGTCTTACAATTGCAAAATCAGAACCAATTCGACACACTAAGTTACGAATAACTGAAGACCAAATTAATTTCTCTGTCCGCCCAAATTTACCAGCGTATAAGGCGGAATTAGAAATTTTTCAAATACAACAGAACGAAAATCAATCGGCCAATTCATATTTCTTAAGGAAATTAAGGGCCATCAGACAGCTAATGCCAGAAGCTTCAGAGGAATAGAAAATTCATTTTCTTTCATTACGACTACAAAGAAATTTGCTGCAAAAGATAGCGTTAGAATCCTTTCCAACAATCCAGCGGCTGCAGGATCGACTCCATGAATTGGAAAAAGCTCAAGTTCTCACACAGAAGAGGAATTAGGTAGAATTGTTACAGTCACTCCTCCTCCTAACCGCCCCTCATCACTCCCTTTGTACGACCATTATAGCCAAACGAATCCTAATTCATACTTGCCAACCTATATGCAACAACCAACTTCCCAATCGTTGCCTCCCGCATCTCCATTACAGAATATTTCCCCTCCACAGACAACTTCATCTGCACGTGAAGTTTCGAATCTGCACCCCCACCAAAGTCAAAACCCGCCCTCACAACGTCCTCACACGGACCTCACTAAATTAGCTAATCAAATGGCCGAGTTATCATTAATGGTGGCACAGAATGCCATGAAGACCAATTATATTCGCAACAACGGAGAAAAAAATCGTAAAGGAAACGGGCAAAAAGTGGATACGAAGAACACCAATAAAGGAAATAACGGTGGTAGAAAAAAGAACAATTTTGTAAAAGGCGATATCAGTATGCTCAATTTGTTACAAGAACCACGGAGCATCCACGTGTTGGAATAATCCAAAAGTTCCAACCAGGAAAACGCATAAATGGGCTCGCAGGCCAAAGTCAAGTCTCGCGGGCCATTACAGAAAAGTCGGTGCGAACCACACAGACACCATCACAATTAAAATGTAATGACATTCAAGAAGAGCAGGCAACAGCGGAAACTATTAAGGATACGAACGCCAATTTTCTCACCCAGACGACCTATAATGAACACCGAGAACATGTTAAACTGGAGATAGAAAATAATAAACTATTACTCAATACTACTGTAAATGCAAGCAATCTACCAGCTATAATAGATGCGGGTTCTAGTCTTAGTCTATGGTCAAGGCGGGACGTACCCCCAAAATGTACGCTAATACCATTTCAAACTCGTATCAATGGCATTGCCAACAAAGTTCTAACTTTAAAAGAAATAGCTTTAATTAAATTTAAAATTGGCACCACTACCTTCTCACATTACTTCCGCATCATAGATGCTGACTTTAATCCGATTTTTGGGAATGACATTCTCACAAGACTTTTCTCTCAAATAGGTTTGGAGAATAAATCCATTTCATTATATAGAAAACCTAGGAAACCTACGTTTCCAATGGAAAAACAAGAATCGGAAGAAATGTCACAAGAAACTACTCACTCTTTGCACTTGCAAAGAAATGCAAACGTCATCACAGCCAGTAAAATTACGATTCCGGCGAAGTCACATTTCTACTTCCCTGTATCGATTTAAAGAGAAACAATTCATGACGCTGCATTTTATATTACTCCACTACAATCATTATTAGACCGATACGGCTTACAGGCAATGACCTGAGAGTACTGAGTAACGACCTTACGTTACTAATTTCTAATCCTACGGCACGAATAAAAACGCTAAATAAAGGTACACCAGTGGCGTATACAGATGAGGGCGTGGAAGAATTTTCATTTAGAATAGAACAAGAGGAAAAGAAAGCGCATCAATTTCGTACTCAAGAAGAGATAAAGGAAAGATTAAGACAAACCGCTAAAACCTTTAACATTGACATTTTTGATATAAATCCGGATTTACCGGAATACCAGCAAATAGCTGTAACCAACTTATTGTACAAATACAGGGATGTGTTTTCATACAGCCCAGAGGACATAGGCTATTTTAGAGGATATGAACACAAAATACGTATAGATAAAAGTGCGTCATTCCATCACCGTTCCCCAGCAATTCCATTAGGGATGAGAGATCAAATTGATAAGTAGATACAACAGCTTTAGATGCCAAAATCATAACGGAGACACAGACTAGTAATTTCTCCTCGCCTGTAATTGCGATCAAAAAGCCAAACAGTTCAGATTTCAGGCTTGTGCTGAATCTACAGGCATTTAATAGCTATACTAAATATTTAACCATGCCATTTCAAAATACAGAGGACGTTTTGCAGGTTTTAAAAGGGAGAAAGCTAATTTCAACCTTGGACATTTCGCAATCGTATTTTCAGATAAAATTGCATCCAAAAAGCATACATGACTTGTGAGGTAAATCATACACGCAAAAGCTATAAATTTCTTCGATGCGTAATGAGCCATTGTTCCTCTTCCCAATCTTTAACCAAAGTCATAGAAATGCTATTAGACGGCTTACCAAAACCCATAACCAATTTTGCAGATGACATCGTGATGGGTTCTTATACATGGAAACAACAACTCTCAGATTTGGAGCTTTTATTCCAAAAATTAAAGAAACACGACTTCCGAGTCAACCCCAAGAAGACGCAACTGTTATATAGAGAACTCCCAGTACTAGGATTCCTTGTATCAGGAGAGAAGATAAGCATCTCACCAAAAATAGAAAAAGAAGATCAAGAATTTTAAAAAGCCGACTACCAAACGCATACTTAAAAGCTTTATTGGCCTATGTTCTTATTTACGAAGTCTTATCAAGGACTTCACGACCAAGATAGAACCTTTTCAGCAGCTTTTTACTAAAAATGCCAAATTTAAATGGACCGAAAAACATGACGAATTATTTGAGAAGTTGAAAGAAGACATTTTGAATGCCCCTTCTCTCTATCATTTCGACGAAAAGCTAGAGATAAGGGTGTACACAGATGCATCCTCTCACCAGATCGGAGTGCTATTAGCCTGTTATGACCCCAAAACTAACGAAGAAAGAATTGTTTCCTATTGTAGCAGAGGTATCACAAAAAACTGAGACCAAGAGCTCAGTCTGGCAAAAAGAACTATACGCTACTGTATATGCTTTACGCAAATTTAGATATTTCTTACTTAACCGTAAATTTAAATTGTTTACAGACGCAAAATGTCTAACTTCTTTACGTACTCACCCGGACAGGGTAGGAAAATACACTCGCTATAGACTTTTCTTAGCTGACTATAATTTCGATATCTGCCACATCGAAGAAACATCCGGCTGATATCATCAGCCGCTTAGAGCAGAATAGCAGTGATATTTCAGAACCCATGGACCCACAACAGGCAATCGAAGATCTACAGGCATACAGATCCAATTCTCTAGAGGAACCCATTCTCCAAATAAAATACTTAGGATCTTTGAAGAACTTACAAGAAGAGCAGCGTGAGGATGACGCATACGCTGATATTATAACAGTTTTAGAAGGGGGAAAACAAGCAAAATATTCTACCATGAGAGCAGCTAAGTATTTTCGATTAAAAGACAACATATTGTATCGTACACAAAAACATCCAGAACTTGGGCTACTTCATCTTTTGTGCATCCCGAAAAGCTTGGCAGTGCATTGGTTCAAGTCTATTCATAAAGACCCATCAGCGCCCCATTTTGGGTTTTCAAAGACATATAAAACTGTCCTTAACAAATACTACATGCCAAACATGAAATTATACTTGGCATTCAGAATCAAAAACTGTAATGAGTGCCAACTCTTGAAAAAACTACCCAGAAAAACCACAGGGAGAACTCCTTCACAACCCGATAGGCCATATAGGAGAACGATGGATGTTTGGCGGTTTAGGACCCTATCCTCACGAAGAAGGGAAACCAAAATATGTTTTAGTCGCCATCGAAACAAGTACACTTTATAAAGTGACAAAGGCTGTTAATGGAATTACAGCACACACAATTGAACAGTTCTTATTGGAAGAAATAATTCTAAAATTCGGCGCCTTTCGTTTCCTTCATCTGGACAGACATCCTGTGCACAGAGCAAAGAAACTTCAAAAATTAGCAGAGATATATATCTTTGAATTTAAGTTCTGCCCTGTTTTCAACCATCAAGACATAGGATTAGTCGAAGTCATGAACAAAACACTGCAGAATTCCTTAAAATTTTTCATCCAGCAAAATCACGAAACATGGCCAAAATTATTACTTCATATTACTTTTGGTTTAAATAGTTTCGCTCAATTAGGGACGAAGAAATCCAGCTTCTTTCTCATGTTTGGATACGAACCCAGGGCAATCAGCGATTGCAAACTACAGATTACCCCTCAGCTATAGCTTGAACGGGACCAGCTCGTAAAACTTCGAGAAAAGACACGACATAACTTACTGTAGGCTTACGAACAACGAAAGAAGTATTCTGATAAAATACATAAACAACAAACTTTACACAGAAGATAAAGTACTCATTTTCTTTCCCTTTCGAAGAATTGGAGAATCATCACAATGGACCGATAAATACTGTGGACCGGCTACAATAATCTCAAAACTAAACAATAATCTTTATCGCGTTCGTATGCCCCATAATTTCAGGGACAGAGAACAGAATATCTCCATCGACAGGATTAAGCCATTTTGCGCCGCCGAAGAATATATATACAATGATAATGATGACACACGCACCAGCTAGGAAGATGGAAAGAGAAGATAAGAAGAGAGAAAACCAAGACTAACATAATCCCAATACATATAAAGGGGCGACATGCGAAGCGCACTCTTCATGTTTCAGCGGCAGACAAAAAAAGGTGAGGCAAGACATAAAACATGGAATAGAAACAAGAACAAGATAAACCATGTGATACAGCTAACTATTTGAAGTGACCAAATCTAGTATCTACCTTAATATTCAAATCGCTAGCAATCCCTTGTCTTTTTTTTACTCTTATAATTCCTAACCAACCTGCATTCTGCCATAAGCATCCATACATACAATTTCCTTCAGCGAACAAAATTGCAAGCCAGCATTTTCTTTCGACTTCGAGCGAACAAACTTCAAAAGGCCAGCTACAACATTTTTATTTTCGCTTTCCTGCTGCGTATCAAATAACTGTCACTAACATATTGACCTACATATACAGAGAGTTAGGAAAATCAGGACTTTTGATTGGCAAACTTTTTTCCGGCGTGACTACATTTATCCAAGTAAGGACTATAACCGTTCTTTAACTGTGTTCTGTCATCCATTTGCTGTGCCTAGTAAGACCTAGCCCACTATTAGAAACTCTTTATAAAATAGCACCATATGACGTGCGAATTTCATAACATATACTACGGACATTATCATCAGTGACGTAGTTATAACTATTAACTGTACTCACCAGAGCTTCGACAGCCTCTCCTTTGAGGGAGATGACGCATTATATTGATCCTGCTTAGATTAAGAGGACAAACTGTCAGTGCTCCAACTTCCACTTTCATTTTAAACTTTCCTTATGTGATAGTTTCTCACACAGTGATACCAGTGACCAGTGCTTTTAAATTTGATTTTGTGTTTCACTGTTATAGTGATTTCCAGTGTATACTGTGCCCAATATGCATATTCCACATGCTGGCACAAACACAAAAAAATAATCCAGTGACTTATTTTTTCCTACGCCCCGGGGGTGTAAAGTTCCGGATGTCTACACGTCATGCAATAACCACGTGTGAACTACATGTGTTAGTAATAAATAAAAACAAACAGACGACGGTCCCAAAGAGGAGTCTATCACCATCGCCAACAGTCGGAAGGACGAGAATCAACGAAGGAAGCCGACAATACAAGATAAAAAACGACCTGCACGCCTCGACCAACATCCATCTTCCCGGATTGATCGAAACACCTAAAACCCCTCTCACAACGCTTGGTCAACGAGAAGTACCCATCCTTATACCCACGACGCTTGGTCACCGGGTTCCTATCCTCTTTCTCACGGCGCACGGTCACCGAGAGAGAGATACCTAATCTACACCCTTCTCACGACGCTTGGTCACCGAGAGTACCTCACCTCAAAGCCCACGACGCTTGGTCACCGGGCTCCTATCTAATCTTACATAAACATTAGTGGAATTTCTTATTATAAGTTGTGTACATAAACTTTTTATAATAAAAAGGTGAAGGGAAAAATCCAAATCCCGAGTACATTTCATTGCTCTACCCAAGAAATTTTACAATATTCTGAACGGTGTTATGTTATTTTATTAAAATTTTATTATACTTAGAGAGCTTGCATAAATGAATATTTATTTACAATATGTTCTATGGAGTAAATATATGAAAAAATCATATAGTAAGTCCATATACTTTTACACCGCTAAAAAGTTGAAATTTATATGTAAGTGGATTTTCTAAGCTTGACTCTACGACTGATATTATAAACATATTAATTTGTTGAATGTTATAAAAGTAGTGTCATTGATACCAGTCCTAGCGCACCCCTATCTCCATATTTTTGACTAGAACAGAAAAATAGCCCAAAATAATTACATAATTGCAACTCCAAAGTAGATCGGGTAGTGTCTCTGCGCATTGGCTTTTATCACATGCAAATCGAATCGTGAAATCTATCTAGTTATAACAAAAAATTAAATAACTATTTTGGATATTTTATATTTAATAAATAATGAAAAATTGTGTGATTTGTGGAGAATTAAAGCAATACCAAGAATTTGCTTGAAATGGAAATACAAGACATGATGAGTGTAAAGCATGCCGGAATAAAATGAGCAAACAAAATGATGAAACAGAAAAAATGGATGCGTTTACTTATAATGTTGTAAATCCTGAACAATTATCTGAAAAAGAATTTATAGACTTACAAAACGAACTGAATTATATCAAACTAATGTTTTTAGAATTTTACATCGACTATAAGAATGGAAAAGTTCAACTTGATGAAAGAGCAAAATATCATCTTAATAAAATAAATGAGCTGTGGAATAATGCTTTGCCCTACAAGAATTTAGACTACTATTTCAATTTTAAGAACTATCATATCTTTATCAATCATATTAATAATAACAAGTGGAGTGACTATAAATGCATTTTTGAAATGGAGGGTAATGATGATGCCTTATTCAAATTGGGAGTAAAGATAATTAAATTAATGTTTTATGACATTTAAAATCATAAAACTACTTAAATCTATTTTAGCTCTTCTATTCTCTTTCTCGTCTACTCTTAGTACATTGATCATATAACTCTTTTAACTTGGGAATCAAATCTTCTTTCCTTAATTCTATCTTATAATCACCCCAAGCTAGAGTATGTATACCATCATTCAATATATATCTCTTATCGTCATAAACACTTAAAGCTAACTTGTTTTCTTCTACTGAGTATACATTATGCTTTTTACTACGAATATGATTTTGTATTTTATATATCTCTTTCTTTTCTAAAACACAGTTTTCAAATCCTAAAATGATATATCTTTTATAACTACACTCTTCTTTATACCCTTTGTTTTTCTAATCGGTTCATCCTGATCTACCCCTTTCTTTTTAATAGCATACATTTTTGATTTTAGACCTACAAACTTCTCTATTACAACACCTTTCAATTCATCTTTAAATTTTCCTAATACCATTTTCTTAACTAATTTCAATCCATATTCATTGTTTTCTTTATAATCAGAGGCATCCAAATATTTATACATATCTCTCATATCTTTGTAGAAGTCTTCTGTTTCTATATGTGCTATAACAGAATCAGTATCAGTCATTAACAATTTTACATTGTCTCCATATCTCTTTTTCAAAACATTGTAGTAAAAATCATAGAAACATATTTTAGAAATATCTAGTACTGCCATTCCTACATACATAGGCTTGTTAAATATAATTTTAGATTTATACATATGAATAGCAGCTAAATTCTCAGAGAATATCGTTCTATCTTTGAAACTAGTTTAGCTACTAAATCCTCTAATAAATTTTCATTATGTACTAATCTTACATTTATTCTTTTTCTTATATTTTCCATGGTTTTACCAAAGACAGCATTATTAGCCAACTTATAAAAATCCTTCTCAAATTCATTCTTTGCTTGTGATCGTATATTAGTATTTAGATCTATATATTTCTTTAACCAGGCTGATTGTTTAAATGTTATTATCTTATGTATGTTTTTAAGTTTCATTCCTTGTGACAAATAGAATTTAAGATTTTGATAGTGTAGTATATAATGCTCTTTATCATATAGAGTTGTCAATAACTTTGAAAACTTTTTGTTATTAATATATTTTTCTGGAGCTAAGGGAAAATCTGAATGTTTATTATGGAGTTTCTTTGGGTATTCTAAGTCGACTTCTAAAATGTAACCATTTTCAGAATCATCTTTTGTTTTTAGTATTGTTTTTGCTAAGTGTTTCTCATTATACTTATTAACGTATATCCATTGAAAATCTCCATACGGCATGTGATGATTCATCGTCCAACCATACTCGTTATTTGCATCCATGTAGGTTATATAAGAGCTTATTTTCTTCTTATCAAAGTATTTATTATTAGCAACTGCATATCAGTTTGAACATTGAGAAAATCCACCTCTTATACGTTTCTCTATAAATAGTAATTTGTCATAGTCAGTCAATAATTCTAATTTTTGTTTCGTCATCTTTAACATTACATCCCAGAAAAACCCAGGACCAGTAAGATACCATGCTGGATCTAATTTATATGTTTTAAGAGCTGTATCTCTGAAATTTTCAATAATATCTGTTAGTTGAAAAACATCTGTCTTATTATAAAAATGAGTATATTCTTTTATTGTTTTTAAATCAAACTCTTTACAAACTCGTACATGATGCTTATGACGCTCAGGACTCATTTTTTCTCCTGTTAATCTGTTTGTAAATTTGTCTGGAGCTAATGGAACAGGCTCTTCTAACTTTTCCTTAGAATCAACAAGATCAAAGGAATAATTACCTTTAGTACGAACTAATTCAAGCTGATTCTTATTTAGAAAAAAATTTGATGTTTCTCGAAATTGTTCTATAGTGTATTTCAGATGTAAAGCATCACGGGCAATAGCCAATGGTGCGCGATATTCCGCGCGGTGTTGCCGGATCATGGACTTCCCTTTCCCTTCTCGCTCTTCCTCCAGTTGAGGTTATGACACATACATTTGCAACATTATTCGCAATGTAAATATACTATTTCAGCAAACTCAAGAATTTTGACTGTGCATCCTAGAAGTATATATAGCAATTAAATTACTTACCTATTAACTTTTCCAGTGGATATGCTAAACACTCGTCTTCAACACTACTTTCACTATCGTCTATGTCAGTTAATATTTCGTCATTGTCTGAATCTGAGTCTTGTAAATTTATTATCATGGGCTAAAAAAATGTAAACACAAAAAATAATTCTTCGAGACTGATTTCGTAGCACTTTATTTTTTATTTTTATTTATTTATTTATTTATTTATTTATTTTTAAGAAGGCTCAGCACTTGTACTCGGTTTGCTTAAAGACATTGACAACTATAATTTTGGAGAAGAAACGAACTACCACGAAAGAAAGTAACCCAGACACTGATGAAATCTGTTTATGCTAGAAGAGAACTTACGTTCCAACACAACTAACACCTTTGTTTCCTTCTCAGTTTTCATAACAAATAACTTTCTTGGACTTGGTCTAAGTCACACAAAAACAATCCGTCTGATTCCTTAATGATCGAGTTTGTTTTGGGTTACGATAATTTACGACACCACTCAGACGCCTGGTGCTTTTGAATCCCTGCTGGAGGAGGAAAGAGGGAGTAAGTGGTCGCATATATGTAAGGTAGTGAAACGTGAACAAAAAAAAACATACTGCGTTTTTTCTGTCGAGTAAAGAAGAATGTATCCCGAAGTAAATTTCAAAACAATATTACGAACTTCCCATACTTTGTTCTTACGATGTTAGGCATATTATATATATATATAAACGAATCAGATTCCAAAGGCGTGTAGCCACGGGGGAAAAGTGGGCCCTGTCATTCCAAACTATTTCCAACTCCAAAATGAGGTTCGTGGTATGTTTAATAAACTTATTTAATAGTTAATGCAAATGAGGGACGTTTATAATAAAATATGAATTTTTTAAAAAAAAAATCAAACATCATCAATGCGGTTTCTGTACCTAATTAAAACAACTAAAATTAACCATATGCTTTATATTCTCATTTCCCTAACTGGGAGCACACCGTATGAACTCTCTATTAGATTATTGCATAATAATATCTGAGTTGATATTTTTTTGAGTTTTTTTTTTTCCTTTACTGTTTTAACCCATATAAATACAAAGTCAGATAAACAGACTGCTATAAACAGCATTTGTTTTCTTATGAATAGGTTATTGATTCATCTACAATCCGGTTTTCAACTCAGTACTGTCAACATCCGTCTTTTGATAAGGTAGCATCGTGAAAATATAACATGTGTATAGTATGTATGGTGAGTTAAAATGCTTTCATATTCTGAAAGAGATCATTTGTTCTCTTTTAAATGTGTAAAAAGCTTTCCTCCCCCTGAAAGTAATGTTCCCCTAGAACAACCTGCAGGTTACACCCATGATTATTCTGTAATAAAAGTTGAGTTCTATTTCCAAATTGAAGAAAAATCCACTGGAAATTAGACGCGGGACTCATCGCTCGTTTTACTAATTGTTTTATATGGAAACCTTTAAAAGCGTGTATCATAACAACCAGTTGACATAAAAAGATGTAGTTTTCACGTATGTGTTCGTAATTCTTTTCTCTACTTCGTAAAGTGAGCAGCTGATGTGCTAATACAATATTTCTAATAAGCGCCTCTGGTATTGTCAAGATTCGCAGTAGCGCGAGAAGTCAGCGTCCGGACTGCTTGTCGCGAATTGTCAACACCGCTCAAAGCCAATTGGACGCCGCGTGAAGCCAACTCAAGGCCATGCCGCTTATCATCTGAAATCTCTTATAGTTAGTGCAAGCCTCATTGAAAGATATTAGCCCGGGGCCAAATAAGCACGAGCTTCAACGAGAATAATGAGCACAAGCACACTAAAGGTAATGAACCCGAGCCCACATTAGTGAAAACCGCGCTGGTATCAGTGAGCTCGAGTTATATTGATGGTACTGAGATCGAGCCCAGCTGACGGAAGTGAGCCAACAAAAGTGAGCACGAGTCCAATCCAGATTAGTGTACCCGAATCCAAGCAAGTGCGTGACCGAAGGAGACTAGAGAGCGCGAGTTCCAAGGAGCCTAATGTGTTCGAACCTCATTAAAGAATGTAGTCCTAGACCAAGAAAGTTCAAGTCTCAACGAGAATAAATAACGCGAACCCCACTGAAAATATGGAACCCGAGCCCACATTAATACACACTGGTGTCAGTGAGTTTGAGCCCCATTGATGAGTGAGCTCGAGCCCAGTTCACGGAAGATAGCACGCGCGAGTGAGCAAGAGTCTAATTAAGATTAGTGACTCCGAACCTAACTAATCGCGTGCTCGCTCGAAATAATCAGGGTGCGCGATCTACAAGGAGCCTAGTGAGAGTGAGCCTCACTGGAAGATGTGAGACCGAGACCGAGTAAACGCGAGCCTCATTCAAGGATATGAGCCCGAGCTTGGGTAAGAGCGAGCCTTAACGAGAATAGTGAACGCTTTCCCCACTGAAAGTAATAAACTCATTGCAAGCCCCATTGACGTCATTGAGCACGAGGTCATTAATGGTAGTGACCCTTACTCTAGTTCAGATTAGTAAGCCCGAGCTTTATTGAGTGTAGTGAGCCCAAACCCAATAAACGTGTACCCCAATGAAATTAAAATGAAAATGAAATGAACTGAAATCTTTAAATTTTACGTCCCACGGTTATGCCGGTTAGGCTAAAGGAGACGTGATTATAAGAAATGAATGAAATGGTGGAATGAAGAAAGTGGGATAACCGGGAGAACCCCGAGAAACCCACGAGCACGGCGCGAGCTGGGATCGAACCGGAGGTGAACGCTCTATCACTGAGCCACCGCGCCTCCGCGCTAAATGAAATTAGTGAGCACGAGCTCCCAGTCCCAGCAGTCTAATGTGTGATCAGGGCCGGATTTAGAGCGGGGCACCGGTGCATGTTCACCCCTTCGTTGTAATATACACTATCTAAAATGAGAAGTTAGCAGTAAAAATAGCAACACTTACTAAAACTTTCTGGCATTATTTTTCCGTTTGGGGCTTAAGAGAAAGCAGAGCTTTGCAAAAGAAATACATTAAGTCGATTTTCTGAAGGTTGAAGGGAAAGGATTCACCAAGTAAAACAATATAACATTTGTCAAGTAGGACAAAAAACATGCGACCTTCTTTAAAATAACCGCTCTCCCCCTCCTCGTTCTATGTGTCAGCGTTGTCAAGGGTAAAGAATATTGTCACATGTCACTTTGAAGAGTTTCAGTGTGATTGGTTAGTTTGGTAATTATTGGTGCACCCCCGCTCAGAAAATCCTGGATCCTACCCTGAGTGTGATCCTTATTGGAGGATGAGTCCTAGCCCAAGTGAGCACGAGCCTCAACGGCAATAAGAACGCGAGCCCCATTGAAGGTAACGAACACGAATCCATAAGCTGCACATGTAACCATTTTAAACGTTAAAGTGAATATTTAAATAAGAATAAACGCATTGAACACTACATGTTGGCATACGGAAAACCTAGTTTTGAGCGAGCATTACTGGCGGAAAAGAGAGCAGCCAATCAGGTTTGTCTCGATTTTTTTTTTTTTTTTTTTTTTTTTTTGCTTCACCGAGTTATGGGGACAAAATGGGAAAATCCTCTTTTCTAACAGTTTTGCTCGTCCTACAGGATCTGCATCCATGACTCTAGTTATTTAAATTTCTTTCAAGTTCTTCAACTTCATATGTTTGAAAAATAAATTATTTTCTCAACCTTTTACTTCTGTTCGTTCTTAACAATTCCATGCCAATTCGATATATGCAGAGAAGAAATTGCATGAGGGCGGAACTTTTTTTTTCTTACATGTAGCTTATGAAGTTCGTGTTGTAAGTCTGTCTCATAATCTTTCGGTAAGAAATGAATAGAATAAATATAACCATTGTTTACATCGATTCTGTCTGCGCGTTTAGACCGAGAAACTTACTGTCGTTGGACCAACAACATTTTAACAAAGGGGTGCTATGTTATACATAGAGTCTTCCTTTCTCAATTCGGACATTGAGCAACAACAAAGTTATTTTTATTCATTTTTGTCTCAATAATTACCCATTCTTATAAATTTCACTCATCGACACCGCTTACTGTATTCCCTACAATGTGTTTGTTTCGTGCTCTCTTCCACGTGACGTCATGTCGCGCAAGAATTCTGGGTATTTTTTTCTCTCGATAGCAGAAAATGTGCTACCTGTAATACTCTATATACATTGAGTATCGCTTATTAACATCGCAGCAGAAGGTTTGTACTTAGTTGCCACGGCCAAGAGCGTTAGGAAATTAGACGTACTAGAGACAAGACCAGGAGGTAGTCGAGAAGGAGAACCAGTACCAGTAGCAAATAGTAGGTGTTGACAGTATTTAGTATCTTAATTTTCTCGAACGATTGGGATACGAACAACAGAGAGAATGACAGAATTAATAAAAAAAAAAAAACTTCTGCTCTCTTCTTTTACTGTATATTAAACAAGACCTCTCGATATTATTTGATGATAATAATAATACCAAATTATTTAATGGATGCTATGCATTTGTTCTATGTCGCCATAATCGATGGAAATTAATTACTTAGTGTACGAAGACTTCTTTCGTCCAACACGAGTGTAAAGTTTTACTGCAGTGCATGATGCTATTTGTATGACTTTCAACAAATTTTAGTATGACTTTCAACATTGAAGCAAATCAGAATGCAGACTGATTTTGCTTCTTCTTCTTCTTCTTTTCTTTTTTGTTCTTTGTCGAAAACAAACAATACAACCAGATAAGAGACAGAAGTTAAAAGAAACGTTCAGATGCTGAGGTCAATGCATGCACCTTACAGATTTCGATGAATTAGATCTTGCTGTACTACAAACAAAAAGGAGCCTGAAGATTTTTGCTCGCAACGCGGACTATTGCAACATACAATATTCTGCAGTTGGTAACTTTGTTATCGAGATATGTTTCTGTAGTAGTTTTACTTGTGTCCACTACGAACTCACCGTTTGTCGACCTATAGCAGTATCACTCTGTGTGGGGGGGGGGGCGCTAGGGGACCAAGATTTTGAGCAAAGGGGCCTGGCCCCTCCAGGCCCACCCTTGGCTCCGCCACTGGTCTCTCTCAAGTGCAAGGAAATTTGGTAGCTTTGAAAGGAATTCGTTCAGAATCAAAACTAGAAAATTAGGCCTATCTAGCTACGAATTAACATTTTCAGCTGCAACTGTAGCTGTAGCTATGTAGAAATGAATAATGTAGGTATTCATTATTCTATGCTAGAGCTTAATATTTTAATTAATACGCTATTTAAATTTGTCATTTACGTGCTAACAACTGCATTACCCATTGTGTAATATTTTCAATTAAGCTACAGTACATAAACCATGTAATATTTAAGCACAAATATCATTATAGCATTATTAAAGAAACTATTTGGTTGCTTTTTCTACACTATTTTAAATTCCATCGCATACTTAAAGAGCATAAAGTAAATACGATTGTTATTTGCATAAAATTTTCACATTTCACTTGTAAAATCATTAATTTGTATATTTATGAAAGAAATTATTATTAGATGAGCCCGCAAATATATTCACCTCAACAAAAATATTAAGAATATTGCTTTTAATTTTTTAAAGTCATTTTACGAGATATCGCCATGCTAAGCACACAAGTATACTAACGTAGTGTACATCCTCCCACACTACGCACTATGCAATGCACTAACAACTTGTGAACTTGGACCTTTTGACGCACACTAAGTGACGTCAGTTCCGGAAATAAACGTACTTCGTGTGCGCACTCGTATCTTTTAGACACGGCCTTCGTCACTACAATTTTAGTCACTACAATTTTCGTAGATCTTATTAAATTTTATACATGGTGTACATTATATTTCAAGCTTACCTCCAATCCCCTAACAGGGAATTAAATTCAGTCAATTATAAAAAAGTGGTTTAACTCATTCTCTCGATTAAAAATATTGAAAACTATCATTACTTTCAATTTCCTGCAATATGGTATCTTTATCTTTTAAACGTTTACTTTTTCTTTTGGAAGTATTGCTGCTTTGACGGGTATCATTTTAGTATGATCTAATTCACTTGTAAGTGAGGTAAAGTGTAAAACAATCTACACTGTTAAAGTTGATTTCGCATATGTTCACTCCAAAGTATACCGTAATTACTTTGACACAATGGCCTGGAGTTGGCGTTAATAGTAGATTCCGTACTTTCTAACCACAAGGCAATGTTGGGAAGTTACTTGTGAAAATGTAACACGTTACAAGTTACTTTACTTTCCTTTAAACTGTAACGTGTTACTAACGCGTTATTTGCTCTAGAAAAGTAACTGTTACCCTACTTTGAAAGTAACGCAAGTAGCGCGTTACTTTTAGGTCTTAAATTTTAAACATGTAAAACATGTTATTATTTTAATTTTCCCCACTACTGCTACTAAGACTACCACTATTATTATTATTATTATTATCTATTACTATTATTATTATATATTAAATCTAAGGGAGGTGGGTGTATGATTTTAATAAACAATAAATACTCGTATACAATGATACAAGTTCCTGACGATAGGTTGGACGTAATAGTATTAAAAATTTTAATCCCTGACAATAAACCACTTTTACTATGTTTGCACTATTTTCCACCTACACTACCGTTAAAGAATTTTATAGACTACTGTGATTGGTTGTGTTCCTACTTATTGACAATAAAAAGTAATTTTATAATATTAGGTGATTTTAATGCTGGAGGAATTGACTGGAAAACAGGGACTGTAACTGCTAGCAATTTTTATGCTAAGAAAAAAGCAGAGCGTCAAATTTAGCTATTATATGTAACACATCGTTAAAGACTGGAGTATTTCCTTCAAAATGGAAGCAAATATATGTTGTGCCAATATACAAGTCTGGTGATAGATATGATGTTAAAAATTATAGGCCTATTAGTTTGGTAAGTGCATTCTCTAAGATTTTTGAATTAATCGTACACCAACATTTATATTTTAATGTAAAGAATGTTTTAAGTGATACGCAACATGGTTTTTATAAAGGTAGATCGATTGCAACGAATCTCATTCATTTTACAGATTTTACGTACTTTGCACTAAAAAGTAATTTACAGGTTGATGTTATATATATTGATATGTCAAAGGCCTTTGACTCTATTGATCATAAATTACTTCTGAATAAATTATCAAACATTGGCCTATCTCCGTCTTATATTAAATGGTTTGAAAGTTACTTATCAAATAGAACTTTTAAGGTAAAAATTGGCAAGGTAACATCTACTCAAGGTCATATAGGGAAGGGAATACCTCAAGGGTCTCCCCTGGGTCCGCTTCTTTTTTCTCTATTCATCAATGACCTACCAGGAAAAGTAAGGTATTCAAAAATACTATTATACGCAGACGACATAAAGCTCTTTAGAATAGTTAATAATGAGTATGATAATTATCTCCTGCAGAAAGACTTAGATGCAGTAAACCATTGGCGCGAGAATAATTTATTAACTATTAACTCTGGAAAAACTAGATATATGGCATTTACTAATAAAACTCAATACTTTGTCAGTAAATATAATATTCATGGAGTAAGAATAAACAAAGTAGAGCAAATTAAAGATCTTGGTATTACTTATGACAGACAATTGAAATTTAGTAATCACATAAATGATTTAGTACAATCAACGAGAAAAACCATAGGTTTTATCTTTAATCAATGGCCTGATTTTTTAAATGGTAGTTCTTATGTGTACTTATATAAGACACTTGTTAGATCCAAACTTGAATTTGGTTCAGTCGTTTGGAACAGCTTGTCTAATATACTTATTAACAAACTTGAAGCAGTACAGAAATGTTTTATACGACTACTATGTTATAAAATGAAAAAGGACTACTATTCAAACGAGTATGAATATTGGTTAACTTTTTGGGGACTTCAATCTCTAGCAGAAAGAAGAAATTTTATGGATAAATACTTTATTCAAATGGTATTGGATAATAAATATAGTAGCGATTACTGCTTGGAAAATATAGGAATAAGAGTGCCGTGTTATAGTGTAAGAAGTCAGTCAACATTGGTAGCACTAAATTCAAAACTCGAAATATTGAGAAGAATGACAGTGTCTTATAACAGTTTAAAATGAACATTTATTGGGAGAAACAATAGAGCAATTATTTTATTTTATTATATTTTTTCCAAAGATTAATTTGTTTTAACTTCACGACAAGGGCCTTCATTTTATTATTATTATATATCTTTAGATTCTTTATTTATAACATTTTATTCAAATAACCAATATTTTATGTGGAAATGTGACAATAGGTAACCAGGATCTTTTACATAGAAGATACGAAATTTTAAGCAAAGTTGACTCATTATTTTAACGATAGTTAAATGAAACTTTAATTTCCATAGTTCTGTTAATAGTATTTTATGATATTGACTGTATCTATTTTAATCTTATTTTATAATCAGCTTTAATCTTGTAATGTGAATATATTAAACTTCTGACAAGGGTCTTAACCTACTAATATTCATTCTATATCACAAATTTTCTGGTCTGTTTTAAATGATTGTATAATAGTTCTAACATAGTGCTGTATTTTTGCCAATGAGCTGTTCACAGCACTGAAAATAAAGTTATTATTATTATTATTATTATTATTATTATTATTATTATTATTATTATTATTATTATTATTATTATTATTGTTATTATTCCACCTTCCGATTTTCCCCAGTCGTCGTAAATGTTTAGATCTGTAGGATGATAATAGTAGCGCTGCTGTATCCGTTCATGCGGACAGTTACTTTATTGGAAAATCTATGTGCTTCGCTAACTTTATAAACGCAATATTGCACGTTTTAAATCGCTTCATCCTCCTCTTCAAAACTAGTAGACGTGACACTCTCGAGATTTATTAATATCTTGTCGTGTAATTATTTTGATAAGACCGTCTGATTCCCACATTTCCTTTTCGACATTTTTTATGTGTTTTACGTAATTTCTGCAATCTTCAGCTGTAACCCTTTTTATTCCCTCCCTGAGTAATGTCTCTATAACACTTACACTACCATGATTTTGATTTTCCCCTGCTACGTATCCTTTAATTTTGCTACAAACCATCTCTATGGCGGAAAGATCGCAGTGATAAGAGGGCAGCCGTAGCACTTCGTGACCAGCTTCCTTTTCTAAAGTGTCAATTTTATACGGTACCTCTATGTTTTACAATGTCATATTTAGTTCTTCAATTATTTGAAATTTGTTCCAGGTCGCATCACACACAATTCCTCTACTTTCTAACCACTGGACGATTACTTTTTTTGAAAATGTTTTTGTAGGAACTTTTTCAACTTTTACGGAATGCGTTGGTGCATTATCCATTACAATAACAGAATTAGGGACAATTTAGGCAATAACTTTTCTTTGAATTACTTTTTGTACGCAGCAGCATCCAATTCGCCGTGGTAGTCGCCTGATTTTTTTTTTTTTTTTTTTTTGCCGTGGAACAATTTGGCAGCGCCAGAAATTAGGCCATTTTCCGACATTGCATTCATTATGATCACACTTCCTCCCTTCCCCGACGGCGGTTTGAGACCTGAAGTAAGCGCCTTCTTCTACGTTTGTTCTGCCGTTTTAATTGATGTGTCTTTCCAAGCTTTTGATTGGTTATTCCGGAATTCGCCTACGATTCATCTGTATTAACAATAGTTCTTCCGTCAGCTCTATAGCTTTTTTATTTGTCTCAGATACCTATGCCTCCATGCTATTATGTCTTCTTTATCAACCAACAACGATTTGCGGCCACGTTTTATAAATTTAAACCCCATATCAATGATAAATCTTCGAAGAGTAGAAATACAAATCTTCTTTAGGTCACTATCTTTATTTATAGCGCGCTGAATTTTTACTAAAGTAGAGAGTTCGTCTTTTCTATACATGTTATACCACCGCTCGATAATTACAAAGACACGAAAATGTCAAAGTGCATTGACAACCCGTGGCAACGTCTCCGGTCATTGTTGTATTTCCGCAAAGGGTGCGTGCATGCATTAAGGTTAATGTTCAAAAGCCATACATCACACACAGCAACACGCGAAATCCGACAACACTGACACCCACCCCTACCATGCCTACCCTTCGTTCAATGAACGGTTGCCAGTGCGTGACTATTCTCCTTAGAATTCGGCCAAAATGGTGTTCTGGGATTCATCAGAGATTGCCTTACTAGGACACTGGAATATTTACGGTTTTGTTTCAGGGGTCTTCGCTAACTTTATTCCTTGAAATGTGAAAATTGTACATCTCATATTCATGCACTAATATTTTTCGAGAACTTGTGCTTAGCATTGTCTAGTACTGGGTATGGGGTTGCTTTCTTTCGTTTGTGAAATATATATATACCACTAAAAAGACATATATTTCACACCATGTATTTGTATATGTTATTTAAGAGCTAAACAC
The DNA here is from genome assembly GCF_964235325.1 of Thermobia domestica. Classification (NCBI taxonomy): domain Eukaryota; kingdom Metazoa; phylum Arthropoda; class Insecta; order Zygentoma; family Lepismatidae; genus Thermobia; species Thermobia domestica. The sequence goes on from NC_137467.1 coordinate 85,488,754, forward strand.
CAAATATTTCTTTTTATTCCACATATTTCAGAAAATGAAATACAAATGTTGAAGACAGTCCTGCTCCTCTGATCCTCCAAAACATTGTTTTTCAACTTTATAAATATCTTAACACCGCTTTTTTAAAGAAAAAAGTAGATTATGCGAACGCCCTTGCCCGTCTCACCAATGTTGATAAACATATCTGCGTCCATGGTACCATATGAAATCCATTTACACCGGAAACGTTCCCATTATTTACTATACATTTATCAAAAGTATTTGTGCCGCACGAACTTAATTGCCCAACAGCCAATGCTATAGAAGCTCTATAATAATAATAATAATAATAATAATAATAATAATAATAATAATAATAATAATAATAATAATAATAATAATAATATCCATAAAATTGAAACTCTCACGGTTGTTTGTGAGGTTTCTTTTCTTTATTTTTTCTTTCTTTCTTTTTTTTCTATTTTCATCTCTAGTATCCAGCTTTCTCACTGGAGGCATTGCTTGCAGTGTCAAGTCTAGGCTAGGATTATTACGTGCTTGTGGACGCAAGCACGGCAAGTCTTAGTTACGGACGAGAGAGTGAGAGAGACTAAGGGTTTCACCCAAGTGGAGACTACCTTACCGTGCACACCAGTGTACAAGATTTTTGGAAGCTTAGCTTCATAATCATAATCATAATTTATTGCATCCGTTCATCGTCATACAACGAAATTGGACATGTCATTTATATATATACCAGTATACATAAACATACATACTATTATTACATATAGATTCTTATGGTTTTACTAATTTACTTACTATACATTTAATTTTACGTATACGAATTATTTTCTACATATTCTTCAACCGAGTAAAAGCAATGTTCTATCAAGTACCTTTTAAGTTTGGATCTAAAGCTATTGACCGAGACCTGATTTTTTATACATGATGGAAGTAGATTGTATAATAGAGTACCTTTGTGCGTAACTGATTTATTGTATATATTTGTCCTATGTGCATGCAAGTGAATGTCGTCTTTACTTCTTGTGTTATAACTGTGAATGTCTTTGTTAACAATAAATTCACTACTATGTTTTTTCAAATACATTAATATTTCGAACAAATACATTGAGGGAAGAGTCATTATTCCAAGTTCCTTAAAAATATTTCTGCAAGAAGAGTTCCATTTTACTCCTGCAAGTATTCTTACTACTTTCTTCTGTAGCCTAAAGATAGCAATACTTTTAGGTGAATTTCCCAAGAACATCAAGCCATATTTTATTGTAGAATGAAAATTTGAGTAATATATACACTTAGCTGTTTTTACATTAATCTTATCTCTTACACATCTAATTGCATAGCATAGTTCATCATTCATACATCATTTCTTCTTCTTCATCATCATCATTTTCACTTCAACTTAGTACAGGACGGAGATTATCACGAGCTCAGACGTGCCTTATGGCATCTCAACACTCTGGCCGTGAGTGGCCAACACTCTGGTTTACCACCAGTTGTACAGCTACCCTCCTGCTCTTCCGGGACATCGGTAAGACGGAGATGTCATTCATTGGAGCGGATTTCTGCCAACCAGGGTTCTTCAGCACGCTCCCGTCCCCAGTGGCATCAACAAAACTTCCGCCTGCTAAAAGACAACATAAGATCAGTGACGCTAGTTCCGAATCTTCAATGAATATTGACATTCACGACAATAACCAATTTCCCAATTTACCTCCACCGGGTCGACCAGCTCTTTATTCATATTTACTTCAAAACTTTGATCCGAAATTCCTTAATACGAAACTTCTTTTTTTTTCAGATCACTAAGTACATGCCTCGTGCCAATATCAATCAGATTATAAAGACCAGGAACGGGATGATAATCAAAACACCGGATCCGGAATTTCTCCGTACAATCCGGAACAAATTCAGTTTCGAAATTTTCGGAGTAAAATCTACCATGACCAAGCTGAGTGACCAACGCACCAAACAGCCACCACCACCGAAAAAATCGCCCACTCTATCTTTGTTATTCGTGGTGTAGATCCGAGTTATACTGACGATGAGGTCCTTGAAGAACTCAAGTTAGAAGGCTACACTATCATCAAATGTATCAGGATCAGAGGCGATCATGGTCCGACATACATGGTGCGCGTCCTTACTAATTCACAGCAGACTATTGATGACTTGCTTACTCGCGGTGCCTATATCTACAAACAGCGCCATCGTGTAGAACCGTCTCGCACCTCTTCCCCATTACCTCTTCGCTGTGAGCGCTGTCAGGTTTATGGTCAGCATTCTACTTCTCAGTGCAAAAACCCATTTAAGTGTGGCTACTGTTCAGGTCCACACCCTACACGCAGTTGTACAAATTTAAAATCACCTCCGACGTGTTCCATATGTCAAGAAAATTCACATCCGACATATAGTTACAAATGCCGATCCAAACCAGCTCCTGAGCCATCAAAACCAGAAACAGTAGTGCCACTGCGCATACCTGAACAAATCCAGCACTTCAACAGCCTGTAACTATTCATCAGCTCTTAACATTTCTCACTCTATCTTTACAAAATATTCATCCGTTCTTACGTAACCACATCGCTCAACAAATTCAGTATGCAGCCAAGGCAATTTTCCACGCCAACATCTGTCCTACATATTCTGGTAATAATGTCTACTATCATTCAAATGTATTGGAAACCGAAGTTTGAAAGCCATCTTATCTTTCTTCATTGCACTATGGCGCTCTCTTTCTTGTTTTTGAACATACGTTCTCTACCACAACACAAGCCGCTTTTTGAAGCGCTTCTGCTTGAAGAAAAGATCCATGCATTTCTTCTAAAACAGACTCATCTCACACACAAACTGACATGCCGCATACCTCGATTTCAATTGCTGCGACAGGATAGCACTATAGCAGCTAGGCGAGCTAACGGGGGAGTAGCGATTGGATTTTCACCTTCCATTCCATTTCGCAGTCATTCTCCAGCTTTTCCAAATCTTCCTGAACATCTTGTCACATCTTTATACTATAAGGAACTTTACGTGACCGTTGCTACTGTGTATATCCGTCCTGGCCATGATATCCCTCTAAATTTCTTCCAATACATCTCGGATAACTTTCGCACATACATAATCATGGCAGACGTGAATTTACATAGCCGACCAGTCAATCAGCGAGATCAGTTCCTTAATTACATTACTAGCCATACTACTGGCGTGACTCTGCCACTACCAAAACATACCAGGCTTTCTAGTTAGACTACCCCGGATATCGTTATTGTGTCGAATAACATATATCATCGTAGCAGTGTTGAGGTTCTTGATCTCATTGGTAGTGATCATGCTCCCATCAAACTACTTATTACAACTCGCTCAGCCAATAATTCTCAGGATACACATAACCGACCTACTTACCGCTATCGCTATGATAAAGCAAATTGGACTGCATATAGATCGCATCTCACGAACCATCTTTCTGATCTATCGCCACCTACTGCTGAGTCAGAACGTTACCATTCTCTCGACTCTCTGGTTACTGTCATGCAAAACGCTACCGACAAATATGTTCCTAAATCTACTGCTTCTATACTTCGGCCATCCTTGCCTCCTCAATATCTCCCGCTGATTAGACGTTCTCGTCAGTTTTATAGGGATTTCGTTGCTACTAGCAACCTAGACTCCTTGCATCATCACCGACAACTACAACGTACCATTCATAACTACCTTAGAGCTTACAAACTACGATGCTGGATAAAAACTTGCAACAATCTTGGTTCTCTTTCTCATCCAACGCAGTATTGGAAGCGTTTCCGGCAACTCACTGGTTAAACTACACGAACAACTTACCCTCTGATAGACAACAATACGCCTCTTCATACCGATACTGATAAGGCAAATGCTTTTGCACACTATCTTGAAGGCATATTTACACCACTCACACCTGATTTGCCTCCTTGTCGTCATCCCGTCGACAAACTAAACCTTGAATCTCCGCATTTACAACCAAATATTCAACACACTCTTCCTGAGAACAATCCTCTTACTGAGCCAGTTCAAATTTCTGACATCACTTCTGTCGTTTCTCATAGGCGCAACACTGCTCCAGGTAAGGACTCTATCACATATAGGCACGTTCAAGAAAGTCCCTACACTGTTTTATATTTGCTCTCTCTCATCTATATATTTATTCTTCGCACCGGCTATATCCCAGCTGACTGGAAGACGTCCAAAACCCTTATGTTTCTCAAACCAGGCAAACCGGCCCACAATGTCAGCTCTTACCGGCCTATTCAGCTAACATCAACTTTCTGCAAAATTTTGGAGCGTATCCTTGTCAAGCGTCTTCATTGCTATCTGGCACTTCACAACAGCCTTCCTCTCGCACAAGCTGGTTTCAGACCCTCCTTCAGCATCAACGACCAATTATTACGCATTACAAATTCCATCTACAATCATTTTAATACAGGATATCCCTCTTGCTTGGTTCTGTTTGATTTAGAAAAGGCATTTGACAAGGTTTGGCATCCTGCTCTTCTATATAAACTCAAACAGCTCAGATTACCTCTTCCATATCTTCGCTCCATTTTCAATTTTCTCACCTGTCGCCTGACTTACGTCTACATAAATTGCAACTCCTAATTTCCAATTTTTCTACATTCTGGGGTTCCACAAGGATCGGCTTTGTCACCATTACTGTACATTCTATATGTTGCCGACTTTCCTGCTGTTCCAGCCACAGTACAGCTATTTCAATATGCAGACGACACTGCTTTATTCGCCACTGGTAACACTATCCACCAACTCAATTTGGCTTTACAAGAAGCAATCAATACTTTTGTCGATTGGTGCTCTCACTGGCGCTTGAAAATAAATCCGACGAAAACTCAAGCTATTGTATTCCAATCTCCAACGTGTCGTTCCCGTATACACCGTAACCCCAGGCTCTTAAATCTCACTGTTCAAGATGTACCACTCAAGCCTTCTCGTACTGTTAAATATCTTGGCCTTACTTTCGATCACCGCCTTAACTGGTCGGCACATCTACAAGATATTTCAGAAAAGGCGTATGGTCGTCTAAATCTGTTGAAAAGTCTTGCTGGAACAACCTGGGGACTCTCTGCGACTACTATCCTGAATACCTATAAAGTTTTTCTGCGCCCTATACTTGTCTACGGTCTAACAGCCTGGTTATCTGCACCACTATCATATTATGAGAAACTACGCGTTCTTGAACGACATTCCTTGCGTATAGTTTTTCGCATTAAGCTGCCCAGTCCAACCCGGGACCTCTATGCTCGACTCACATTTCCGCATATCTTATACCATCTGGAAACACTTCGCACCAAATATATTACCCGCCGTCTGCAATCGAATCATCCACTTCTCCAGCAAACATTTGAAGAACACGCCCGTAAGCTCTCCCCTTCTGCTACTCTCATTCCTCCGCTTTCATTACTGCTTACTCTGTACCGTTACACCATTCCTCCTGACCATCCTGACAGCCGATATTACGCACCATACTCTTCAGATGCTCATCTCCCTCATATCTGGCCATCATATGCACCGTAGCACCTACTGTTTTAACAGGGCACCCCTGTCTTCATTAATGCCTAGCGTCGCCCCTAGGCGAGAAGATAACACACATTCGTCTTACTAACCGAACCTCTGTGTTGTGATGTGATCTGCACTTCATTTCATCTTTCATCCAAACTTGATGCTTCTCCTCTATCTGTACCTATTGCACCTTAACAGTGATTATGGTTAAAGGCCATAATGACCTATTAATTGATTATCAATAAAGTATTTCCTTTAACCACCCATATCCCATCTGTATGTTTGTTCTGACTGCCATAATATTTCTGAATCTCTTCCCCTACAGAGGGCATAACCCTCTTCGGGCAGTAGCTAGCTTTTGCTAGCGGACAAAAAAAATATTTTATTTTATTTTATTTTATTATTTTATTTTATTTTTATTTTATTTTATTTTATTTTATTTATTTTTTTTTTTTTTGTTAGTCGTAATTCAAACTTCACGTTGATATATTTGGGAAGAAGGAAACTTTTCTTGATCTGCTATCCCAGGGCTAAGGAATTTGGTTGTAATTCAAACCAATTCCATTTTATCTGGGACAAAATTAAAGGTGGAGTGCAAATCACATGATCAGTTTTTCTGTGATAGTTATTTTTAGTTACATCTTGAAGAATTCCTTTCAACGTAATAACTCGTATATTGTCTATGAATTAAATGTCAAAGTGGTGCAGAGATTATCTCTGTTTCTATAGTAGATGTATGTGAACCAAGTTCCTCTGGGGTCGCACGGCATATTGGCAAATGTCAGGACATGGAGTTGAGAAATACTTCTACGTAAATTAAATATAAGGAATAATCTTAAATAAGTTGTAGATATGTCGACAAAGCATAATCCCAGATATAAAATAATGTTCAAACTTGTAATCACTGACGTCGTTCAAAGCTTAAAGTGACGTTGCTACTTCATACTTGGTACAAAGAAAACTGGCGTTGTAGTTGTCTTGTTTATTCTTCTTTCAAATGTTTGAGCATAATTTGACATATCTAAAGATCATTGTGACGAAATTGAAAAAAAAATAGTAAAGATGTTATGTAGAACTAATATAAAATTATACTACTGTACACAAAAAAATATGCATATGAAATGTTTGCCATCCGCCACATTTCATTTCTGCTTACGCCTAGCTTGTTCTTCCTGCTCTAAAGGTTTGAACACGCTCATACACACTAGAATAAACAACATTTTCTACCTGACGTACTGGCAACTCTGCTACCTGTCGTCACTCCCGTTCTGATCCTAACCTGAAGTTTTGCATAAGGCCACTAAAATCGATAGATGCTTTTAAAGCTAGTTGATCTGAACTCTATAATCAACGGAACTCTAGGATACGCAAACTGATCTGAAAGAACTCCAATATCACATATCAACAACAAATTTATTTTTTAGTAATAAAGTAGGCCTGCTCATGAGTCAGTTTATTCATGTTGACCCCTTACTGAAAATATCGCTAATTATGGCACCCATAAACATATCCACAGTAATATATATGCTTGTAGGTGATATCATTCAAATTTTGTCGGCCTTTAGAGTGACTGCTTTCCATACCTATGCAACAACAAACCCTCAGGGCAATTAGAACTGATGTTAGACACCAACATTATGGCCAAAATATAGTCAGATGTTCTATCTTATGGTGGCATTTCAAACTTTCTCTTTACAGTTCGTCGTTTTAAAGACAGAGGACTGTGCAAATCTTTCATATTTTGTGCAAAGTTACCAAAGGTGTGCAAAATAGCCCCGTCTTACGGTATCCATTCCTACTGCTTCTACTGTATCCTTCGCATGGAGGCTGTGGTAGGGCTTTGCTGTTTAAGTGGGTCTATGAAAATTCGGTGTGGGAAAAGTTACGTGTAAGCTAGATTCGATGTAATACATATTGTATATTACCACTTACGATTACTTACGAAACTTCATATTGTGAAAACGAAAACACCATAAAATGCAACGAATAAAATGTTCTATTTCAAGAAAAGCAAATGTATTTGAGTTCGATATCTCTGGCATGTCTTTGGTGAGGTATTACTATAATTAGTTTTTATCACACAGTGAATCAATCACTTTTTGTCAGAAATAAAACAATTGCAACTATAAGTTCAAAGAATAGTGATAGAAACAACTGAAACCACCTTCCACACAGTACATCAGAGAACATATATAAGATGCAGAACTATATTGATCAAAAAAGTCTTAGTGGGACGGGCAATACAGAGCAGGATGGTTTTATCACATAATAGGCTAGTGGTACAAGTAGTTGATTTCTCCTCCAATCAGACACTTCAGTTTGTTTGCCTTAAGGTAAAAAAGTACTGCAATCCTATTGGCTCCTTATTGACTTTTCCAATCAGGCGTAGATACTTTAGTTGAGGCATTTATTTTTACATTTTTGAATAACATATGATAAATAAAGCAACTATGTCGTTTTTGAAGAATTTAGATTTAAATATTTATATAAAATCGTAAGAATATATTTCAAAAATCTGCAATTTCAACTTATAAGGTTATTGGGTTCGAATCCTGGACGTCCCCTTTAGGCTTTACTTTGGTTCGGTGCTTCTGCCAAAGCTGACCATATTGCCACTGGACAGTACAGGTCAGAACACAAGGTTCGGGTCAGAACATTCTGGGAAATTGACGTAAGGACTGATTCTAATCACATCTCTAATGCCAACACAATTTAATAATATGAATATTATCATGTTGTATAGGCATTAATTATTTATGCTGGAAAGAAAAAGTAAATTAAATTCTCTAAAACATAAATTTAGATCATGGTGATTATTTTTATAAATTATTGTGAAAGGATACGTGCTATTGTAATTTCTTAATTTTAATTAATAACACTGAACCTTCACAAACACTTTGCCACTTTGATTTAATATACCAGGTATTTAATATGATAATACAATTTTACACTAGATCCAATAATCTTCATTACAATTGTGGAAGATGCGGAGTGGCGAGTTACCGGTTGAACATCTTTGTCACTTTACAATCGTTTCACATTTGTTGACTTCTTGGACTATTTGGGAGAGGAAGAGAAGGTTTCTTGACAAGTCCATGATGTGTGGTGGTTACTTGCAGAAATCCTTGTTTATGATATTCGATTTAATGCGATGTTAAATTTTTCCTTTTTGTACTGGATCTGCAGAATATTCTCTATTGCGCTCTTAGTTCCTTCAAGGTATGAAGACTTTACAAATAACGCTTTAAGATCAGTCATTATATTTTAACTTTCACTACGTATATTCATTAATCTTTAACCACTTGCCTTATTAACCCGAGTATACTCGGAATCCTGTTATGTATAATATATTATTAACATGAGTTTACTTGTAGGATCTGTAATAAAAGTTTGCATTTTTCTGCGAACCCGAGTATACTTGGTAAAGAGTTAACTCGAGAAAATAATGTTAAGATTTTTGTTAAAGAATTTATTACGTCATAGCACATATTTTGTTTCAACCGTTGTTAGTGGCATCAAGTGTATATTCCAAAGCAAATAAAAAATGTATAAAATAGGTAAAATCTTTGTGACTAAAATATGTAAGGCAAGTGGTTAACGTAACTGATCACATTTTGTACTAATTGTTGCATCTGTCGTTCGTCGCACTGCAAACAATACTTTACTGCGTTTCAAACATAAACTGGTCTGTTGTTCGTCTGACCGTTCATATCCGACTAACTTGCTTTCTCTCCTCTGTTTCTACCAAGCAGAGAGGCTCGCAACGCAACCCATTGATGTCAGAACTAAAAATAACCATGACAGGCCATAGATAAGAATTTTCCGACAGGAAATTCGCTCTCTACATTATATTTCGACACCTTTTTTTGGAAAAGCGAGAGGGTCCAGCCTCCGTAGAATTCACACACAGAGATACACATATTCGTTTGCTGGTGAAGAGAAAAGTTCTTAGAATTCGTTTGTATGAGGTTCACTTAAAAAGTTATTTTTTTAAATTAATATTCAAAGAGATAAGCTGTACAGTTACAAACTTTACTCGTCCAGTAACTTACATTTATTTTTTGAATTACAAAATTCTAAGAGACATCCTCTAAAAGAGCATAAACACTTAAATTTAAATGTCGATTGGTAGCGATAGTCGTTTTGCTAAATCCACGAACAGATATCGAAAGACAAATTTCTCGTCATGTAAGGGTCATTAAATATTAAAATCCGTCGAAATGTAAAATTCAAATTATTTCACGAACACAGTTTTTTAATTCCTTATAGGGTCAAACCATACCAAGTGATCAAGAAAAAGGAAAAATTCCCGCTCAACCTTTTCAAAAAAATCTAATTTTTTCATCAATGTTTATACTATATCAGAGTACTTCAAAACCGCAAATAATTATTTTTAAAACAACTCGTAGCGACGCAGATTCTGCCGCCATTTTGCGTTTCTGGATTTCAGGCGTTTACGTTGTTTTGAATATCTCAGCATGTATTTGTCCTAGCAAATTGAAACTTGTTGGGCCTGTCCAACTTGTGCAGAGCTAAAACTTTGTCCTCTTAACATTTTTGCCTGAAACCACTTGAAAGTGTTGAAATCAAGGCCTACAGTAGTGACATTTTTGGACATTGAATACGTATTTAGAAAGAAGAAGCAACTGACGTAGAGGACTGAATTTTTGTGTGCATGTAGTCCGTGGTCATAAGTTTATACTAAAAAATTTGCAGACCTCTAGCTCCTTCTAAAGGCCTCAAAAGATATCGTAAAGTTGGGGAATTATGCCAATTTGACATATTTCACTGTCCAATATCTCCAATGGGCTTGTATAACAAAAGATCTGAAATTTTGAGAATAGTTACTCCTTTGGCATACCATAACACACAACAAAGCGAGTTTTGAATTTTTGAGCAGAAGGGGGTCAAAGTATTAAGTAATGACGTCATACTATAGCAGGTGTTTTGTTAAATTCAACTGGACGTTCGTTCTTGTAAAGTAAAATAACGTAGAATGAATGGCTAGTCCAGTTAAGGCTCTACCTCGTTTCTATCCTCTAGTTGTGACTCACTGTCTTATCACCCACAGCAGCACTGGTGAAGAATGCCGCTATCAGCAGAAGACGAGAAAAGTCAAAATGCACACTTGGCAAAAAGTCGGAAAGTCCGTCAAATGAGGTGAATAGAAACATGGGGGTGAATAGAAACAAAACTTCCAGATTAGTTTTGAATTTATTTGTACGATAAATTAATCAACAAAACTGAAATTTCTTAGCATAGTTTTATACGGCTAAAGTGTTCAGAGCAGAGACAAAATGTTTACTGAGTTGGCAACACTGGGGTAGACGGCAGCAGCGTTAATGTATTACAGTAATTTGGCGCTCCTCAAACTTTCTTCGTAAGTATGAAATTTTCATATTTGTTGCATTTGAACATATGCCTATTTTGTAGTTCGTTTCTTTATGTAACGAGATTCATAATAAAAGTTTAACTTTTTAAAATGATTTCTAATTACAATTTAACTTTACTGGGTTATTCTTATGATTTTTAATTAGTGGGATGAATAGAAACATTTCTTGAGAAGTGGAAAATTCTTGAGGAGCGGAAAAAAAGGACCTGATAAGAATGAATCAACCATCTTTAAAGACAAATTTCCAATTCTTCTAGAAAAAATGTGACAAACTGAAGGAGTAAAACATCAGGGCTGGATTTAAAAAGTGTGGAATCTTTCCCCTTTGTCGAGACCAAGTACTGAGGATACTGCCAAAAAAGAGACACTGAACGAGAAGGAACAGAACAGCAAAAGGCAGTGTAGATTCTAGACCGTTCTTTTATGGATCTTTTCAAGAGCATGAGAGAAGATAAAAAAAATTAAACTACAGAAGAAGAAAATACGAATAGATGTTGTTTCTGGTAAGAGGTTCGGTTTGTTTTCTGAAAATGATACATCTTCATCAAATCACAACGAAACTCAACCTGTACCCTCTTATCCCGACAGCAACGTAACGGATCTCTTACGAACAAGAAAGTTGCTACACGTGCAACTCGTCATCAGAGAGCTTAGACGATTATTCTCTTCACAATAGTGACAAAGATTTAAGTTTAGCCCGTATAATCGGAAAAGGAGAAAGACAACACTCCAGAAGACATTCCAGATGATGACAAACTAGATTATGGTTTTCTAAAAGCTGGTGATTTGCTGTGGTAAAGGTTTATGGGAAGCTAAAATACTCGGTAAGACCATTCACTACCCAAGTGCGAAAATGTGAACATGGTTGATATATGGGACTATTTTATAAGAGCATTAAAAACAATGACATTTTCAGAAATTTCTGAAGAATCGTTCTTACTACATGAGAATATTGTGACAAAACTGTCGGCTCCTATTAGGAGTTCGTCAGCACGCTTTAAGTATATAATAAGTTTCTCTGGTGATTTCAGTGTTTTTAAGTCTTTTTCAAATATCATCAAAACTGTATGGTCGTTTGTACCTACTTTGTGCATTATATTGTTTTATAAGTTTGTAGCTTATGTAATACTGGTCTTGTTGAACTTATATCTTGCAGGTATCAAATAAATTGTTCGTTTCAACAAATTTGCTGTTTCTTTTTGCCTTTCCGATAGTATAAAAGAAACAACAATGAAAATAACGTCATTGTTTATATTCACCCCTACCCATGGGATGAATAGAAACATAAAGAAAAATCAAAGTGAAAAAGTGGTGTTGATAAATTAATATGACGTTTACTGAATTTCATCAGCAAATTAAGACCGGTTTTTTGGAATAATCCAATACGCGAAATCTTAATTATCACTAGACATATACACTCATATAGCCAAAAATGTGTTTCTATTCACCCCATTGGACGGTACTCATTGTTGTTTGCTATATCAATGATATTCAAATATTTTTATACTTGTTTTAACTGTCAACTCATGCAGGAGTATGTTGTCCTTTCGTTTAAACTACACTCCCCAGTCAGTGAACACTCACTCACTGTAAACACTGATTGGGGAAATGTACATTTAACGATAGGACAACAGTCTCCTGCATGATTTGACAGTTAAAACAACAATAAACAAAATTGAATATCATTGAAATAGCAAGCAGCAATTGAAATCAGTATCTACCGACTTTTTTTTTTTTTTTTTTTTTTTTTTTGCGAAACATGCATTCTGACTTTTCTTGCATTCTGCTGTCTTCACCAGTGCTGCTGCGGGTGATGAAACAGTGAGCCACAACTAGAGGACAAAAACTAGCTTGAGAGCTATGACTCGACTAACCATTCATCCTGCTTTATTTTACTACGCAACAACAAATTTTCAGTTGAACTTGTTAACAAAACGCCTCCTAGAGTATGGCGTCATTACTTAATTCTTTGATCTCCTTCTACTCAAAAGCACAAAACGCGCTTTGTTGTATGTTATGGTACGCCAAAGGAGTAACTATTCCCTAAATTTCAGATTTTTTTTTAATCCAGGACCATTGGAGATATTGGACAGTGAAATATGTCAAATTGGCACAATTCTCCAACTTTACGATATTTTTCAGGCCTTTAGGAGCAGCTACAGGTCTGCAGAATTTTTAGTATAAACTTATGACTCCGGATTACATGCACACAAAAATTCAGCCTTCTACGTCAGTTGCTTCGTCTTTCCAAACATGTCTTCAACGTCCAAAAATGTTACTATTGTAGGCCTGATTTCATCCCTTTCAATTTGTTTCAGACAAAAATGTTAAGAGGACATAGTTTTAGCTCTACACAAGTTGGACACACCATACGGCCAGTAATTTTCAATTTGCTAGGACAAATACAAGCTGATATTCAACACAACGTAAACGTCTGAAATCGAGAAACGCAAAATGGCGGCAGAAGCTGCGTCGCTACGAGATATTTTAAAAAATAATTAATTGTGGTTTTGAAGTACCCTAATATAGTATAAACATTCATGAAAAATTAGATTTTTGGAGATGGTTGAGCGGCACATGCTTGATCACTTAGAACGGACTGACCCTATAGTTAAGCCTGCCATACGCCGCTTTAAAAACGGGACAGTCCCGATTTTGTGCCCGAGTGTCCCGCGTCCCCATAATTTAGTCCGGACATGGAAATCTCCCGTATTTTAATCCCGTCCCACTTATCAGCTTATTCAAAAGTGAAAATTAAAAAAAAAATCTGACGTTTTTTGGGAATCCTGTAATTAGTGAATGAACAATAAACTGTAACATGTAATAGCTTCGAGCTAGTTATTACATCACCTCTCCGATTTAATAGACAGCAAGCCAATACACTCACAGCGTAGTTGTAGTAGTCCGTCAGCAGTCAAGACGACCTACAATCCTTGATAAAGTGCACGAGTTGAGCTGTCGTTGATAATACTGTAATTACAAATTACAAGTGAAGTATTTCAATTTAGTACCAACAACAATGTCTAAACTGACGTACACGTTTTCTTACAATTTGAAGAAGTACCCGTTTCTGAGAGCAACGAAGTTGAACTATGAAGTTAAATGCAAAATGTGCAATGGAACTTTTACCATTGCACCTGGTGGAAATTCGGACACTCTCCAACAATGGCTTCGAGTGCTTCTACATCTATAAGCACAGGGAAGATGAGTAACTTTTTGCAGCAAGACATTAGATAAGTTAACAAGAGTTATACATAATATTTTTCACAGACTAGAGTTACAGAATTGTGCTTTAGTCTAGGATTTAGAAATATGTAAATCAGACACTGACAATTACACACGACGCAAGGAGAAAAATTAGGTTAGTTTTGATCAGATTAAATTGACAAACGCAATTTTGACAAATATAGCCATGACAATAATTATTGCTTAGTGCACGAAGAATATTGAAAGTAGATTGTATCACTGCTTTAGATTGTTTTCCCGTAAAGCATTTTAATAAGACGTGATCTTGAGTTTTTAAAGAAATTCTTTTGTAGTTGGATTGTACTGTAAATATCTCATTCCGTATAATTAATTGTAGAGAATGGCGAGGGAAAAGTATCTGTTGCTTAGGGAATTTTCGTCTATTATAAAATAGTTCATGACCAGAACAAAAGTTCATTGGATAATGTGGAAAAGTTTGTGGTTGGGGGTGGGGAGAAGAGATAGAAGGTGTCCCGTATTCTCATTGAAAAAAAAACATGGTAACCATTTTTATCTATAGTAGACAGTAAAAGTATGTTCTACACAAAGTTTGAAATTATATATCATGAAACTTAAGTTTCTTAGAACCTACGGTCTATTACAACGAATCTTCCTTTACAACTAGCATTCCCCACACTGGATTTTCTGTACACCAAATATTCCGTGTACCGAATTTTCTTAAACCAAGTTTTCCTACACCGTACTTTCCTGCATCCTTGTTTGAGTATGTCGTTTAGGTTTCTGCTGTTAAGGACAGGTGTTGCATATCCTAACCTAACCTAACTGAACCTAGTGTTGCCTAAAATATAGAGTGAAGAGTTGCGCAACAGATATCATGGAAATCGGAAATGTCATAATAACTGATTTGTAGATTATCGAAATCTTTTAGATTCATTGACAGAATCTGTCATGAAATTACGGGCCTTATTTTACGCAGGCTTTTGTTAATTATGTTATGCAACGTCCCCCAGAATGAATGTAACAAAATATTTACGAAGTGTAAAGTAGTTTTAAAATAACTTAAATGGAAGAAGAGCTTGATTGAACTTTACTGTGATTCTTATTTTATTCCGATTAACAGCACAAACAAAAATTTGAGTGGCACAATATAGTGAAATTAATTATTTTTTTATTAGAAATAAATATTAGAGTAGCTATTTGGCCTTTACATATCTATAAGAAATTCAGATATATATATATATATATATATATATATATATATATATATATATATATATATAACAAACTCATATTTGGTATTTTTTCATAGTATAATCGGATATGGTATTTTGGTTTGGGATAACAGTAGTCAATCACATGGTGTCCTAGTTTTGCAAAAGAAAGCTATCAGGATTATTGTTGGAACGCATAATAAAAATGCTATAAACCATTAAAGATATTTAAAAGAAAGTTGTATGCACTGATTAACCACTTCCTATATATCAAATTGAAATTAATTTTTTTACCACAATGCAACGGAAGTGATTCTGTGACAGTACCGGCTAGAGTTGTAACTAACTGCATCGTCTGCTACTGGCAGTAGCTAAGTCTATGATTGGCTAAATTCACGACTCTGAATGATTTGATTCGTTCCTGCTTTTAGTAGTTCGTAGTACCCAACTTCCTTGATTGGTGGCGCCACGGTCTGGACAGTTTCAGCGGGAAGAGCAGCTGAAACCTTTTATACTATATTTTTACTCTATGGTTGTATGCAGTGGCGTATTTAGGGGGGGCTTCCAGGCTTATGCCCCCCGAAATCTTACTTACTATAGTAAACTATATGAAATACCGTGTAGAATTTTCACATTTTCACCAAAGCCCCCCGAAAGTTAGCAAAGACCCTCCCGAAACAAAATCGTAAATACGCCACTGGTTGTATGTTTGGTTAATAAATATATTTTATTCGATTGCAGCGTTCAGTGAATGTGTAGAAATTGTGTCGTAATTCCCAAAGTCATTCTATTTCAAATATTATAAGGTTATTTATTATACCATTAACCAGTAACTGATTGTTTGTATATTATGAACATATTTTCTTCTCTTTTGTTTTGTATAGACCTATATATGTATAGCTCATTTCGACGTTATCTATTGTTTGTAAAGCTCAATGACAATAAAGATTCTTTTCTATTCTATTCATGTTCCGTAACAGTGGGCTTCAACGCAACATAAAATTTACGTTTTAGTTTCTTAATCTTCCCATCATTGATACATTCCAGGATTTGCCTTGCCTTCTCAGATTCTTCTTATGCATGGTACGGATTTAAACTTTTGTGTGTTACCATTTATATTATTATACGTACTATCCAATGTTGCCAATTTTGGGGAAAAGTCGCTAAATATAGGGGATTCGTCTTCCAGGATAGCGACAAAAAATAATTTTTCCGATTAGCGACTCTTTTGGTGATTTTGGAATAACGATTTGGCGACTTACTTACAAATCCAGCGACTCTTGTGCTGAGAACAATTTGTCCTAAAATAAGTACTATTAGCTGGAATCAGTTCAGATATAGGCTTATTTGAATCAGTGCAGGTGTTGACGAGCTGGGAAAGTACATAACGCTTACATCTATATTTCAACTTTGATTACTGTTATCTCTTACCTTCTAACGGGGACCAACTCCAACTTTTAATGTCCTTTAGTTTACAGAGCTTCCATTTAGAGGCACAAATAATACATTACCAACAGCAAACAGATTATCTGTAGGGAGCTGAGTAGAAGTGAAATATGTAAGATTTTTTTCTAGACGTTTAATTTTGCTCGTTTTTCTAAACTCATTTTTGATTTCGTTCAAGCAAAATTGATCATAAAGTTAAAAATATATAGAAGTGAAATTAATATTAGTTATATATGAGACTTTCATATACATTCTAGCAGCGTAGATAGTATTATGGCTTGAATTGATCAGGTATCTTACACAAACCACACACATATATATATATATATATATATATATATATATATATATATATATATATATATATATATATATATATATATATATATATATATATATATATATATATATATATATATCAGTGGCGTATTTACGATTTTGTTTCGGGAGGGGCTTTGCGAACTTTCGGGGGGGCTTTGCCTGGAAATGTGAAAATTGTGCAAGATATTTCATTTACTTTACTATACTAAGTAAGATTTCGGGGGGATTAAGCCCGGAAGCCACCCCCTTAAATACGCCACTGATATATATATATATATATATATATATATATATATATATATACATACATAAAAGATGGAAAATTCCACGAAATTTTTTTAGCAACTTTTCACCCAAAATTGGAGTGATTTCATCTCCTATTTAGCGACTTTTTATACCAACTTGTTGGCAACACTGGTACTATCTGAAACACCTACTGGCAACATTGTGATTGAACTATCATAAGATATCAAAGAAAAATATATGGCGAAGATGAAGGGTTGCATGTTAGGTTCATGATACGCAGCCATATGAACCATTAACACATGGACATTTTAGTTTTAATTTTAGCAATCTTCCTTGTAGAATATACATAAAACAATCTTACATTTGTTGCTTACAGAATTACGTCTAAAGTTCTTATTTCGTTAATTAGCTAAGAGTGTTTTTGGAGAAGAAGAGAAAATATGCTGACATGAATTTATATGTATTCATAATTCAGGTTAGTGTTTCACGCAAAGGTTTTTTTCTCATTGCCCTCTAGAATAATTTTCGGTAATAGTATACATGAGAACCCTCTGATCTGCGTTTCTTCTGTGTTTTATTACCACTTCTACATGAAATACCATAAATTTTCTACGTAGTGCAATAGTAAGAAGTATCCATGTGCACAAGACATGCGATATGCGTTAAATCCCCCCCCCCTCCAAACACATAGTCTTAGATAAAGTACAAGGGCACTATACATGCAGATATAAAATACAGATATGTTCTTTTTTATTTTCGTATCAGTCGATAAGTAAATAAAAGTCACTTTGTTACCCCCTTTGTAACTTCGTACATACTCAATGAATAGTCCCTAAAAGTATGAGCGTCCTGCTCCTTCGGGAACTGATGCAGCTTCATGTATACTATATCCTAATATCGCTGGGCCACATGGAAAAATCCTACTTAGCTAAACAGAAAGATACAATTCTACTATACGGATCCACAGATTGTAAAATGTTCAGAAAATTTTGTGTCTTTAATATGCCCATTTTAGGTCAGAACAGGACCCAACCAACCCCTCCGGGGTTTCCAACGCGTATTCCTACTCCCGTTACTACTACTTATACTATGGATCCGTATAGTAAGACTGCACGAGTAGAAATTCACGGTAGCCATCAGAAGTAATCATTAAATATTAATTTCTTTCACGTTTTGAGTGCTACAATGCGAAACACGTGCGTACATGTTTGTCAATTGTGTTTCCTCAATAGGTGCAGAGGCGCCTCGAGTTTTTTTCTGGAAGTGACGGTACGACCACTCCAGCGTTCCTCTTCCTTCACTATCTTCAAGGTTCAAGGTATTTTCCTTCCTTACTAAGTATACTACCACTAATGCCAACGTGTGAGAAAAATACCATATCATGGGAATTTATGACCTTATTTTCTTGGAAAGGGATAAAAAGCAGCATGTATGGGATTTTTCGAGAAGATCGAAATTTACAGCTTATTCATTTAGATATTGTAAAAAGTAGCTAACACAGAGAAATTTAACTTTTAATATTATAGCGTACTTTTAATTAGTATAACGGAAAATTCATATATAAAATGGGATTTTTTTGCCTCTCGACATGGGATTTCATAATGTTTCAGATAGGCATCATTGTGTACAACGTATCCACGGTTAGTACCCGTTTCCTATGAAGTACGAAAATGCACGAAGTGAACGTTACCATGTAGCGAAGACAACCCTGTTAGACTTCGGGTAATGCAAAACCAAAGAGAAACCAATAATTATCTGTCCGAAAAGTATAACTAACTTTAGTTAGTGTCAGCCAGAGAAGGAAAACAAAAGAAGTACTTTGGTAAGTCACCGGATCCAATTTTAGTAATTTCCCTCATAACCTCGGGAAATCAGAAATTTGAATTTCATATTAAATTCAGAAAGTTAGCCCCCAATGTTGGACAAAAAATTATGTTTTAGTGACAAGGTCGAGCGAGATAAACATAAAAATATTCTCAACCCAACTCGTAAATAGAAATTTCAAAATATATATGTTTTACGTATACTCACTTCACAATAAATAAATAAATAACGCAAATAGTTTACATCAATGAAACCTGCAATTTAATCGATACTAACTTAATTGTATTTGGTTTTTAAATAAACAAATTTATTTTATACTTATTGAGATTTTATTTTTACGAGCACCAAAGAAACACTACACTATTTCAAATATTTGTTAATTATTGTAATTCTGTTTTTGGTTCTCGTAAAAGTTACTAACGCGGGGAACAGCAGAGAGACGCATGTGGTATATTCGGAAGATTAACGTGTGATGAGAATTTCTTTGCAGTTAAACATTGTCCTGGGCGTAGATGATCATAATTATTTCTTTCAAAGATGATGTTGATTAAGAGCTTTGCCTCAGTTTACGGTGCAATTCATAACACTAACATATCTTGAAGACGAGGAAAATCCAAAACAATACATCATCAAGATCGCAAAGGAAAGCAATCTTACATTATATAACTACGTTGTGGCTTATTATTTTTAGATTTTATCTAGACTTTAGAAATTATAGGTTGGTTGTTAAAATAACACTGGAGAAATTACTTTACTTCATGCAATAAGATGTTGCCATATGGAATCAACGGCGAACAATAAATTTTGTAAAAAAAAAAAAAAATCCTCGCATCTGTCCCTTTTCTGTACAGTCAGTCCCTCGCATATAATTTCCAAAAATTCAAGACGAATATTTTGCTGCTGGAATTTCTGTTGCTCACTATGTAAATTTGACCCTGACCATTGAAATTTGTGAAATAACTCTACATGAAAAAGACCTCTGGCATTTTCGTCTACTTCCTACTTCAAAATTAGAGGTAAGAAATATTTCCTCGCTATTTTTCCCGTAAGATAACGTCTACGTACTTATCTGATACAACACAACAGTAAATATTATTTGCACATCACACAGTAACTAATTACAGTATATGAAATATAATGTAAAATGTAAGAACGCTAACTCTTGCCAAATATGAAAGAAAACGTTAATTTTTATTTGGAAGACTTTTTTTATGCGTGATTGAAGTCTCCGCATGTTCGGCCATTAGGTATATACACATGACTAGCACAGACAGTGCCAATGTCATTCGAGTAATTTCCTGTAGCTATGATGAATTCAAAATATTTCTCTCTGAGATTGAACAAAATGCTGCGAAAATACTGGTGTAACTAGTTGGGTACTATAGAAAAGAAAATATATCCTCTGTGGAAAGTTCGTAGCTCCGAGAGGTGACATTCACTGTCGGAGGGAAAGGAAATTCTCTGACGATTTTGGGACGAGTTTGTCTGGTAACTGTTATATAAAACACCAAAATTTACTTCGTAATTCAAACCAATATTTATAAAACAGAAAGAAAATAATGTAATATTGTTAATTTGTAAGGTAGAAAATTTAAACGTTCAAATCGTAAATATATATATATATATAACTATTGATATGAATAGGTATTTTTTTTTTTTTTTTTTTTTTTTGGTTTTAGTAAAACTCTTAAAAATTTGATTAAGTATAAAGGTAACCAGGATCTCTTAACTTTTCTTTCCTATAGCTTGAAAAGAAATGGAATTTTTCGTTCTTATATATGCCGATAGCACATTTCGGTGTTAAGATTTCGTGAATTTATTTTGATGTTTTAAATATCGAAAATATTAAAACGCAAAACAAAAATAACTGTGAGACCGGATATCGTTTTAAAGAAAATGCTTCAATTCAGTAAAATGTATCTTATACCTATGCTTGTAATACGTTCGTTCTTTCGTTAATTTAAAGTAGCTTTGCGATAGATTATTAAAAGAGGAAGTAGGTATATGCTCTATTACATCCTACATAAGAGCTCTCTAGATACGCTTTGTTTCGCCTGAGCACCTTCTGTGATATATTCTATCATTTCTCGTTAGAACTCGTAATGTTATGATTCAATATTAACTAGTAAATCCATGTCTCATATAACATTGCTACTAAAATGGACGCTATACCTCAATACAGCCAAGAAATACCATAAGTTACTAGAAAAAATATCCAGTGAGAATTAAATACTGGAAAACATAAAATACCTGTAAACTAAAACATACA
The DNA here is from genome assembly GCF_964235325.1 of Thermobia domestica. Taxonomy (NCBI): domain Eukaryota; kingdom Metazoa; phylum Arthropoda; class Insecta; order Zygentoma; family Lepismatidae; genus Thermobia; species Thermobia domestica. The sequence continues at coordinate 85,510,208 of NC_137467.1, forward strand.
ACAAAGAGGACAAATTAAATTTAACTAGAAATTGCAGGCGCTATACTATTTAAGTAAAGTCGAAATTCTGGAGGGAACAAGAAAATTTGACTCTCAAATATTGCAGTAGGTGTTGAAAATATTAAGTCCAAAGTTTGCATATCATTGTTCTTCATATTAAGTTTTACATGCATAAGCTAGCCATGTAGCAGAGGAAATTTTAGTTTTGACGTTTTCTGTCCTCATGTAACACTGATCGTAGGTTGAGAGTTCCTATCTTTCTTTAAAAGCGAAAGCATAAAAGCAAGAATAGTACTTCGATAAAATACACTCATGTATAACAAAAACAAATATAATGATGCGCATGAAACATAAATATAAGCATATAAGACACTTGTACGTAAAGTAGATTCTAGGTTTTGTTTTAAGAAGGGAGAGAAGGAGATATCGGATTTTGTTCAGTATTTCGGTATGGTTCTGTATTTTCGGTTTTTAGATATATCGGCACTTTGGTATGAGTTCTAGAAAAATTTCGGATACTTTAAAATACGGGTTTCTGGTACCTTTTACATCCCTAATCTGAACCCAAAATCCCAAAACATTTTACCCGCTAAGTCAATTTCACCTTAAAACGAATTTTTTTCTTATTGTTTTCAGATTGTATTGTTTTCCTTTAACATTGAGTGCTAAAGGTTGCAAATCTCCAACATGGACAGTTTTTGTGCTGGCGATATGGCTTTTCATTACTTGAACTTTGCTTCAAAAATTGGCATGAAAATAGAAAACGTTCCTATTCAAGATGAAGTGAAAACAGAGAACGAGCCATTTATAGAATGTAATTATAAGGTATGTACGAGAAATACTAATGATAATAAAGATCCACTTGAAATACTTTTGAAATCTAAGGAACGAGAAAGTGTAACCAGAGAAGAAAATATCGCTTCAGAAAGTAATCAGGATGAAACAATATCAGATTGGAAACTAACTTCGAAAGCAATATGTTTGGTCAAGCGTTTATCGATAGCACAAATACTTATTAAGTCCAAAAGTTTTCCGAGTCACATGAAGCCAAATTTCTCCGATTTTACACACAACACGGAGCACTCAAGGAGTGATATCCTTGCCACTATTGGAGATAAGAACGATCAAAAAGAGGGCGCTGAAGAAAATGGTTATCGAGAAGCAGATAATTATCAGGCCACCAGGTAAGTTTTATTCCTTTATTTATCAGAGTTACGTGTATATAGATATTACTTTTCAACACTTGCAATACTTAATTAAATATATTTTTTTCATTTAACATAACTTGAGTTAATATTCGGCAGTCATTTGAATATACAAAAGAGCACAACCTAATGCTTAGCTCTGCATGAAATGAAACAATTCAACAATTAAATAAGTTTCCAAACGTAACGGTAAATCACTATAAACCTTCTGCTTACAGCAAGCTTTGCGTGGTAGAATTGAATACTGACTCGTTTTGTGTTATGTCTAAAGCAGTTTTTTTTCACACAAACGGTCCTCGTAAGTAAAATGATAAGTCAGTAATACTTTAAACAAGATATAAACTGCTGTCAAATCTCAAGACTATTTAATAGGGGTTGTTGTGAAACACTACCTCCAATAGGAAGCATGTCTATTTTCTGGGCAGAATTTTCGGTGATATATTTTCTATTACTCACTTGCTTATCTATAACTTTCTTCTCTCACTCAAGGCATTTTCATGGTAAAAAAAAGCTCATATCTTTGTATTTATTTATTTACCGGTCCTGAAACTGTAACATTATTTTATATACAAAACACCCCAGCAAATAAGTATGCCAAATATAGATCACGCAAAGAAATTATCGAGTTTCTTTTCTTTTTATCTTTTTTAAGGTGTTAAGGTTACCGAATACTTTCACTTATTGTGATTTTTCTAATTTTGATGTATGTCGTAATACGAACTCCTATTAGACCAACCAGACATTAAGCTTTTGTAAAAATTTTGTTTTAATATATGGCTTATTTAACTTCACAGATAAAGGTTCGTTCCTCAGAAGTTTGTACTTTATGATGGTGTGTCTCATCATTTCTTCGTTTGTGCTACCTTATATGTCCAGTTTGTTATTTTTTTCAGAAGGTCAAAAAGTTTAAGTACATCTATTCACAATATTAATAGTTAAGACTTTCAAGAAAAGTGCATTATCCGTCGAAAAAAAAAAATACCCTCATACACTTGTTCCTCTCACGACACAAATGGTTGTAATACATTGAACTTGCTGCCATACAAGGTATCACCTTAAATTGCCAACAATCATCATGCAAGCCAACAGAATAATCAATTGTTTCTCAGCAGTCGCTTTCTTGTGACATACGAGCGGTGCTAGAACATGGGTTATAGTTTTTTCATCAGGTTTTTGCCAAAACTCAGAATCATAAAAATTGGACATAAGAAGTATAACATATTAAACGACGATATAACTTTGTACCGCGGGTAAAGTTTAGAAATAAATATGCATTCCCTGCCACTTTTGTATGATATTTGCCGCCAAAATAATCTTTTCTCTTTCATAAAGCCTTGCCCTGTACTCTTCTTTGAACATTGACTCGATTACGAGCCGACAGTTGCTCACATGTAATTATCACTTCTGGCACGGATGGCCCTGGTTCGATCACAGATCCTGACAAATGAGTTTTTTGGTGTGGGAACACCGTTTACTTGGGTTACTCGAAGTTCTCCTGTGGTTCCCACATTCCATCATTGCCATGCATCTAATTCTCATCCTTTCTCTTAGCCTGGGTGCACAAGGGGAGATCATTAAACTTAAAAATGACAAGCAAAAAATAATCTAGAAAAATTAAAACTCGATTAGAATGGATATGACCTGATAGCATTAAAATGAAATTTGTGAGCAGGAGGAAATTAAATATTCTCCTGCTTCGATTTCTCCAAATGAATACGTACACTTCCTCAATACTTCGTTTTACTTAAGACAGCAATGCTTGGTCCACAATGAAATATCATCAACTTATACCTCTAGAGTTTTTTCCTACATGTTTAATGATTATTCGTTACATTATCGTTTAAACAAAAACATTGAAACTATTCTTTATAATCATTTAATGCAGTGGCATACATTCTATTAGGATAATGTGTACTGCAGTCCGTTTATTAAATAATTAAGTATGGGTAATCCCATATGAAATCACCAAATTCGAAACTGAAATGTAGTTCTTATGTCTTAAATTTTCTTGAAAGTTTGTACATGTCTTTGGTACTCAAGCATAAAATACCTCTGAAAATTTACAGCTCTACCTCAAAGGGGACCTATGTAGGAGCCATTCAAAATTTGCGAGTTTTGTGCAAAAAACACCTAAGTCCGCCTTCGACTTAAAATACTGAAATCCTTAGATCTCTGGACTAATTGAAGCTATTTAAAAATGGATTTCACTAAATCAATCTTAGAATTTGTAGGATTTAATACATTATAATGGTGAACTTCCCAAGTGGGGTTAAGCATATGAATTTAGGCATCAAAGAGAAATAAAGAGAAAAAACAATGTCAAAATATGGCAGTCTAAAAACAAAAAACCTGCCCAAGATCAACGTCAAATTTTCAAAACAAGTAACTCTGGTGTTCCTCTTTAACATATAAAAAAATTAGGAGGCTCTTTTTTGGTATGTTCAATGAAACAAAATTATGACACAATGTAAGCTGAAGGCGAACTTAGGCACTTTTTGCACTAAACCCACAAATTTCCAATTATTGTTTCCAGTTTTCCATGCTAAAATGTTTGTAATGGTCAAGACTGATATGATTAGTAAATGAGTTGTGCCAGAAATTTGAAATTGTAAGTACTATTGCTGAAATGACTCAGATTATGTTCTTAGTTCCAAAATCATGGACTATTATAAAAGCTATTCAAACATTTGAAACAACCGAGTATCTCGTTCGTAAAGCCCAGAAAATCAGAAAGGGGAATGCCATTTTAGCCAAAGCTGGTTCTGAAAAAGGACATAGCATTCCTGCAGACACCCTTAATTTAATCACAGAAATCTACAAGAGCGACAAAGCGTCCTGAAATGCTTGCGTCAGTGTCAGCATATGAATTTCAACATTAAAGAGAAAAAAGAAAAAATGTCAACATTTTGCAATAATTTCCTAAGAAGATCCACTTAAAATTTACCTCGAATTTTTGAAATAAGTAGCTCTTACTTGCCTGTTTATCTTATAAAAAATTAGGAGGGTGTTATTTGGTATGTTGAAAGAAAAATATAATTCAAGATTCATATTATTTTATTTTCTAATAATTCGATTTGCATGTTAGGTATCGTCATCCGCAACAAAAAGTTGGCATGTAGTGTAACTTCCACTTTTTCATTAATAACTCAGTTTTCTTAATATCTTATCGTTTCTTTGTGCTTTCCTTAACAAATCAGTGTAGTAATGAATAATTATTTATGATTTTCGAGAGAAAAAATATAACAAAGTAAGAAAAAAAACTTTGATTGGTATGCGTTTTTAGTCAGTCAAATAATTACGCGAAGAATATTCCGAGGGAAATTTGAGAGAAAATGACTCGACACAGTGTACAGGTATTAGGAACACTCGGAAATATGTAAAATTGAAAGAACAGGAAATAATATATTTTTGAGATGAACATACAATTCACACTTCACGCAAAGTTCCAATATGCAAAATCAATCTATATCTTCAGTGAAAATTATGAAAAAGACAGAAAATTGCTACTTAAATCTCCAAGTGTGAACCTGCGTTTGAGCGATTTTACCAGCTATATCAAAAGCAATTCTGTGGATTGCCTCTGTGGCCATGCGTGTTTAATAATGCTGTTGAAGATCTAAAAGCGCAGGGCGGCGGTTTGAGCCTGAGTACAGTAAACTTTTTTCAATATAGAAATGGCTTTTTTAAAAATATAAAGTTCTATTTTGAAGTGCTTGAAAAAACAATATCAGACGAACTATCACGTTTCAAAGCTGAGTTGTATTTCTTCGCCACGTCCATCAAATTATACGAAGACGGTAAAATAAAGAATGTTAACATTCTTACAATGAGAACATTTGAATTCCTCGCGGGAGTTAGCGTACGCGCCTTTGGCGTGGGAGACCCCGGTTGGATTCCCTGTGGGAGCTCATGTGGTTCGAATTCCATCTTAATCAGTAGGTCCACGTCTCATATAGCCTTGCTGCTGACCGGGACGTTAAACTCAAAATCGTCATTATCACCCGGCGGGAGTTCACGTGGTTCCGTTTTTACGTTAATGAATTCATCCACGTCTCATATAATGTTGCTGTTAAAAGCAGATAGCATTGACCAAGTAAGAATTGAGTGTTTTCTAGTAGAAAATATGCCAAACACAATGATAGCTTAAATTTTTAAGGCTTGAGAGTCCCATTCCCTCAACACCACCGAAGCCTTCAGACATGATATAATCTTCATATGGATAATTCTGTCAAAATTATCAGTACTAAACATGCAATAATAGTTGATAAAATTTCCGTATTTCGATAAGTATTGCAGTATGTATTTTAAAATGATGGTAAGTTTTCTGATTATTACTGAATACGTCTTTCTTTTACCTGGATTTTTTGCAATGTATGTCAGGTCAAGAAATGTTGGATGTGCTGCGGTGATTCATGGGTATCGAAGCGAATATATATATCTATCGAAGAATTTCGTAGTTATTCTCCAGATTTTCTTAAGGCTATCTAAATAGAACACAAATATGTCTTCTTCGAATTTTGAAAATATATTAAAGGTGAAGTTTAATATATAGTAAATATGAAATACGAATGAATTACTTGGATATGACCGTAAAGGCATATCGCATCATGTATGAATAGTAGATATTTACTGTATTTTGTGTTTCGTGGATATAGTCATGCTTATTAACTTAGGGAGAATAGGAACTGATTTACTAACGATGTGTATATTATTGTTCTACCATCGTACTTTTGTTCGCTGTCGACTTTAACAGCCCTCTTAGATAAACAATGATAAACTTATCATCACTCATCATAATATCTACCATCCTACTTCAAATACTACTGCTGATATTGTTATGTATCATGTTATGAAATCTAACCTCACATAAGCTACCTTTTTATTTTCTACTAATATTCATAAATTAAATAAGAAGTATGGAAATTTTATACAAATTGAGATTCATCATAGAAGATACCTACCGAAGTTGTCCATAGCCAAGAATTACATCAGAAATCCTTGATTGTTTTCATTTGTTTCTTGTATTAATATTAGTTTGGTGATAACATAGTATGAATTCTATTCTAAATTTTGGTTATTGTCTATTAAGAATTTTGTTAATTTGTCAATAACGTGCCATGCTGCCCTCTGGATGTTGGCTCCAGTATGTCGCCTTTAAGTCCCAATTCGATATGTCATACTCGATATCAGCGAATCAGGAATGAAATAATCTACAGATGCGTGTTCTTACGATCCCTGTCAAATAGAAGTTTTCCGTTGCGCAGTACTAGATATTTCGAAAGATAGGAGCTACATAGTGTGATGAACAGTGCTATTACAGTATCCATTTCTCAAATTATTTCCAAATATACATTATATGTGATAATAAAAAATTATGTAAAGAAATGACCCCTTACCCCTAACTACATGCGCCACTGCTTACATGTGACTCAATTATGTCTGCTTCAATTGTTCAAAGAAGTTTCAGATACAATTTATGGAGAAGGGTACTCGAAATTTTCCCTAAAATCAAAAACAAAGTAAAAAAAAAACATAAATTTTACTTTTAAGCCCGGACATACTTCTAAGTCCAAAACAAGCAATTGGCTCTCTCGCACAAAACACTCAAAGAATTCTGAAACTTAACAATGAATACATGAATACTAAGCGTGTTGGTAAAAAAACATGCGAGCACCTAACTATTTTAGATGAAGATAGCGGGTCTCACAAACACTGGATGATGAAAACAGCGACTCAGCCCTTTTGACTATATGAAACAAAATGGCTCTAGCAAGGGAAATATATTTCTTCTACATCATGCTGCCAGCTATTAGTCGATTTGCAAAACAAAGAAAAGTGTATCCAAAATGTACCGTTCGAATACTACGTACGAGTCCTTTCTTGTAATGATTTCTTGCCTGTGATACTTTAAAGTACCGTTAGTAAATAAAATGTTAAGTTCTTCAATATTAATTCTAGCAATAACAAGTTTTGTAAATAGTACTACCTGCATTTTTCTCCATTGAACTAGCCCTCTTCTCGTTCATTTCATTTTTTATCCCTATGCGAAATAGTTTTTTATTAGTCAACTTCTCTATATTATTATTATTAAAACTTATAGTAGTAGTAGTAGTATTCACATCGATGTTTGTGATGATGCTAATCTTGACTCGTTACCATGTACTTATTTTACACGTTTGCTATGAGACCAATTTCTTTACATGTCATCACAGGAAGGTTTGATTTTTCTTCCTGAGACACCTTTGATTTGGGGCTAGCACGAAACTTCTCCCGGCATAGATATAAAAATTCGTACCTATTCAGTAGTAAGCGAACAAACAAAAGTGAGAAAAAAGTTTTATCTTCGCACAGAAAGTGTGGAGTCCTTTGATTGACCTTGACAGTGCGTGTGGCATTGGATGCGGTAATTGTTGTTGGTATGTGCAGTAACAAATAAGACAAAACAGTTCGAAGCATCTTTCAGGAAGATACGCACAATTTTCTCGCTATTTTGACTAGAATTTACCTTACAGATATGCAAACCAAACCAACGCTGAAGTACAGAATATTTCACCAGTAATTTGAATACTGTTAGCAAGAAAGCTAAAGTGTGAATATATCTTGAAGTACAAACTAATAAGCGTCTTGCAAATTTTCCTTCTATTGCTGTTTGGTTTGAAATTATCCACTAGATTCTTCGCTTTTACTGTAAGTAACTAATCAGCGTCCTTCACATGAAACGGAAAAGTGCATCATTTTAAAATGCTACTAACGGTCACTAACTTTTCAGAAGTATTGGCATCCTTAAGGAATTCTTTACCTGTTTCTGAGGAGGTAAAACATGCTTTCCGGATATCCATATGTTTCATATATGGATAAAACAAATCTTACATTAGCGAAACATGCTTGAACATCCGTTCCATATGCGACCCAGGAAATGTATGTAAATCATTCAAGAACATAAAAACAATTGAACTATTTTTATTTCTTCTTTTGTAGATCAAATTCTGGTATAATTATGCTACCGATATGTGGAAAATGCTATGATTCCGGATGCAATGTACCCTTTCTGTATAAGAGCAATGGGTTAAAATTTAGTGAGGCAATATACCAATATATATGTTTAGCTGCAAGAAGTGGACACGATTTGTTAGACACAATCAGTGGTCCAAACAAGGATTAGATTGGATTATATTTTAATTAACGTCTGGTTGAGCAGGGAAGCTATATGAGACGTTTACCTACAGCCCAACCTGTTACCCGAAACACACAACCTCCCAACTGCGAATCGAACCCGAGTCCTTCCCGCCAAATGTGCGTACGCCATCTACGTGGGAGCTCGTTAGACAAACTAGGATAATTAGGATCAAGTTCTTCGGTATAATTCTTCTTTATATATATATATATATAAAGTGACTCGTTTTGGAGGCTTATAACCGATTACTGGTGTTTATTTTTCCTTCAGTCTTCAAGTAAAATTTTCGTCCATGGCAAACAGTGTTTGTGTGCACTATTATAAGGTTAATTATGTGTAAATAACTTTCCGATTAGCGTGCTTCAAAATTCAAACATACTAGTCACAGAGAAATAAATGAAGTAAATAAATTTATAGTACTATCTTACCTATCGGTTTCCGTTCGATAAGATTCGTGGGAAAAAAGATTGTGCGAGAACATTGCTACAAAATGCAAAGTAACTTTGTTTCTTATTTCTGGATAAGACGAATAAACCATTGCTAAGGAGAGCAATTCCTATTTACGCAATAAAAGTGGCAGCAAGTTACGTTCTTCGTAGCTGTATACAATAATGTATATATATATATATACATTTGCTAAAGTTGTATATGTATTAATTTTCCTTTCAGTTTGTTGTAACAACTCTTTTAATTACTTAGTAAAATTAGATTATTATCTTAAGTCCCTTTTGCTATAATTATCTAATAATTTTCTATTCTATAATTTTATCCTGATAATTTTCTTAGCTGTGAATGGTTGTGGATAAACTAACTATTTACATGTGCTGAATACTAACATATTATTGTAGCTTTTTCGGCGTACACACACAAGAAAAAGTGTTTTAAACATACATACCTACCAATGTACTCTTGTTTATTTTACGCTTACTGTACATTGGATTTCAAACGAGATATATGCTTATATTTGTAATGGGGTACATTCCTCACATATTCTTGTATGCTAATGCCAATTTTCGAAGTAGGTCACTTTCAAATAGTTTCAACAAACCTTTTCCCGTTATTTTTTTAGTCCTAATTAACAGTGTTCGGTGTACTTTTTCTATGGTACGTACGGACAAATTTTCCTAGATTATCTTCGAGTCCTTGTCTATTTTCAGCGTCTTTCCTATTTCTCTTTCTTCTTAATAGTAGTTCATCACTTCAGACAATGCAACATTTCACCTTTGAGTTGGTCGATTCATCCTGTGACGTAAATTTTGGTAAAATTTAGAGTAGAATTGCGCGCCTTTTTGAGATATGCCTTCAATTACTTTGTACTATTCGTAAATGTAGTGATCAGCAATCTCCACCTGTAATTACATAGTCACACTTCTTGTGATATGATTTTTGCAGAGGCGATCTAGAGTCACCAAGTAACTGGTAAAAGTTCCTGTCAGATGAATAGGACAAAGGTTTTTCTCTTACTTTTTTTTGTCCGCTTATTCCTGGATACTTGAATTTTTTATACTTATAACGTGAGAACTTGCCTCCTGACTGCCGTTTTATATATCGTCTACTAAAACATTAGATCACTTGTGTTTTATGATTGAATTGATTACTTTTGCTTATGTAACAACGATGAGTCGAACGATGCGTCCTACCTTTTTTTTTTTTTTTTTTTTTTTGTAGGTTCCGAACCACACTGCATCTTCTGCATTTTATGTGTTAAATTGGAAAGGTTTTTTTGGGAAATAACTATTCAACTTACCGAACACGTGACGAGCGCACTACTCTTGTACGGTTGTAGAAACACCCTTGTCAGTAGCATTTCGAATTCATACATTACACCAAAATTTTATAAGGGGATGAGAAATAGTACTGAGAAAACACTGCTAATACACTGCTAATAGTCGAAGGTCTGCATGAGGAATATGTCGTAACTTTCAGAACGTTATAGAATTTCCTCTCGAAGCTACCCCTTAAAATTATCACTGATTCAGACGTTTCAGAAAATGTAAAATAGTGAATCCAATATCGCAATGTTTCCTCAGATATTGATAACTTTTCTCCAAGGCCGTGCTCTACCACAGTTTGAGTTAGGGAATAGGAGTAATTGGAGTAAGTGTTAATCCTCTCTTAAGTATGGAACTTACATCTTTAAACCAAGTTGTAAAAAATTTTAAAATGTGTTGTATGAAACGAAACAATCTATTACATATTCCAAACTACAAAATTGTTTCTGTTGATATATATGTTATGTCTGTCTGTGTGTGTGTGTGTGTGTGTGTGTGTGTGTAGGTAGGTAGGTAGGTAGCTATGTGTGTGTTCATGTGATACGCTCTGTCTTGAAAAGAGAATTATCATATATGCTTTCTGTGTTTTCACATAATATTGTTATAAATCGGACATGTTAGTCTTAATAAAACTGTTTTCTCTTTTTTTATTTGCAAAAAGAGCCCAGAACGAAAAAAAAACAATGTGACATAAAATAACATACCCATGTGCCCATCTGATATGAGGCAATGTATTAAAACTAACTTTATATTCGATGCTACACTATTTTGGAACGAAGACAGCCTGGATAGAGGCTGAAAAAAGAATTTTCCCGTTTAAGACAAAACGGCTTTAATATCATCAACAGAATTCTAATCTAGAGAAAAGAAGCTCTTTTCAAAAGTTATAAATCTGCTTTTTTTTTCTAATTAAAAAGTTATGCATTTACGTGAAGATTGTCCTAGTATTCAGCAATTTTGATATGGTAACCCTAGGATAACAGGGATTTTTGCTTATCAAGTACTATTCAATATACATCTCGCAGTCGCACTTACGTCGTTCGGAATACTACTTTTAATCACACTTTGAGTTGTAGGCATTTATGTAGCCATTGTAATTCAAAAGGAACATACTGGTTTTCCTAAGTTTCCGTTAAATATCAGTTGAATGTTGAAACTTCCCTGGTCTTGAAGCGTACAAATACAATATAAATGAATAAATAAAGTAAGAAATAAACAATAGCTTGTGCGGAAACTTTCTCAATTAGAACTGACTTTTTAGAGAAAGTCATTTCGAACCACAATGCAGTTCCACATGCGTCTGTGATCCGTACGTCCTGTTCCATAAACTTTTATTCACATGTGTATCACGAAAGTTTACTAGTTTGGAAACTTCAAAGTTAACATCAATGATGTCGCGTTGTAGGATAAATTTATTTTGGATGTATAATAATTTACGTCAGTGATAATTGTTGCTTTAATCATGGCAATAAATGTAGATATTGGAATAGGCCTATCATGCAGCAAGATCTGTATTTTTAATGTATGACCTGTCAACACTACTTGCAATCGAGTAGGAAGGACAAACTGTGTGTTGAGCAGATTCACAAGATATCTTCCAAAAAAAAAAAAAATCACATGCAACATCATGTTGAGTGACAAAAGGATGATTTCCCCTATTTCGCATTCAATAAAGTTGGAATACAAAACATTGTAACGATCCCAGGCTATCGTATTATGTATTTAGTTATAAATACGCACATTAGAGAAGACCGATGAACATTGGTGAGCTAGGCTTTGAGTAAGTAACTTGTTGTGAACTGAATTATAACAAAATTTACGTCGCAGTAGATATAGTTCATCCTTCCAATGGGAAGAGATAACATATTACACAAGTAAAGAAATCGAAATTTCTAAGATAAACGGGTCGCGCTTGTGTCAGTAATATCGTAAAATTCTTTCAAAAATAAGCTATGCGGCAGGTTTCGTAAGTAAAAAGACGATAATAGAATATCCAACAGGCTCATGGTGAAGTGGAGGATAGGAATCCAGGATGACTTGGTTTAGTCGAAGTTAATATACAGTATAAAAGTTTTATTTCTGAGGCCAAACCTTCGAGTTCCGTTAATCAAAGTGTGATTGAGTTATGTATATTACCGAATGTGTAATAATGTTTAACGGTGAAATAGACATTCCATTTTCTTCAATGTTTAACATTTGCTGCTGAAGTTACACACGGTATAAACTTCATATTAAATTCATGGTTTTTGCTTTATTTAATTTTTTCCGTCTCCTTTCATACTTTCGCAAATATATGAACAATAAGTTCTTTATCTATTTCTAGCCAGCAAAACAAATACCTGATCACGAGGGTGCAAATTCTGCATCAAAATATCCAGAAATCCAATGCAAACTTCAAATTTCACAGATCGCTCGGTAACTAGTACCGGGAGTAAGCTTATACGTATTGTCCTCCCGGTTCGGGATCTGTGCAGGTCCTTCATATTGTTTGTCGCTCGAGTGAAAAGTTGACCATTTTCAGAACACATTTTTATAAAGGAAAGGGACTTTAACTCTGATAATATAAATCAAATATCTACTCTTTTCAAAAAGGGTTCGTAAGCGTGATTAATGAAGGTATTTCGTAATTCTTACTCCCTCAAGCCTGTGTTTAAAAGAGTCATATCATGTATGCATTCCTTGAAGATATGTAGATATACTTACAAGGCAGAGTACACCGTTGTAACACGCCGATAGGATAAGATTGAACATACATAGAGATCATTGAGAAAGAAACGACACGTATTTTATTATATCGGCCAATAAGCACATTGAAAGTGTCAAATAGGGGCATAAAAATGAGATCCAAATTATGTGGAATATACCGAGAACGAGAAGAGATATCGCAAAACGTTAAATGTATTAAATACTACCAATTGTCCACGCAAGGCAATAAGGTAGAAGGTATCCATGCGAAGAAAGCAAACTATCCGGAAATGGACAAATGACTTGTACAACATTATCGTAATGTGCTACCGAAATGAGCGAAGAGGATGTCAAGGAGTAGGAAAAAGAAGAAAAGAAAACAAAATATACCTGTTTTGTTTGGGTTCATACGTCCTTACTATGTGAAAGAGATGAAAATTCATCTCAATGCACAAAGATGGTAAAATACGCTGGCAGGAAGCAAACGCCTTCGCATAGGTAGCCAGCGAGACAGTACTGCCCAGTAGGTTGCATATATTTGAGAACTAAGTCAAATGGTAGAGAAAAGAAATAGATGAAGAAATGCAAAGTCAGAATACATCGTACATCATGAGACGTGAAGATAATGTAAGGTAGGAAAGAGACCGTTGACGTGAAACACAAAGCCATTTGTGAAGAGAGAGCATGGAACGCAGCATGTGTAATGCGAACTGAATTAGACACGCAAACTTACCAACGCGAGTTGTGTAGCCATAAAGTATGTATGTGCCTTTGCGTGTTTCACAGGTACTATACTCAACGAGACAAAGCAATGTTCAATTGCTTGTGAAACCTAGTGGTAAACATTGGAATCTTTGGTATCTGGAGTACTGTTTTTGATTGTTGTGCAACTGCAGCTGTGAGTATGTGCGTATTTGTGCGTGTGCAACAATTTGGTATGAGATAGAAGTGGACGTGAAACGTTTGTGTTCGCAAGATGGTCTATGTGAATCTCCTGCATGTGGTGGATATGCTGATGAAGTCGTATCAGACAACACAATGTGACAGGACACCACAACGCTAACGAAAATTGAGCTCAAGAACTGCTTTTTTACATCCTGGAATGTTGCAAGATTAATGGACATATATATATTGATATTCTGTACCACCTATTATTGAGGAATAGACCAGACATCCCAAGACATCCCAGTCTAAGGTCACCCTCTGGACGTGGCATATAAGCAGAAGACAGTACCGTATTGGAATCTGGAAAGAATAGAAAGGTGTCCTGGAAAGCTGTACAGAAATATTTCAAGCGTGTCAAATGCAGAAAGAGCTATATAGATGGGAGAAACAGAAAACAGAAGGTAGAACCAAACATGGAATGCTCACCGTGATAGACTGAACTGTGTATGACAGATTTACGACATCAAAACAGCGGCATCTAAGTGTATATGTCACAGATTAGCAATGCTGGACGTTAGAACAAACCATACAAGAGCTGTTGCTAATTTGCACGCTTCAAAGAAATCATTATTGCGCTTTAAAACACATCATGGTATCGTTTCACGCAAAGCTAAAAAGTTTGTAATTACAACGAAGGCCACGCAAGCGCATGAAAGTGCTAAAACCCTCGTCCAAAATGTATGTTCGGTCATTATTGATCATGGCGAGAATAATGTAATAAAACAAATCGGAGAAGCTTTACTCTGGACGCTGCCTGGCTCTGGAGGCGAGATGTATATCACAGTAACAACCAATCTCTACCTGCTATTGCACATAGCTGCACAATACAACCTGGTATATCTGCCAGTGGAAAGTTCCTGTCGCCCATGCTCATAGTATTGAAAGAGCATCTTGGTACGTTTGGACCACGAATTCAACAATCTTCGGCTCACAAAACTTACACATTCGTACATCGTCTTCTGAAAAATTGACAAATAGGATCAATAAAACGTGATTCCAAACGTTGACCTTTCCACAGGTCAATGAGCAAACAGTACTGTTAGTCGACGAGTTATGATCGAGCCCACTTGGCAACAAATAATGCCACTGCACAGCAGTGCAACATTATAAAGATACCTATGCACACAAGTGGGTTAATACAACATCCAGACGTATATGGTTTCAGAATTGGGAAGAATTTCGCACTAAAGAATCTGATGCTGTTCACCTTCAGTAACTCAACATAAATCTACACAACAGAGCGAATATTCTGACACTTCAATACCTTGTGCATAATCGACTGTCGTCTTTACAGTACAAAGGTCTATTCTACTACGTGTAGTTTCGTTCTCAATGTCTTTCAACACAACTAGTTACTTTACAAATCCAGTGGACTTTCGTTTCTTTCAGTTGACGTCATTGGCTTTTGAAGGAGAGTACCATAACATGTCCATCATGAAGCTATCGTCGTGCCAACACTGCTTTTGTATTGACTATTGACTAAGATATAATTTTACGCTACTTATTACAAGAGAGCGTCGTGTTTCCAGCATATTTATATATAATGTCCCTACTTACATATCTACGCGGATTTTTGTAGTGATGTTACGTTGATACACATGATTGTTACTAATATTACCGTTGCTGTTTATCTTACATATGTGGACCACCTACTGTTATTTTCTACCATGTAATGCATTTTTTTGTGTGTGTTACTACTGTTTACACACATTTTCGTTTCCAACATATATCTCACCGTTGTCCCCATTAAGCGATATATTCAACCCACTGTGTAGTACTGTTTCGCTGGCTCCCAATAGTAGCGGCGTTTGTATCCTTTCTGCGTGTTCTCCCATTTTCGTAGATAGAAATATATCTCCGTCCCTTTCGCATACTAAAGACCTATGCACCCAAAGCAAAAACGCGAATATTTTATGTTCGTTTCTTCTTTCTTTCTGCTCCTTAGCACCCTCATCGCTTATTTCTATAGCACATTATGTTGTACACGTGATTTGTCCATTTCCGGAAGTTTTGCTTTCTTTGCATGGATGCATTCTACCTCACTGCCTTGTCTCGAGTATCGATAGTATTTCGTACATTCAATTTTTCCAATTTCTCTTTTTGTTCTAGCTATATTCCACATTATCTGATTTTGACTCCATTTTTATGCTCCTATTTTCAATGCCCTTGTTGCCCCATATAAAATAGATGTCGCTTGTTTTTCCATGATCTCTATATCTGTACAGTCCAATACAATCGGCGTTTTACACTGGGGTATAATACCTTGTTAGTAAGGAGTATCCACAAAGATTGTCCCGTGAACATTGTAGTATTATAACTCGGCAATAAAACATGTAACATGAATGTGAATTAGGCAAGATGTTCTTTCCCAAGAATTAGAATATTCCCGTAACGGGATACCTGAGGAACAGGCAAATAGCGTAATTGAGAGGAGAAATAATGAAAACTCTTTTGTTGCCTGAAAAGATTTCTGAGGTCCTATGTCATGAGAGCTGCAGTTTTCTATGTTGCCGATATTAAAAATATCGAACAGGCATAAATGTTGTCTTTAACGTATATAGGTTTACGGCTGAATATCGCTTCGCAACATCTGCATAGAAACCTAGTTTTCGAAGAATCTCAGGTATTGTAGTAAACTGTCCAGTAATACATCAGATGACGTGTAATGGATTTCTGTTCATTACATGTTAATTTTGTATCGTATGGGAATTTTATTGATAGGCATACTACACAAATTGCCCATTTCATATCACAAACCGTAGGTCCCTTGCCCACTGGTTTTCAGTAAATATTTTCCGTATCGAATATCACCAGCCTGACATAATCCAGATTTCAGATACCCTACATTTGGTGTACAATTTGCTAATGGAGAAAAGCTTGATATCAAGTTTACATATTGAGGAATAATATGCTCATTACCACTCATCCCTTTCTATATATATTATTTTCCAAAAACTCGGAACACGGAATTTTTTTTTAAATAAGTGTATGTGTTGTTTTCTCTCTCTCTCTACAAAAGAGAATCCTGACAGAATTTTTTTTACGTATACTCGTAATCCTTCTTCTCTCCTTATGATGCCCATTTCATTCAAAGTATCGTGATAAAAAAAACAGTTGAAGGTAGGTATTCAGAATATTATAAAATAATTTTCCAATAGTTGAGCTAGTCTTATAAGATAATGTATAATATTTTACTTTCATTTTTTAATATGCAGAGTGGACCAAGGTTGTGGAGAACGATTTACTGAAAGCTCACATTTAGCAGAACATTTGTTAATTCATGCAACTGCAAAACCTCAGACATGCCAAGAGTGTGGAAAGGGATTTAGTTATAGGTCAGATTTGGCACGACACATCATAATACATACAGGTCAAAAACCTTACATGTGCCAAGAATGTGCAAAGGGATTTAGCTGCAAGTCAAATTTGCGAAAACACATTTTAATACATAGCGATGAGAAACCTCACTCATGCAAAGAGTGTGGAAAGGCATTTCGTCGTATGTCACATTTGACAGAACACAAAATAATTCATACAAGTGAAAAACCTCACACTTGCCAAGAGTGTGGAAAGGGATTTTCCTACAGTTCAAATTTAAGAACACACATGTTAATACATAGCTCGGAAAAACAACACACGTGCCAAGACTGTGAAAAGGAATTTACTTACAGGTCAAAATTGCAGCAACATATGTTAATTCATAGCGGTGCAAAACCGTACACGTGCAATGACTGTGGACAAAAATTTGTTCAAAGGACACATTTGAAAAGACACATGATAAAACATACAGGCGAAAAACCTTACACTTGCGAAGAGTGTGGGAAAGGATTTTGTGAAAGGTCATATTTGGCAAACCACATTTTAATACATTGGGGTGCAAGACCTCACACGTGCCAAGAGTGTGGAAACGGATTTAAGTATAGGTCAAATTTGGCAAAACACATGTTAATTCATAGGGGTGAAAAACTATTTATGTGCCAACAGTGTGGAAAAAGATTTAATTATGGCTCAAATTTGCGAGAACATATTTTATTACATACAGGTAAAAAGTCTCACACGTGAAAACAGTGTGGTAAGGGATTTGGTTGTAAGTTAGCTTTAACAAGACACATGTTAATACATACAGCTTAAAAACATCACACTTGCCAATAGTGTAAAAAGATTTACCTGCAGCTAAAATTTGCGAAAACACGTTTTAATACAAAGTGGTGGACCTCACACTATGCGGAAAAGGATTTGGTGATATAATAAATTTGGCAAATATCCTACTATATAAGTAACCAAGAAGATTTCGTTTTCTAGTCCACGAACTTAAAGGTAGATATGCCACGTAACTTATTTGGATGAAAAAAGCCCCATCAGCATCGACGACCTTCTGCCAATCTTCCGGAAGAGCATGGATTTCGTCGCAGTAAAACTTGTTGGACCATGAAGCGAAGGAGAATTCAAGTGCATCTTTTAACTCTGCCAGGGATTTGGATTAGAGTCTTCTAAGGCTATTGTCCAAAAATTGGAAGAGGTGATAATGCGACAGTGCAATGTCCGGGAAGACGGCGCATGCCGCAGTTTTCCATCGAAGAAACTATGGTTTTCCGGCTATTTCTAGCCACGTGAGGTTTAGCGTTGTCCTGTGAGAAAAGGACTCGTTTGGGATTTAGAAGTGTTGGTTCCAGTGTTTTCAGTTTTCTTGAACACGGCTCAATCGCTGACAGTACACAGTTGCATTGGTGATCCGAACAGCTAGCACCAGTTCTCATTATAATGCCGCGACCAGTCCACGAAAATCACAAAAGGACCATCTTTTGGGAGATCATGACGGCGCCGTGGAACTTCAAGCAGGACCCAATAACTCCTCATTATATGTCAACAGCTTGTCCAGAAATTGCTCCATCCTCAGACGAGACCGCAAAGAAACAAAGATGTCTGCTTGCGTTCCCTTGTGGCCCGGAATCAAATCATGTGGGACTCTTCGGCCCAACTTGTAGTGTTTCCCAAGTTGATAGAGGTGCTCCCGAATGGTTTCCGCACTTACACTGAATTGTAGTCCCAGTTCCTCACATATCTGACCACCGTTGACCTTAATTGCTGTATGAAAATTTTCATTTTGTAAATGTGTTGTTCTTCCAGCACGTGGTGCGTCTTCGAGTGTTTCATGATCGTCCTTAAACTTGTAAAACCACCGCTCCAATGCCCGCGTAATCACGACTCCCTCACCTAAGTCCTGGCATATGTTACGGCCTACGGCAGCAGCCTTTGGCTCCAGTTTTTTAACTCTTGCAGCGTACACACACTTATTTTAACGATCTGCTGAGGTCCCATGTTCACTGTCTCCTTTCGCAAGTTTACGGTGTAATTGAACTGCTGCACCCAGGTATGTTCGATATACCCATATCAACAACTCACCTTCGCCTCATTACGGTTCTCATTCAAGTCACGGTGTTAGTGCCAATTGAATAGAGACCTCCATAATAAGCGATAGATCTATCTTGGTTACTTTTATATATACAGGTGAAAATGCTCAAATGTACCAAAAGTGTAGAAAGGGATTCACTCAAAAGTCACGTTTGAAAACACAAATTAATACATACACACAAAATACCTCACACGTGCCAAAAGTCTCGAAAAGTATTACCTGTTAAGTACCGTTTGCTAAACACATGTACATACGCACGGATGAAAAACGTGGGATCTTCTAAGAGTGTGTATAGAGATTTAGTCGTAGGTCATATTTTGCAAAACACTTGTTAATACAAACAGGCGAAATTTGTGAAAATAAGTTTAATCAAATTGCGGATTTAGCAGCCCTCAGTTAACACATACCAGTAAAAAAACATCGCACTTATTGAAAGAGTAAAAAGAGATATATTCAAAAATCAAAGTTGAAAACACATATATTAAATATACATCAGATATGCCAGTGGTCTAGGGAGGAATTTATTCAAATTTTGTATTTAGCAAGACACCTTAAGAGAGGCAGATGATAAACTTGTTACCTGTGGTTTCATATGATACATGCTTGGCAACGCATATGATATGTATAGATATTAGAACCTCATAGCGCCTAAGGTTGGAGTAAGAATTTAATCGAAGATCAGATATTGCAAAAGAAAAGGTTACACATACAGTTGATAAACACTATAGGCGTCCAAGTGTTGGGAATGATGAAGACATTTCTCCAGACAGTACACCACTGACTTTCTCATGCAATGTTTTTAACGTCTAAATATTTTGTGATATATATTAGGGGAGAATTCAAAATTTTATTTCCGTATTCGGTATTCAAATAGGTAGTTCAGTCGTAATTTTATAATGCAGTGTTGTAATTCACGCAAAATATTTTTCTTAATCCAACTCAATTTGTGACCAATCCGATCCATAGTAGTATATGTTTGGTATATTTGTTTTGAAAACTAGGCACAAGACTTTTCGAAGTCTGAAAACATTTTTCGAAGCCTTTATATATGTGTGTAATCCTTTCTATGATTGGGTTCTGGCTGTGATACTCAAGTCAGATAGTGTAGATATAGGCATGGTTATCAATCATCAATGCTAGTTCATTTTTAGAATAAGAATACATTTACAATTATAAGCTATTATGTCTTCTGTGGTTGAAATCGAGAACAAACCATTACTTGAACAATATTATTTTGTTAACAATTAACTATGTTAAGAGTTATTTTATTAAATTTCACTTTTACATTGCCTTACGATTTTCCGGTACATCAATTGTCCACAGATCATAAGCCCAACGCTCAATAATAAATGGTTTGCCAACAAATAAGAGTGTATCAGTAGCATAAGAGATATTGCAAAATGAGCAATCTAAAAAGATATTGCGTGGGTTTTGTTTGTTTCGTTTTGGAAAAGAACTGACCACTTCAAAGCGTATAGTAAGTTATTTACATGGTCAATTTTAAATATTGAAAGTCTTTGGCGTGGGAGACCCTGGTTCGAGTCCCTGCGGGAGCTCATGCTCGTATTCTACGTTAATCAGTAGATCTACGTGTCATATAGCGTCACTGCTGAAAGGGACGTTAAATTCAAAATCAACTCAATATTGAAAGTAAAAAAAATTATTCAACTAGCTAAGCTAAGTAAGATGTATGATAAAAAGTTAAAGACAAAGCATAAAAAAAAACTTGGCGTTAGTTTTTCGCATGCTATTTACAAATTAGTGCTGAGAAGGGAAGAAACTCAGAAATGAAACTGGACAATATTTAAGTATCAAAAATTGAATCTGTACTAGTGTGGCAGGTTGCATTCTGCTTAAGATAATTCTTACAAATAAAATTCACATTCAACTCTTGATAACACGATTAATATTTTTGTGAAGTGTTCAGCACATTATACTTTAAAAACTCGTTCCTTCATATCTAGAAATTATTTATGTATATCTAGGAAAATCAGAGCTATTTTACTATATAATTAAAAATTATAAAAATGTAGTTGGTAAGAGCATGGTTTTGAAATACCAATTACTTATAGTCCTAATTATTTTTATGTATTTCTATTTTCTAAATTTGCCATTTAACGTAACAAATGTTTTGAAAGGAGCTGTTGATTCCATTTAATGATTTTGTTTATTTACTAAGGATTTTCTAGATCTTAGGATTCTAGAAGCAATTGTTAACTATTATACTATCAGTAACATTTATTTTCTGTTCAGCGCACATTTTTCCAAGTAGGGTAAAAAATCCCATGATACGTATTGTTTTTCCACTGTGTGATATACGTATATGGACGTTACCATTTGGCTGGCGTGCATCAGCAAAACTGAAAAATTCATCACTCAGCATAGGAATGAAAGAACTGCCATTAGTATTCGAGCGAGAAATGGTTCGAAAATCATATTTAAATAACGTCCCACTTCTTTCTACAATGGAGCTCGTTATGAGTTATTGACTCATGAGAAATAGAAAATTACTTTCATTGCTTTCAAGAAAATATCGTTTCTTAATGAAGTGATCATAACATTTAAAAACCTGTTAAGTAATATCTCCCTGAACTTCTAAAGTCTCAAGCATACGCATTTTTTTCTGAATAATTTCACTGTTTTCTGGTTTGCTGAAGAGAATTTCAGAGTTCCTTACAGCATCGAAGCTGTATAAGACGTGAACATAGAGTTTCGTATGAGATAAAACCCACATGAGTACTATGATCATGTGACTACGATTGAGTTTTCTTCGTTATTTATTCTAGCTTTCTGTTATAGTTGGAATCAAATATGTGAACATGAAATGAAAATATCAGTAATTAACTACCCATTCGAGTGCATAAGAATTGCTGTCTTTCTTTGGATGTTTACTATTATGCGATATAAGTTAAAAGACGGTGATAAACGGATAGTAAAAGTTACATATGCTAGACATTAGAATATTTTGAGCCAGTTGAACTCCACCGAGATAAGGTGAAAACTGCTGGAATTCTATCGCCGTACAGAGAAAAAGACCAATTTTTGCGATTTCGCTCGCTTACGTTCTTAAAGATTCCAGATATCAATTCAGTGGACTTCCTTGTTTTCGGACTCTTCAACTGGCGTGTATCTCATCTCGCAGTCAGCACCGCCCTCTGGAAATTCTGCAAACAAAAGTAGGATACCATACACCTAATCCAGCTGAAAGGCATGCTCCTGGAATGGAAAAATATGTACCAGGAAATAGACAGTAGAGGTGGGCCCCAGATTGAACAAAATCTGTGAAGAAAATGAAATTTCCTAAATAAGTGGCACAGTGAAATTCGGCTCAAAATATTATATAGTGGATGGTTGTGATTTTAAATTAGATCCTTTGCTTGTAGTTAGTCTTTGCACCAAGAATGATATTCCAGTTCTGTAGTCTATATATATAAACCAAGGCTAATATATGTAATTATCAGTATTTTTTTTTTTTTTTTTAGATTTAATAATTGAGTTATTCTGTATATTTCGTCCATAAATATTAAAATTAATTGATCTATATGCCTCAGAAGTTATATTCTCTCAACAGCTTTACGATATGGTTGTATCTAAACTTACTTACAGTATGTACATTCCTTAGGTACACGCTAGATTCAAAACCGATACTGAAAGTGTCTGCGACAAAGAAGTAACTATTCGGATATCCCTTCTCTTTACTCTCCGAGATCGATTCTGATTATTGCCATAAAGATATACATGCCGCTAACAGTTTCATTGCTCGGAGATTATTCGTCGCAGTACGTTTGTTTATCTGTTTCCTTCTCTTACTTTCTTTGGTGTTAGAGATGACCTTGTCTAAGTTAACAAAGAAAGGAAATAAGAAGCCTAAATAAATATTGTGTGTGCCTCAAAATATATTTTGTTAGGAAAATACTTCCTGGGTCCAACGAAATCCTGTGTCTTCTGTTCTTTAGTGAATATGTATTTTAAAACAATCACGATAGGGAAGAAGATCATTCTGAAGGGTGTTTAAAACTCAGTTTAGGCAGAAAACTGACACCAACTGAAACGATATGATTTATCTGAACTGAGAGTTCCATAAATAAAACATACACCTGCTAAATGCGCAAAGTTTGTGGAAATATGTGTCAACATATTTTATATCTCATAAGAATTAAAGTCTACAATAACTTACTTGTACTTCTATCTACAAGTAATTCGTGATACTTTAATGACCGTGTTTCTCTGAAAGTTGAAGCGAATATAAATTTTCCAAGTAAAATTTGTAGAACTAGAAAACAACAAAATATGGAATTAATCGGTTTGGCTTCTGAACGCCTCATGTATATACACGTATATATACAGGGTGACTAGAAATACGATACTTTCCTTGCAAGGTAATATTCTACAAATAATTTGCAACATTTTCACCTATATGTACCGGGTCGCAAATCAATAGTTTCTGAGTAACTTGTACATGTGTGATTGCTTTAAAATTTGCCGGCTACGAGAGGTGCGCGAGAAAGTTCTACGCTGGCCCACTTCCAAATATTGTAAATCAATGAAAATTTACATGTATAATCCTGCATACTCATGTAGGTCATATGGTAGTGTACACATTCTAACTCTCGGCTGTTGCTGTGTTATAATCCGAGATATAGTACTCCAAAATCCATTACTGCACCTCACAAAGCAGAGTGGGAATACCGCGGAAGTATTTACCGCTATAAAATGACTGCATTGTTGGGGAGAGGTAGAATGAAGAAGGTGTACGGTCAAGAAAAAACGCGAAATTCGACGGATTTCATACCCAGGGTTGTGCATCTGTCTGGCCAACATTCGAGCAGTGAACAGATGCATTGTTTCCCACGAGACAGACAGCGTTGTTTTGTCAGAATGCCGAACTCTGGGATTTCACAATCTCGGAACGCACACAGCAGTGAGGCAGAGTATATCCTTGATATTATGGTACCCTTTACCTGGAAAGCAAGTAGTAATTCGCCATGCTCATCCCATATTAACGTGATCATCACTTTGGCTGCTTGAACACATAATTTTCTTTTGGGTTATTAAAGCGACGCTTGATTGCTATTTATTTATTTATTTAGGCAAGATAATGCATCAAGGAAGGGCTACTAACCCACATACAAGTCTCCTGAGGACGAGAATCGACCACAAAAACGAGCAGTGCTTTGTTTCTCATTTGTATTAAACACTCCACAGATGCAGAAGGTTTATAGGCAATCCGTTAGAGATCTTGACAAATTAGTTTTGTGTAACGCAGTGTTTTGCTTTGCAAATAGTATTTATATGGTAGATTACAAGTTACATCAAGGTACGTTCCAGAGTTAACGTGGGCAGTTGTGGAACATGTGTTTTGAAAGAATACAGCAACTAAGAGACACTGCACTGGTGTTAACTGGGCTAGTTATTTGTGTGATATCACGTTGTGGCCAGGATGACATTTATCCGAGCTGGCTGATATGCATCTCATGTATAGGGAGGCAAAAGGTAATAGCCCAGAGGAGAGGCGGTTGTATAGTGATAGGTTCCCTAATCGACGAGTACTGTTCGGTGTCTTTTTTCTAAGGCTCGATCTTCATCTTCGAGAAACAAGATCTCTGGAACCCCAAATGGATATTGGGAGAATTCGAAATGTTCGAACTGTTAGGTTTGAAGAGGGAGTAGTTGAGGTAATTAAGGATTGTCCTCAATTTAGCACGCGGTATAGTCAACCCATATTTCAGTCATATAAATGTGTGTCACGCCCTCCATGACGAAGCTATACACCAATTGAAGGGTAAGAGGAAAAAACAAGGAATGTCCATGTATGTGCTTTACCGGGTGCTTTGTCCTATCTGTTGGTGACTCTTGGCGCTATTTGATTGTATATGCCATGCACGCGTAGATGTAGAAATATCCATGTAAAAAGGGGCGAAAGATTTAATAACCCTATTCTTTGTACGCGGTTTTCAATATTCAAATGCCGTTTTCACAAAAATGTAATTTTGTGACATTCCTTCTTTTTTTCTCTTACCCTTCAATTGATGTTGACAAAAGTACATGAACTTCTGCCAGAAGACTTTCACCGCCGTGTGGACCCTTGCCAATGGTACTTACGTCAAATTATCGCCACTCCGAGCTTTCCAACTGTGATTTTGTGGACCGACGAAGGAACATTTACCAAGAAATGTGAGTTCAACAGTCACAAGAGTCATCTTACGGATGTGGAAAATCCACTTGCTACTTTGGTACACGACCATCAGCCAAATTTGCAGTCAGTGTGTGATGCGGCATTGTAAACGACCATCTAATTGAGCTTTACGTGTTGCCTAACCGCCTTCGTGGTGACACCTACCGTACATTTCTACGAGGTCTTACCGAACTTTTAGAAGACGCGTAGGTAAAGACAGTGTTTTCTCCAAATCAAAACAAAGCACTTATAGATTCTTCTCATCCTTTGCCCTTATAAGGTTTTTCAGATCTTGAGCTGCCTTCGCCATATCCAGATGAACGCTTCTGCTCGTTTCATGAGCTTCTGCCTCTTGACCATTTGAATTTTTATTGAGAACATCTAGACTGTCGTAAACGTTGCAGGTGTCATTTTAGGCTTTTTCTCTCTGTAAATTGAATTTCGTTAGAAATATTTTCTTATAAGATGCACAGGATCCAAATGTTCTTCTTTATACAAGTTGTACATGACACTTAGGGCCATATTTATAAACACTCCTTGAACTGTTCCTTGACTTGACTTTAAGGTTTCCTCGGATAAGTGCTCCTTGAAGTTCAAGGACTACTTGAAAAGAAGTCATATTTATGAACCTTCCTCGGCTGTTCCTTATCGAAAGTTGATTTCAAGGTAGACCCAAGTAAAAACGTCATAGAAATGATGAGGTCATAGCCAAGAGCCAATAAGCATTCATAAAATAAAAGAAGAGCAAAATTCGCATTCAAAGAAAGGTTTTACTAGCAAAACACAATGGCAGAAATTAAACGAATCGTATATACTAATGCGGAAAAAGCATACTTAAAAGAGCTTGTGCTTAAATACAGGCACATCATTGAAAATAAAGGGCAGATGGATCGACACTCCAACAGAAGAGCTTGGAATAATATTGAAAAGGAATACAATGCCATTCCAGATCATCGCAAGATGAGTACTAACGTAAGTTAAATATTTATTTTTGGTTAGTTTACTGATACTTGTATGATAATTTCCCACACAATTCATGTTTTAACGGTAATTATGTAGAGCAGTGGCGTACTAGACAAACACATTCTATTGAGATTTCTCTCGTACTCAATGTTGAAAGCTATAGCTTACGGAAATATTTATTGTTCAAAGTATTCATTACCTGCATGCGCTTGTGCAGTTTTACAGTATGTCCTCATAAAAATTTAATTTACGGTTAAAATGAGTGAGTACATTTGAAATTGGATTGTATTAGATACTAATTTCTATGGGCGGAGTATTTCTGCATATCGTGGGGAAGCTGCATTTTGTGGTTACAAAAATATTGTTACTAGTATGAAACCATTACTAGTAGAAAGTAGTTGAGTACTCACAGTAATATTTTCAGGACATTATTTGCCACAAGGGTGATTTCCTGTATGCCATACATCTTGAAACACTGTTAAAAACATATTAAGATATTTGTAAACACAAAATACAATGCATCTATTACGAAGGTGGCTAACTGCATGTCAGTTAGCACTCATATAATCAATCTGTGAGAAATTATAACGGCATACTGCACGAAAGTAAGTATGTAGAGTATTAGGGAATCGATTTAACCCAGAAAAACAGCCTGGCGCCTATTTCTAGCATGAATCATATTTTTATAGCAGATTAGTTTACACATATATTATCAAACTGTTTGTGATTGTTGGGGTATCAGCCAAGGAAAAATATGCAGGATGTCTTAGGGAATCATTTAAAGCCAAATAAATGAAGTATATTAGTTTTTATTTTGACAGCGTACTGTAAAACTGGACGCATATGCATATAACTACTTTAGGGCTATCATGTTTTTACATTACCTGTGTATAAATTTTAAAATAAATCTAGCAGAATTGTTTCAGGAGGAGTGCACTTAATAACGTTAAAATCAAATGTAAGTATCCATTCAAGGCGACGAACAGCGATGTTAATTAACCTTTCTTACGGGTAAAATTACAGAGTAATATATAGTAAGTGAAAGTGGGTTAGGTTCTGCTTATTTCTTTCTCAGCTTTAATACTACTTAATGAAATAATTAATACACGATTAAATATCAACATTGAACACAACATTACCCCTGTTGACACTAATGAGTTTTAAAAGATGGATAATTCAAACAATCATAGCACTATAGCATTCGGAGACACATGTTCCTCATTTCAGAATTCTTTCCTTGATTATGCCAGTCAGGTGCTCAACATCCGTGCGACGCTCGCATACAGAACCATGTTTATACAGTTTTGCAGCTGCGTGAAGAGTCTCTCGTGAAGGCAAGTCAAATGTTTCGTAATTTTCGCTAGTAGCAGAGTGACTCTGCAAAATTTTAGTATGCGTTATAGGAAGAAACAATTGAACCAATCCAACCTCACCTAACGAGACCCCTTTATTGCCAGTTTAAAACCTTGTAAGAAATCAGAAAGTCCAGTTTCTTGAAAAGCACAAATGCAGTGAGTTTCTTCTCATATGTAAACTCAACATACCAACTTCAAAATATCTTAGGGCCGTGGTGGCTCAGTGGTAGAGCGTTCACCTCTGGTGCATCGGGTCCTTGGTTCGATCCCAGCTAGCGCCAAGTGAACTTTGTGGTGGACAAACCGTGTGCGTGGATTTTTTGGTTCTCCCGTTTTATCCCATTTTCTTCATCCTACCATTTCATCCATTTCTAATCATCACCGTCTCCTTTCGCCTAGCCGGCTTGACGTGGGACGTAAAACTTAAAAATATCCGGTGTTTTTTTTTTTTTTCAAAATTACGACACGTATTTTGTTCTCCGTAAGTAACAAGACATTTGCACAAAACACACATAAGGTTCATTACGATCTGAATTTTTCGAATAAGAATATGCTGTATTTTTATAAATCTATTCTGAGAGATTTTTTTTATCTAACTTACTCAAAAGTTTTCACTAACTCATACCGTGTGCGTAGGTTTCCTCTGGGTTCTCCCGTTTCTTCCCACTTTCCTCATTCCAGCATTTCATTCACGTCGCATCATCATCGTCTCCTTTAACCTAACCGACATATCCGTGGGATGTAAGACTCAAAGGTTTCATTTCAGACAAAAATTGCTTGACGTAACCAAACCTATCCGAAATTACTATGTTAAAAATATATCAGTAGAACCCCTCTAATCCGTCAGCTTTGGCGTTTGGGGTAAGGTCGAAACGCAGAAAAGGTCGAATTATTATTAAATACAGAAGAATGCGGATTTAGAGTAAAATAAACAATCTGAACTCAGAAATGACAGTATTGTTCTCTACAGTAAAAAGAAACAGTAAGCACTAGAAACTGCAGAGTACAATACAGAAAACACACACAACGAAGGAAACCATTCAAGAGATGACGGAGCACTAAAGCAGACAAGCGGTAACAATAAGTAAATAACAATGCCGTAACAATAGGATTCGTGAGTCACCGACGAGTAGGGACAAGTTCGGCTCAAGCGCGGTCGGATCAACCGGAGGACGGACGAGAGGGGTTTCTACTGTACTTCGAGCAGCAGTAATACCAGTGAAACAAAACTAGTGACAAGTTATAGCAAAAATTTACAGTAGAATCAAACATTTCTAAATCTAATTTTAAGATGTTTACCTTCAAAACTGCTAGGTCCACTAAGAATTCTTGCCTTCTGCTTTACCACCCCTTCTTCCTTCCTTTGATTCCCATACTTTTATTTTCCTTGTACATCGTACTTTGTCCCTAAACTATATTTCTGTATTCGTGTCTCTTAACTGTAAAGAAGATTGCATCATTATTGATAGTGCTCTTATTTTTCAGAGAACATCAAAACAACTGAAAAAGTTGTGGGACAATCTCAAATCTGAAAGAAAAAGACAACTAGCAATTCTACGCAGAGAAAGTTTGAGTACAGGTAGAGGTCTTCCCCCCCCCCCCCCCACTTTCCGAAAGAAGATCCATGTGACTCAAAAATTTCTGTGGGTTCCTCTGAAGTCATGGGTGCAGTTGATAGCGATACTGTAGCCCTGTCACAGGTTCGTAAATGTTCTTATGTTGTAACAATATTTCTCTTGTTGTGAATGCATTTTTTCTTTATAAATTTAATACGTAATATAGTGTGATGTGAATTATTTATTTCTATACATAAATAATACGTCCCTCTCGAGAAAAAGGGTCCTACCTAATTTTTTCAACTTTTCCAGGAGACAAGTTTATTATCATCATTTATTATATCGTGTTTAGTTAAAATTTAATTTGATATCGCAAGTCATATACCTAAAACGAAGGAAATCAAACTAAACTTTTAAAAAGTCGATAGAATAAAGAATAAGAAAAGGTTTAAACTTGTGTCCTGGGAAAGTTAAGAAAATGAGATACGACTCTTTGCCTCGAGAGGGACTAATTTTACTCAAATTAGGTTTTAAAATATGTTATTGACTACTTAGATTTTTAGTGGTTTACGAAAACTAATACAAGAACAAGTCATAAGTCTTGCAATATACTTTTACACATCATATCTGTATTTGTATACAACGGAAGAAACATAATATTTAAACTATAGCCTGTTTTATTGGACTGTCTGTAGCCACATTCATACCAGTTCCTCGATTCCACGACAATAAGAAATCTTGTCCTTAGAGGCGAAGAACTCAATCACTGTTACTTCCAGCACCTGTTGGTTGTTGAAATATCGTGGTTACAGGATATGGGCCAGAATCGAAACAGGTTATAATTCGTAGGGGCAAGGTCAGTACTATATGCTGGATGTGACCACTTCGATGCCATCAAAATTCTCGGGTTTTTTTTTTTTTTTTTGCGCTTATCGATCCGAGTGTGGTTTTGCATTATCTTATTGCAAAAGAACGCGCTTTCGATTCACCAATACAGGATAATTTTTGCCATACTGCAACTTACATCCGTCCAACAGTTCAGAATAAAGGTTAGTGTTGATGGTGCTTCCGTTAAAAGCAAATTGTAGTTCCACCTCGCACACGAACATGACCTTCTGTTCGAAACGGCCCTGTTTGACGACCGGTGTTGGAAGTAGGCCGTTGCTCAACCGCCAACGTCGTTTTTGCACATTCAGATTTCGGGAAAACATTCATCTTTTGTCACGTGTGACAATCACAAACATTGCGTGGATTTTACAACAATTGTCGGCACCCACTCTCCTCTGTCCCTGAACTGTTGTCAACTCATGTTGCACAATGCTGCAACTCTTCATGGTTTTCCCCAGTTCGTGAAGGCGACACACTACAGTGTACTAGGACACGACGAGCCTGTACAATAATCATCGTGTGTTGGTAGATGGATTGTGACCTTAAAATGTTACTTTGTGGCAGCCGAACCTTGGCTGGTCTACGACATTTTTACAACCTGCACGACATTTCTGGAACATTCCTGTGGTTCATCGTATCCTTCCTCTCGCATGACAAGTATTTTGGGTTGCTGCCGCAGCGTTATGTCCAAGTTGAATTGAATTGAATTGAATTTCTCTTTATTTCAGCGGGCGAGGTTCAGCCGGAGGCTGCTCTGCCACCTAACCCTTGTCATCATTACAAAGAAAAGAAAGAAAAAAAATAGACACAAATAAGATACAAGATACAAATAACAACATAACATGATACATTCAATAATACTAATGATAAATAAAACACTCAGTAAATGTAAATAAAAAAAAACTATACTCATACTGCTAGTCCAATTTCAGTCCAATTTCAAACTGTAGTAAACTTGTCGTGTGTGCCAATGCTTTGTCTCTGATGTCTAAATAATAATGTTTGGAGTGATGATTTAAATAAATTATACGGTTTGTCAGTGATTGACTTTGGTAGGGAGTTCCAGATTCTTACTGCCGAGATTGAAAATGCCTTCTCTGTTATTTTTAAAGAATGCCGGGGCATATTCAGCTTATTACTTCCTCGGGTATTGTAACAGTGAATTTCTGATCTGCATGTTAATTTATGATGCAAGTAAGGTGGTGCTTTATGTGAATTTATTTTGTATAGTAAACAACAGTATCGAAGATATCGTCTTCGGGACATGGTTAGGATATTGTTTTCATTAAGTACCGGCAGAATATGCTGAGACTTCCTGTAATTGAGAGAGAAGCGTATAGAGTAATTCTGTATTTTCTGAATTGCTCTAGTATTTTGAGTGGAGAGAGAGCTACCATATATTGAATCGCAGTAATCGAACACAGGCAAAATCAGAGTGTTAACAAGATATAGTCTTGTTTCTTGCGATAAATAGCCTTTCAATTTATAAAGCTGTCGTAAGATGCGCTTAGCTTTAATACACTGTTCAGAAATGTGTTTATTCCAGCTAAGCCCTTGGTCTATTATTAAGCCTAGATCTTTTACAAAGGGAGAAAATGGAATACTGGAATTCACTACAGTTACTTTTAGGTCATCAGGGTTGATTTTGCTCAACTGATGTGATGTTCCCAATACAGTGAAAACACATTTTAATGGATTAAGTAAAAGACCATTCTTAAGGCACCAGTTGCTAACAGCTGAAAGATCCATATTAAGTAACTCTATTGTGTCCATAATATTTTCAGGCGTACTACTGATGAAGATCTGGGTATCATCCGCATAGAAGTGAACTGATGAATGTTTTATGACTGTGGAAAGATCTGCTGAAAAGAGTGAAAATAATAGGGGACCTAATATTGAACCTTGCGGAACTCCTGCCTTTATCAGGGATGGGGTAGATACCTGAGTCTTTTCTCCTCTTAGTATTACTTGTTGCTGTCTACAAGAGAGATAGCTGTGGAACCATTTAATAACTGATTCCGAGAAGTTGTAATATTTCATTTTGGCCAGTAAGAGTTCATGATTTACTAGATCAAAAGCCTTCGAAAGATCCAACAAGACCAAAACTGTTACCATTGAATTTTCTATTGAATTCAAAATTGAATCTGTAATTTCTAAAAGGGCTGTGGTTGTGCTATGTTCTTTACGGAAGCCGGATTGAGTAACAGGCAATATTTCATTTTTATTGATAAAAGTTGTTAATTGCTGAAATGCTACCTTTTCTAGTACTTTGGAGATAATTGGAAGTATACTGATGGGACGAAGCTCATCAAGCGACTGTACAACTGTCTTCTTGGGCAGTGGAACCACCTTCGCTCGCTTCCACAGTTCTGGAAAACAACCTTGAGTTAATGAGTAATTTACTATGTGAGTAAGTGGAGTTAAAATAAACGGAACAGACAGTCGAAGCATTTTTCCTGTGATTCCATCAAATGCACATGTGTTGGATTTAATACTGTGTATTGCAGTTTTAACTTCTGTTTCGTTTACAGTGTGAAACTTAAACGTATCAATATTGCTATTTAGTTTACGCGATGAAAGCCAATGCGTTTGTTGATCAAGTACTTCAGTGCTTGTCTCAGACATTTTATAGACACTTGTGAAATGTGAATTTATAGCTTCAATGTCATTTATATCATCTGGAAGAATCAAACATGAATCGCTTTTACCTACACCAAGATCACGCAAAGTTTTCCAAATGTTACGTACATCATTAGTAGATCTCATACGATCAGAAAAATACGCAGTTTTTTCTTGTCGCACAACAGTAGTTGTGAAGTTACGCAAACGTCTGTAATCCTCCCAATGCAACTGATTCTTCGTTCTTTTATATTTTCTGTAAGCACGGTCACGCAACTTCATTAAAAGTTTTGTGTTACTTGAAATAAAGGGAAGAGTGTTCTTAGATAGCCTTTTCGTTTTGAGCGGTACATGGTTATCAAAAATGTTAAGTATAGAGTTTTGTAAAAATTCAACTTTATTATCTATTGTTTCCATTTGAATAATATCATCCCAGTTGTAATTTTGTGCATCATGATAAAACGATTCGGTATTAAATGAAGCGTAAGTACGACACTGAATTACTCTACTGGGAGTTTTGGATATTGCATGAAGCTTGAGAGTGACGTGAATTACGCTGTGGTCTGATGTTCCAATGGGTGGACTAACTCCAAACGAGTGTACCTGTTCCGGGTTGTCAGTAATAATTAAATCTAGCAAAGATTCGGTAGTTTCAGTGACTCTCGTGGGTTCATTTATTAACTGTGTGAAACCTAATATGTTAATAATAGATTTCAAGTAAATAGTTTCTTGTTTATCTGGACAGAGTTGATCGCAATTGAAATCACCAATAACGAATATTTGGTCGACTTGTGGATATAGTTCCAATACGGCATCTTCGATCGCTGACAATTCCCTATATGGTATGCTGGGAGATCTATATACAGCAGTAATACCAATTGACAAGTGGTTCACATTAACAACAAGATTTAACATTTCTATATATTGATAAACATCGTTAGATTGAAAGTCAACAACTTTCACTTTAATATGTTTTAAGTAGTAAATCAGCAAAGTAAATCAGTAGTAAATCAGCCAAGGTTCGGCTGCCACAAAGTAACATTTTAAGGTCACAATCCATCTACCAACACACGATGATTATTGTACAGGCTCGTCGTGTCCTAGTACACTGTAGTGTGTCGCCTTCACGAAGTTCGAAATAATGCAGTAATAGTTCACGTATCAAACATAGTTCAGCATTCGCGGTCAGTGCCATTAAAAAGTGACTGAAGTTTTGGTCCAGTTTCACTTTGTTCTTACGGTCGATTACGATATATCATGCGGCTGTTGTTTGGGTTCAGCAAGTATTGCAAGACTTATTATTCATTATTGTATTATTACGGAAGTAATTTTTAAAATCTAGATGACACATCGTATGTGGTTTGTATTTTTCTCTTTTATTTTTTAACTGGAAAGGGGGATAGTAATAAGCTATAGTAATAAGCTGTAGTAATAAGCTATACTACAAACGTTTATTTACAAATCCCTTTGCATTTATTATAAAAGCAAAAAATTTCAAAACAAATACATTATTTGGTTTTACTCCACAGGTTGGTATTGGGAGTTTGATCGTGTCTGAGGATGGCACTCTGCAGACTAATGCAACACCTGACACAGAAAGGACTGATTTTCCGAAAGATGTTACGGATATGAGCGGGTTTCCATCAATTTCCGAGCATGGTAGTCTCTTATCACCTTCATCTACTGATCCAACACACATAAGTGGAAATCATTCACAGTTTACAGGTATGGTATTCATTTGCAGTTGGTATTCCGTTCTTGGTGCAAATCTGTTTTCAACAAGGGGGAGACGAATAAAAGCGTTCTTTCTTCTTTATTTTTTTATAAGGCCAATATATTGATGAAGTTGAAAAACCATGTCGTGGAGAATTAGGGAAACAGAGCTGTTTTTAACATTGGAAAGAAGCACATTTGAGGTTTATACTGAGGATAGTGGGAGATCAGATTTATCTTACGGTAGATGAATCTGATTTCTGAGGTGCGCCTCTTGAATATTATAAATCAGGCGATGAAGATGAAGTAGTGGTATATATCAACATTACAAATCAGTGTCGCGAACACAGTCTGGAATCTATTTTGAGTTCTGAAGGGGAAAGGGAAAGCACTGGACAATGATAAGTACAAGTTCTCGAAAAATATTAGGGTATCTACATCAGGTTTATAATATGTGTGTGTTTGTGTGTGTCAAATATCCAGAATGTGGGGAGAGACGTATCCTCCTCTGCCACTTATCACAATTTGCGACCCAGTAGCGGGAGTGAAATTAATACATATTGATGTGACTAGTAAATGCATCAGAGCACGAAGTCCGGTTTGGAATACTAAAGAATACGATTCTTTTTTTTTTTTTTTTAGAAATGGAACAAGCCAACAAGCATCAATTTCATCTCATTTTCCCTTTGGGTAGTCGGTCACAAATCAGATTACTCCCCCCAAAAGTACTTTTCAAATCAGATTACTGGGGAATATTGTCCCCTAGTTCCAACAATTAGGACATCTCCAATCATCCTCCCAGGATTCGGGTCCTTGGTGCAGACTCTCAGCAAAAAATTAGCTTTCCATCCAGTAAGTTTTAATTGTATACAATGTGTACACTACTTATTTATGAAAATAAATATTTCTTCATATAAATATAATGAGACAATTTGGAAACTTACTGATATGTTTCTTGTAAGATAATTTTAGCTAATGTTGTCCTTAACCTTGAAGAATATATAGGTAAATTGATTCTGTTTAACTGTACGA
Source organism: Thermobia domestica (assembly GCF_964235325.1). Classification (NCBI taxonomy): domain Eukaryota; kingdom Metazoa; phylum Arthropoda; class Insecta; order Zygentoma; family Lepismatidae; genus Thermobia; species Thermobia domestica. Next base: position 85,545,703 of record NC_137467.1, read on the forward strand.
CGGCTTTGTATATATTTTCTTCCTCTTTTCTTTCTCTAAATATAAGAAAAGAATGAAAAACATGTATGAAAGTATCGGTTATTCTGATTCCCTTCCGGCTTTCAAAATTTGAAAACCGTCTGAATACAGAAGTGCTTGGATAATGGTGTAGTCAGTACAGCTTATGGGTTAAGAGGGCGTAGCTGGAGAGGAATCGCCGGTTTACACAGTGATAAAATATTATTTCGCATGCATGCATTATGGTTCATTTATGATCCAGCTGCACCGAAGATTTTTTTAAAATTATTTTTCACATGAAAAGCAAGCATTGTATAGACACGTTCAGAAAGCTCCACGCAAGATCTCAGCAAATTGATTATAAGTTTTTCTCAAGTTCTTTCTATGTAGCATATGCAGGCCCGTGATGACCCTAGGCTCGAAAAAATGTGCTCCCCCTCCGCATAACTTCCGGCTACCACAAGTTATCACATAACACAAGTCCGTTTATGTTAATATAGCAGCAATGGGGTGGGGCGTACACAGTAAGTACGCCAGAAATTTTTACTTGGGGGGGTGTTCAAAATAGAAGGGGGGGTGTTCTCAGAATAGTGATATAATTTTTAAACAAACTCAAACAAGAAAACAGTATATTTTGTTACGCAACTATTGCAACACTACTACTATTACTACCACTACTACTACTACTACTATTACTACTACTACTACTACTACTACTACTACTACTAATAATAATAATAATAATAATAATAATAATAATAATAATAATAATAATAATATCAGCTCTTCGCAGTGGTAGGTTCAATAAAGTAAGTTCACACATTTGGGAACCGATTATTTGTCCGTAAATGAGAGGTGTCCCTAAAAGGAAGGGTTCTCTCTCATAACACCACACCACACATATTTATGGCATGGAAGAATAAGAAAGTTTGTCCTCTTGTGAAGATGTCCACTATTGAGAGATGCCCGTTAAGAGAGGTTTCACTGTAGGAATTAACCTCCACTATTTTACCCAGTAATTACATGTGAATTGATTACATAAGAATTTTTGTAATTATTTTGCAAAATTCTGCTATTATTTCAATTTATTTACCCCCAGCAAGTTTTAGTGGGTGATTTTTTCCAAAATATTAATTGGGAAAAAATTACCTCGTCCCATGCTGAAATCACATTCGTTTAGTTTAATACTGTACATAGTTCCAATTTCATTATTTTAATGGTCTAACCCTGTTGTTAACGTTAATTATAGTAATATTATTTGATCTCTTAATCTCCGTTCCTGCCTCTTTCTGGCTACGTTATTCGCTCTGAATATCGTTTATAAGAAAATTATTCATTGATTTAGTTGTTTTCCAGAAATCCAGTTTTTCAATTTACAAATATTTTGTATCTTTCTGTTTGGTTTTCTTTTTTCCTTTGTCAATTTCTCCATCACCTCTCTCTTTGTTTGTTGTTTTGTTTCTTCTTTACTTCTTCTTTTTGAGCTTCCTCCTTTCTTAGGTTTTCAAAGTATGCTTTGTAGTTACGGTAAGCAGACTTAGCAGATGTAAAATGCTTCTGAGTAAGTGGAACCAGTTCTGGCCTATTTTCGAATTTCTTCATCCCAGACATTATATTTAACTTTGCATTAAGAGTTCTCAAAAACGTGAAATATACAAATTCATCACCTACTCTTAAGAAGAACATACAAGAAGCATAACACAAGACGAACATGATGAACCACACAGACACACATACACAACGTTCAACGGAGCGTTAACTATTACGCGAGAAAACTAAAAGATTATTATGATGGAAGAAAGAATAGACACAGACGGGTTCTCAACCCCACCTTGAGAGCTTAAGCATCCACCAACCGTCCACTGTGCTTTAGAAAGAATAAAAGCTGAAGTGAGAATAAAGCTGACTGTTTCACATGTGGCAGCAAGTACTGAAGCTTTCAGAAGAGTAATGAGTAACAAGTTTCTGCTTTTTTCCATTTGCTTTTATATTTTTCTTAAAAAACTGCCAATGCAAAACATAAATCACACGGAAAAGTCACTTTACCTCCCAAAAAATTAACTTTTAGTGACAAATTTGAAAAAAAAAAGTAACTTTTAGTGACCAACTTGAAAAAAAGTAAACTTTAGTTAAAAAAGTGACTCGCTATGAGCCCTGTTCCACTCAATGAATTTACGTGAATAAAAATATATATTACAAAGCATTAAGCTAGCGCCAAATGCGTTCCTGCATAACACTAGACTCAGTCTAAAATATATATAATTCTTAATTCGACCGATCTCTTCATTTCTAAACACGTTTTGACTACACCCTTCTAACGTCCGTCCGTTGATACACCACTTGCAGAGCAGGCTCGAAACCAGGCACACAGCTTTGGGGGACCATGAATATGTTAGGAGGGGCCAAGTCATTAAAAATTATTTTACAAATATCTAAATTGTGCATTTTGTATTGAGGTCTAAAGGGGACATGAAAAATTTAGTTAGGGCCAGGCCCACCCTAGCCCCCCTTTGGTTGCGAACTGTTGCAGAGTAGCACTTACCAACTGAATCTGGTATAGGCTTATTACTATATTGTCACATTTTTCTTTATTGAGGAGGTAGGTGAATGACACCTCAAGACGTTGCCAATTTCAGTCATCTGCATCTGTCCATCAATCTCTTTTCTCGGAAACGACCGCGGAGCTCAGAAGGGTAGGTATCAGCGGTCTGTTTTGTCAATTGTTTCAATCGAAACACCGCCCGAAACAATGTCATGTGGTTCTCGAAGCCGTACATGAGGACGAAGTGGCTTCGTATTTTGAGGTGAAATAAAATAAATAAGAATATTGCCTTCTTTTCTAAACGCTAAACCTTTTTTTCATCTTGATGTAATAAATAATATATGTGATACTGATTGATACAATTGGATTTGGGGGAGCATTCCTTTTCTATCCAGGGGTGTGTGTAAAGAAATTTGGAGGGGTGTTAGGGGGGTGTTGGGGGGTGTAGATTACTCCCTGGGCGTACAGAATCAAATGCAAGGATTACGCTGGTAGCCAATAAGCAATTATCTCAGCTTCTTTCAGCGCCAGTAGCGTCATGATGATAAAACTCAGTCGCACTGTTATAGGCCTACCAACATTCTTTTCAGTATACATCTCCCTTAATTTTTCTCTCGAGGGCAACTTTTTTTCTTTTCTTTTTTCTTTTCTTTTTTTTCATATCATATACTTTAATCTCGGCTTTTCTTATATGCTGCTCCTAGAAATTTGTCGCCCTGGATATTGGTGAATATAGGCCAAATTATATGTGCAAATTTGGAGGGCCCCGGGCTCTGTTTACTTACCGGGATAGGTGACCGTGGTTCGAAAAAATGCTTTAGAATATATATGATCGCTTACTCTGAGGGAAAAACAGACAGAAAGCATTTGAGTACAAGATCCTGAGACGAATATTCGGACCCAAGAAGAACGGGAACGGGGAATGGCGGAAACTTCATAACGAGGAACTACATAATTTATACGGTTTACCAAACATTGTTAGGGTCATCAAGTATAGAAGTCTAAGATGGACATGTTATTTAGCCAGAATTTATTTATTTTTATTTATTTATTTGCCAAAGTTCCAGATACAGCAAGGCAGCCATTTTACACTGAAACTATATAACATAGAATATAAAATTAACAATAACAAGTATAAACAAAAAGCTGTATAAAGGTCCATAAGTGTAGCAATAACAAATTGAAATAAAACTAAGGTTCCATAAGTGTAGCAATAATTTCCTGTCGGAATACATTCTCAGATTTAAAAATATCCACGTCAGAAGCAATGGAGTTAAGTTCAGAAGCCAGTCTATAGAACAAAAAACGCTGAATAATTGATAATCGAGGCGTGTTGCAATGAAGTAGTTCACTATTTCTAGTTCTTCTTGCAGGTACCCGAATATTAAACTTAGAGATTAGTTCTTTAGTTCTAAGTTTCCCATTTAGAATTCTATGAAGAAACATCATAACAAATAGCATGCGACGAGATGAATGTGTACGGATGCCAAGAACAGTCAACAATTCAGGTTTACTTAAACAGCGTACAGAAGGTATTCTTTTCCTGACAATGGCAAGAAAGAAATTTGGAAGAAAGTAGGAATGCTTTCAAAGTCTTAACTGGAAGTTCAATCGGAAAACGACCATTAGGAAGACCAGATAGGAGAACAATATTAAGATGGATCTCGCAGAAATAGAAATACAAAGTAAAAACTGTATCCAGTTGGCTAATGATAGAAGTCAGTGGTGAGCTTTTGCGAACGCGGCATTGAACCTCCGGGTTCCATAGACCATAGAGTAAATTAGTTGTGTGTGTGTTTGAGGTCTGAGAAAGAGAGAGAGAGACTGTTGACGAGTTACAGGCTACATTATTGCAAAGGAGTTGGTCTCTCCCGGGGTCCATTTTAACATCATCCTCTGTGCAGTGTTTCTTTCCGGGGTATGAACTGATATTGAACACTAACAGAAACCAAATACATCAAATACCTATTCCCAGAAGAAAACCAATAAACGTTGAACCTCTCACAAAACGGTCTAAAAAAGCTTAACACAAGTGCACTCCTAATAAAGAATCCGGGAAAACCACACTTGTTACAGCATGTTTCAGTTTTAAGGCAAACTAAAACTTTAATACATATCATTTCTTCTTTCGTATTACAGGATGTGAAGGACGGTTAGATAAAACTACTAACCAAGATGTGATGCGGGCGTATTCTAGAAGTAATAAAAGAAAGTCATCAAAGTTCAAAATAGTTCGCCAAGAGGCCGTTGAAAGGATAAGAAGAGTAAAGGGACTTATAGACAATGAACAAGAAATCCATAAATTAATGGTGGAAGAATTGAAATATAAAGTCGCAGTGGCAAGAAAAACGTTAGAGGCCAAAGAAGAGAAGAAAAGAAACACTGAATATTATATAGAAGAGATGGCGTTCAAGCACAGGAAATGGGATTTAGAACTACAATTTCAGCAGAAACAGCTAAACGACGGTGAAACTGAAAAATCTCGTACCTTAACCGAAACCAACCTTAGTGGACAACAGTGAAACTTAATTTATTATTTCGTTGCTGACAGTCTCATATACGAGTTTTTGTTTGTTCATATCTACTGACTTAAGCTAATTTTAGAGGGAAGCATTTATCGTAGCAAAAATCATATCATCGACATTCTACAGTATAAAGTAGTAAATGCTATAGCATTTCCCATAGCATTTCTTGTCGATAGAACCTGCTCTATTTCGTAGCATTTTCCCCAGCATTTCTGGTCCGATTGCAGCGCCGTGGTGTGTTAAAAAGAAGGGAAAGATTTAGTTCCAAATATCCTATGCTCTTTGTTTTGTGTGGGAAATTGAATTGTAGTAAAGAAAAATGAGTTGGAGTAGAGATGCTATTATTATGCTAATTGAAAAATATGGGGAGCATCCTTGTTTGTACGTACAAAGATAAATGTCCTTTGTATCATAATAAGCATATGCGACAAAGGACTTTAGAAGAAATAGCGACTGAAACCTCTGTTTTTAGTTTCGGAGCAACAATTGCATTCTTCTCTACTGATTTGTTTGCTGTGTCACGACAAGATGCTTATCAAAATGCTACCGTGTAAAAGCACCATATACTTTTGATGCCATAAAATATTATACGAGATTTTTGGCAGCACATCTGCTACCAGTAAGTACGCCAGAAATTTTTACTTGGGGGGGTGTTCAAAATAAAAGGGGGGTGTTCTCAAAATAGTGATATAATTTTTAAACAAACTCAAACAAGAAAACAGTATATTTTGTTACGCAACTATTGCAACACTACTACTACTACTTCTACTACTACTACTACTACTACTTATAATAATAATAATATCAGCTCTTCGCACTGGTAGGTTCAATAAAGTAAGTTCACACATTTCAGCATTTATTATTATTATGAAACTAAGTAATACAGTGAAACCTCTCAAAATGGACATCGGTGGAACACCATTATTTGCCCGTAAATGAGGGGTGTCCCTAAAAGGAAGGGTTCTCTTTTCACCCCAGCAAGTTTTAGTGGGTGATTTTTTTTCAAAAATATTAATTAGGAAAAATTCCCTCGTCCCATGATGAAATAACATTCGTTTAGTAATTTATACCGTACATAGTTCCAATTTCATTATTTTAATATTCTAACGCTGTTGTTAACGTTAATTGTTGTAATATTATTTGATCTCTTAATGTCCGTTCCTGCCCCTTCCTGGCTGCGTTATTGGCTCTGAATATCTTTCATAGGAAAATTATTCATTGATTTAGTTGTTTTCCAGAAATCCAGTTTTTCAATTTACAAATATTTTGTATCTTTCTGTTTTGTCTTCTTTAATATACCCTAATTTTAAAAATCCCAGGGCTCATAGTGATCTTGTCTCTTGTAAATACTTGAAAAGTGACCAAAAATGGGCAAAGCACACGAAAAAGTGACCAAAATTTCATCGCCCCTTTTTTGTTTTGTCAATTTCTCCATCACCTCTCTCTCTTTGTTTGTTTTGTTTCTTCTTTCCTTCTTCTTTTTGAGCTTCCTCCTTTCTTAGGTTTTCAAAGTAAGCTTTGTAGTTATGTGGTAAGCAGACTTAGCACATGTAAAAAGCTCCTGACTAAGTGGAACCAGTTCTGGCCTATTTCCGAATTTCTTCGTCTCAGACATTATCGTTCCTCTCAAAAAAGTATCTTTTAGTGACAAATTTGAAAAAAAGTAACTTTTAGTGACCAACTTCAAAAAAAAAAGTAAATTTTAGTTAAAAAAGTGACTCGTTTGAGCTCTGTTCCACTCAATCAATTTACGTGAACAAAAATATACTTTACAAAAATTAAGCTAGCGCCAAATGCGTTCCTGCATAACACTAGACTCAGTCTAAAATATATATATATATAATTTTTAATTCGATCGATCTCCTCATTTCTAAAAACGTTTTGGCTACACCCTTCTAACGTCCGTCCGTTGATACACCACTTACAGAGCAGGCTCAAAACCAGCCACAGAGCTTTGGGGAGCCACGAATATGTTAGGAGGGGCCATGTCATTAAAAATTTTATTTTCAAATATCTAAATTGTGCATGTTGTATTGAGGTCTGGAGGGGACATGAAAAATTAAGGAAGAGCCGGGCCCTCCATAGCCCCCTCTGGTTGCGAGCCTGTTACAGAGTAGTACTTACCAACTGAATCTGGTATAGGCTCATTACTATATTGTCACATTTTTCCTTGTTGAGGAGGAGGTAGGTGAATGATCTCTCAAGACGTTGCCAATTTCAGTCATCTGCATCTGTACATCAATCTCTTTTCTCGGAAACGATCGCGGAGCCCAGGAGGGTAGGTATAAAGCGGGTCTGTTTTGTCAATTGTTTTGATCGAAACACCGCCCGAAACAATGAGGTCATGTGGTTCTTGAAGCCCGTACATGAGAACGAGGTCGTTTCATATTTTGAAGTGAAATAAATAAATAAGAATATTGCCTTCTTTCCTAAACGCTAAACCTTTTTTAACTTGATGTAATAAATAACCTATATGATACTGATTGATACAATTGGATTTGGGGGAGTATTCCTTTTCCATCCAGGGGTGTGTGTAAAGAAATTTGGAGGGGTGTTAGGGGGGTGTTGGGGGGGTGTAGATTACTCCCTGTCTGCTACGATAAATGCTTCCGTCTAAAACTAGCCTTACTTTCTTTTACACTATACAAAGATGCTCTTTAGTTTAAAGTGGAGATACGAGGTTTTGCACTTTCGCCGTCGCAAACTACCTTGGATACTATTTAAATATTAAAGACTGGTGAATGAACCAACAAAAGACATGGTCAGAAAACTCTGAGATCTTATAAGATTCAATTTATTATTGTTTTATAAATTTGAAGCAATTTACACATACAAGGACGAGAGAGTTTGTTCTACCAAAGTTTAATATCCAGCTACATAATTTTAGTATAAGTGAATTGCCATGTGTTTCATTCTAATTACATTGACATTCTTTTCATTTGTAATACCTAGGTCCATTATCAAGTCAAACTATGTTTTAATACAAGTAAAAAAAATAGTTTACAATATTTTGATTATTACAAATTTGTTTAACATTTAATGATTACCACCTTTTATTTACATCTTATGGGTCTTGAAATATTTAGTAATCCAAAGCGATAGTTATCTCACCTGAAATAAACCTCTAATAGGAAATGTTTGATATGGGTCGAGATTCATTTACGCATCCATATTTAGGTTTCATTAACCCTGTCAGTATTTACTGTGCTTGGACAGAAGTAGTTTAGGGATGTTGTACGACTTACAATTGTAAAGTAGGTTTAAGGTGGGGAAGCTATCGGTTTCGATAACTGTTCATACAGTAGACTTAACTGAAATCCTGAGCAATAAATGCTCTTTTAATAATAAAACCTCTTCTGCGATCACCGCCATTATATGGGACTACAGGTTCAGCATCATCAAATTCAAATGGGTCAAGTTGTTCGATCTCATAAGGTACTTGCTCTTTACACTTGATGGCAATATTGTGAAGAAGAGCAGATGCAGATATTATGTGGGTTGTTGTAACTATATTATTTGCTAGTTGTCGCCTTAAACATGAAAATCTTCTTTTCCAAGCACCAAACAATCTTTCAACAGTACGTCTTGTTGCTGTGTGGGAGTTGTTGTATCTTTCTTCAGCTAGTCCCTCAGGGTTTGTCACTGGTGTAAACAGATAATGTGTTTGAGCATATCCACTATCTCCTAGTAGCAAACCTTGTATCGCTTGTCTTTCAAATTTCATCTTGACGCTGCTATTGTCAAAAATTCTTGAATCATGGGTCGAACCAGGCCACCGAGCAACAATGTCAAAGATTTCACCATTTGGGCCACTCACCACTTGCACATTAATACTAAAGGTGCCTTTCCTATTTCTAAATATTTCACCGTTTTCCCTGTGAGGATTCCTTATTGGAATGTGGGTACAATCAATGCATCCTACAACACCAGGAAAACCAGCCACTTCATAAAATTGTACTTTAACTCTTCTCAGTCCATCAGGAGTGGGAAAGTTAATTACACGGGCTAGGTGACGAGCAAAAAGTAACGATACTTTTCTTACAAACCGGCAAATTGTTGGTTGGCTCATGAAATGACTATCTCCAACGTCTATCAAAAAAAAAAAAAAAGCACAGAAAGATATATAATAATTTTCAGCGATATTTTATCCTAATTTAGTAACTTCTAAATTTATTCAGATAGCAAAACTGTAAATTATTATAACTTTTCTCTATGAAACAACGTTATCTATGATTATCGAAAATGTTTCTCTTCTCCTTGATGTTTTTTTTTTTTTTAAATAGGGACTTGGGGCCGCGGTGGCTCAGTGGTAGAGCGTTCACCTCTGGTGCTTGGGGTTCCGGGTTCGATCCCAGCCCCCGCCAAGTGAACTTGGTGGTGGACAAACACCGTGTGCGTGGGTTTTCTCGGGGTTCTCCAGTCTCCTCCCACTTTCTTCATTTCACTCCCACATTTCATTCATCACTCATCATCACCGTCTCCTTTAGCCTAGCCGGCATAACCGTGGGACGTAAAACTCAAAGATTTCATTTCATTTTTTAATAGGGACTTAAGTAAATCTATAATTAACCACAGGAGCACTAGTTCAAAGCTAAAATTTTTATCATGTTTCTGATTTGCTAAGTTTAAGCAAGTATTAAATAATTGTAGGCATTGTACTCCTTACTTGTTTGTAAGAAGTAGGTAAATAAAAAGTAGTGAAACTTTAGCTGCTTTTTAAATAAAGTTAATTTTGAAGAAACTTCACTTCGCTTATATTTAACAAGGCAAAATTACAATTTTCCTTTATTATCTGCAAAATAATTTTAAAAGTAAGAAAATGAAAATTAAGCTCCTACAAATGCTGTTATGATTTTGCTTACATGCACTATGCTACATTTATGATCCCGCTGCTCCAACGATATTTTAATAATTTATCCCAAAAAGACAAGAATTGTACAGTCATGTTCTAAAAACGAACTTCCCAGAAGCTCTACCTGTATATTTAACCCCTCCTTACTTGTTTGAGATTTCGGCAAATTAGTTTCAAACTTTTACCGTATTTGAGCTCTTTCTATGTAGCATATGTAGGATTGTACTTTGGTATTTTACGCCCCTGGGCAGGCTCGTAGCCACCCCAAAAATTTAAGGGGGCCGATCCAATCATACAATAGTTCATTTGCAAACCTATCGTGAAAATTTTAGGGATGCTAACTCCCCGTGGATACGGGCCTGCCCCTTGGCCAAAGAAAATCCTGTACTCAAAACTATATAATTAGGGCCCACCACCAACTATTACAAAATACCAACAATAAATTAATAACAATAAGTATGATCCTAAACAATGAAGCTACGTCCTCTTATATTAAGGCACCAGCAACGGGGCGGGTGTACAACAGAATCAAATACATACATACAATCAAAAGAAAAGTCACTCCAGAAAAGCAACATACAAGTGATTTTGAAACTAACTGCTGATTAAAAGCAAGTACTGTAGGCAGGCCCGTATCCAAGGGGGGTCTAGGCCCCCCTAAATTTTGGCTGGCCCCCCTAAAATGTTCACGGTAGGCTAGCAAATGAACTATAACATGATAATAAACTATAATATGGTTGGATCGGGCCCCTCCTACATTTTTGGGCTGGGTACCGGCCTGACTGTAGGCCACCAAAAGATGGCCGGTACTGGTAGACTACGGGGAGGGAAGGCAGACGTGTTGTCAAGGTTAACAAAACTAGAAAGATTAAAGAGTTCAGGAATGGCAATGAAAGAAAATAAATTTATAAAAATAAAAATTAAGGAACTTTAAAGTGCTAACTAAGCTTCATAATAGCACACTCGACGCTAGTAACTTACACATACAGAATATGTGGCAAATAAAATTTTACTGTGAAATGTTCAACACTATACCCAAAAATTGAAACTGCATCATCGTGTATGACAGTGAAACATTTTATCTCACAGTTGGCTACAGGCCTGGTGTGAATTAAGTATTGAGTTGAGTTCATTTTGAGTTTAACGACCCATTCAGCAGCGACGCTATATGAGACGTGGACCTACTGATTAACGTGGAATCCGAACCACATGAGCTCCCGCCGGGAGTCGAACCCAGGAATTAAGTATTGAGCTTTTTGTATACTGCTACTATTATTATTACTACTACATAACTTAAGCCGCTATTACTACTAGTAGCAGTACCAGCAGCTTTTATTACACTTTTGGTCGAAAATTAGGTGGACGGCCAACTTCGGAATAAATGACATTTTTCTTCGATTCCTGAGTTCCACGATTTTTCGTCTCATCCTTGTGCACTGCAAATGCGCGTGTTTCAGGTTACTGACGTTTCTCTAAATACAGTACAAGGGTATATAGTTGTCTGAGTATATAAAGCTAGGAAAATGGTTGCATATATCTCCTGTGAAAATTTACAAATCAAAGTTAAACTATCCTATCCTAATATTGCGTTCACAAGATCATTACATCGTCTATAAACATCATCACACAAATGGTATTGGAACATGTCAACTTTGAATACAAAATAAAGGCATATACATTAATGTTCCGTTTCAAAGTATGAGAAAATTAATAAAAAGAAGGCCCAAAGAAAATAAATACTATGACCCATGTGGAAAACAACTTTTTAAAACCCAGAAAAATTTTGGGAATCAAGTGAAAATTCTCGTACCTTGTGTACGCAATGAATATTCAGTTATTTTATTACTATGTTACTCTTACCATAAAGTTAAAATGAAAATGCATAGTTAACTTATCTGTACCTCTCGAAGAATTCATTATCGTCATACACTTCCAGTGGATTTTCCATGTCCCTCATATATCTTCTTGGTCCTCGAAAGTTTACTTCTTCGACATACCTTACGAATTCAACAAAATCGTATAATTCCATGCTAGAAATACGAACGAGTATTCTGTTCATGTTATAAAGCACTCAAGGAAGTCTCAAGGTTGGTCGATAGCTACCTTGAGTCAAGGAGAGATTTTCATTAAGGCCTTATTGAACTCAAGGGTTCCTTGACATCAAGGAAGGATTATAAATACCGATTTCAGTCAAGGGAGACTTCTCAAGGAATCCTTGAGTTAAGGCAGTCTTGAGGAGTGTTTTCAAATATAGGCCTTAATGTGGTTTCAGGGGTGAGAAATTCTCGGTCTGTTTCATATCTTCTGTAGTGGGATTTGTACTTAAGAAATTTCGTAAGAGATGATCTATTACTTCTTGTATCTTGCTTCAGACAGCTTATTTTTGCACCACCCACTCCACGACGATCCTTAATCCCATGTGGTGATTTAAGTTTTTCCAAAGCCAGGTATACTTTTCCACTTGAAATTCTGAATGTTTGAAGGAAAAAAATATTTACACACTGGTATTCCACATATCTTGTACACCCTTGTTGTTGTCCGCGTTGAACTTTTAACTCTCTTTTTATTGCGTTTTCTGTCATCATTGCGCAAATAAGGACTGTTTGAGCATCATGTGAGTCTGTGTTGTAAAACTTTTGTAACTCATTCTGCAAGATTTCCCCATCAAATTTACTTAAACATTTACAAGGACAGATATAATGTCTAAATTCGTTTTCTTCTTTTTATTTACCCCTTTGTGTTGTATATGTCTCATTTCTAATACATTTCAGCTTTCTAATTTGCCTGTTTTGTGAGGGGTACTTCATTTTGCGCCCCCTTCTTGGCCTCCCTTTGGACATTCCTTCCACAGTACTCGTAGCACACTTTTCTGAGATTTCTTCATTAGCTTCGGAAATTACAGGATCAAAATCATCTTCGTTTTCCTCCACATTACTGGTAGCACATTTTTCGGCATTTTCTGAGATTTCTTCATTAGCTTCAAAAATTACAGAATTAAAATCATCTTCATTTGTAATACTATTTTTGTCAGAGATGTTTGCCGTGCGTTTCTCTGGCTGTTCCAAGTTTATAGATCTATCTCCATTGATTTTGTAACACTCACTTACTGCATAAAAAGATTGCACAATAGTCACAGCATTTAAATCACTTTTTACTGGACTTAGAGGCGTGAGGTCAATAGTCGATTGATGCTCCATACATGCGGTTGATTTCAGACCTATTACATCATTCTTTACTATGTCATTATGCGTTCAGCACGTGTTTTATATGGATCTATTTACACTACACAGAGTGTAAAGCAACCACAGCTTCACAGGTTCACGAAACATTACAAACTAACAAGACACAGTGGGCCTTATGCAGAGTCGTTTTGAAGCGCGATTAGTGCCATACTAAAGAGTTCGACTAACATAAGTCTCCTGCAGTAGTCAGTGTTTTAGTATGATGCTAATCATACGTGGAAATGACTCTGCATAAAGCGGAATGAGTCCCGAATACGAGTATAATAACTATAACAATGATATCTACTGAGGGAAACTTGAGAACACGGCAACAACAATTGACTACCGCTTCTCGTTAAGGAAGATAAAAAGATAGCGCGTTTGTCACACGATGCAAAAATAAAACCATAAGAAGTTGTCGTTTAGTCACTTGATGCAAAAAAAAAAAAAAAATCCTACATCAAAATATTGTCCCTTGGTCAAATGATGCAAAATGAAACTGCTACGTTGCATTTTAGTTAACTGATGCAAAATGTTACTATTAAGATTAGGGATGCGCACGAGTCGAAACATGTCTCGATTCTCGACTCGAATTCGAGTCGAGACATACTTTGTAAAATTCGAGACGAGTCGAGACAAACGTATTTCTCGACTCGAATTTTCGAGTCAAGACAGCTCGTAAAATCTCGACTCGACTCGAATGTCTCGAAAATTTTTCTATAATTTTTAATATTATTTTGAAGAAAGTATTCAGTCAGACACGGCACGAGAATTTCGGAAACTGCAGGACTTGTTAGGTGTTCGAGAAGTGCTGTAGTGAGTTCTTTTACAAGTGGCAAAACCAAGGGGAAATGAGTCCAAACGTCGAGGGGTTGGATGCCCCTCACCTCATTACAGATGTCGGACTCGTAGGCTGGGCAGACTGGTAAAACAGGAAAGGCAGCGAACTATGTCGAAACTAACATCAGACTTTAATGCTGGGCAAAGTACAAGTGTGTCTGAACTAGTGTTGTAAGATTTCTGGAAATTTTGAACCTGTTGTAAAAATCTTTTTATTATTATTATTATTATTATTATTATTATTATTATTATTATTATTTATTATTATTATTATTATTATTTCTTTTCGGAGAAATTGGAAAAAGTGAAAAAATAAAAATGTTTGTATTAGGGTAATTTTACTAGTAATGGAATCTTTTTTTCCAACGCGTGAAAAATATAAGTTCAGAAATTTCAATATTGCGAATATTTGGAAAAAGCACTCAAAAATAAAACTATTCCAAATATTATCTATATATTAAAATACTGTGTTATGTTTGTCCCCACAGAAAAATTTATATGTTTTTCTCCAATCCTTTCGACAATGAGATCTAGAAGCCCGCAAGTGCTAGAAACGTGCCGTTTTCACTGATCGATTCCAAATTTTGTGTAAATTGTCCAGTTCTAATTGAATATTTAAAAAAGAATATGACAATTAGCTCTATATTACATTTTTAGGGGTACACTGGAAGTACTGAATTTTTTAAAAAAGTAAAGTATCATACTCTACGTCGAGTTATATATTCCAACATTACATAGTTGTATATAGGGGTTGTTTGGTCTCTCAGGTGTTTGTTTCATGGCCAAATGATAATGAGAAACGAAGGATAACCATTTTTCCAGTTTAAGATGAATTTTCATTGTTTGGAGTGTTTTTCTCAATGAACACCATATATCATTGACATAATTAATTGTGCGTGTAATATTTACTTATTACATACTGTATGCAAAAAGAAAGAAAACACTGGTCATATATGAATTAGAAATTATAACCAGAAGTGGGCTCAGATCTTGGGAACGGTACGAGATATTGAAAAAAAGAAATTCCCTTTATGATAACCCTTGCGGATTTTTATGAAGACATCCTTCACTTGTATCTGTAAAGGGACATGTATAGATATGAGGAATGACATGGAGATTCATTCTCATATGTGAATGATGTGTTGTGTGGAGAGCGCAGGTTCAGCTGGTTGAAAATTAATAGTCTGCACTCATTTCTGCTTTGTCGTTTATTGGTGGATGTGCATTAGTTACAGAACTTTTACTGTTACGTACAAGCACCATCATGAAGTGTTTCTGTTGCAACAGATAGGTATCTCCAACAGGAGCGTCATTTCAGATTTTGCTTGGGGGGGCAAGACCCCTTGATATAAGTAAAATTTCGCGTTTTTCACTGATTTACTACTATTCTATTGATAAAATCTCAAACTCAGGGGGGGGGCAAATGCCCCTCCCTGCCCCGCTAAATGACGCCCCTGATCTTCAATGAGTTCTTAATATGCCCTTTGATCTGGTGAGGTTTTGTTAATTTTAACCAAATTACTTCTTAAGAGAAAGAGCAGTAGGCAAATTTCACTAATTCTCATGCACTAAAACATATAATTACTATTATTTGATATTCTAATATAGATACTTATATAAACTTTATGTGCAAAATCCTGTATGTAAACAAATACATGTTTTCTAGTGCGACAAATTACACTGGTCGGCATAAAAATCCTCCCACGAGGGTGAAAGGTATACCGGATAGATTTCGAGACACTGATTACGAATATCTCATCTAGAAAGTTCCAGCACGTAAGTTTTTCTTTGGCGGGGTGCTGTTTCCATAATTGACAGAAAAATTGTATTTTTCGTATTTAATGTGTTTTCCGTGTTTGGAGTGCATAATTCTGAATTTTTACGAAAGTGAAAGGGTGTATCGGATAGATTTCGAGAAGCTGATTACGAATATCTCATCGAGAAAATAGTTCCAGCACGTAAGTTTTTTGGGGGGGCGGGGTGCTGTTCCCCTAATTGACAGAAAAGTAGTATTTTTCGTATTTAATATGTGTTTTCCGTGTTTGAAGTGCATAATTCTGAATTTTTATCTTAATCCAAGAACTTTTACTAGGCTATATCCCAGGAACGTTCTTTTCTCTAGCTCACGAACCCCCGGAAACGTACCCCCTCCCCTAGGATTGCAAAGACTTATTGTCGTTCCACACTGCATACACTAAAACCTAGGCGTTATTGACGGAGAAAGGTTTCGTAATCAACTTGCAATCATTCCTCGGCTCCCTTTTGTCTAGACGACAGATAGATTGTAATCGTCAGCCTGGCCACAATATTACGTTTTTGGACAAACAGTGTATTTCTTTTTTAACTTTTATTCATATTACAAAAATCATTATTTTGCTCACGGCGAAGAAAAGCTATTTTTCAAGCTCGTGAGAAACTCAGTTCTTTCTCGTCTGCAGGTGTTCCTCAGTTTCTGTTATCGCTTCCCACGTCTAAACAAATAACTTGTTGTTTTCCCAATACAACGCTTACCGTCTGGCCAAAGTGCTTTGGAGCAGCAAATTCATTTTTTGCTTTCCCCAAAAATAGTTTCCAACTTATGGTTTTCGCCACTATGACTGTTTCATATATATTTTCTTCATAACAACATTTATTAAGGTTGGAAATCTTTTTGGACATGAAGTGGATGCTGTGTGTGAATGAATACTCATCGAGTGTTGCGTTCCCATGCATTAACATTGCGTCATCCTTCCTACCGTGAGAACAGTGTCCATGGCTTGTAGGAGTCGCAGGTGAGATGACTAATTCACACAATTCCCTACGCACGTTATTTTCCACTGAACTGTTTTATGTATAATCATATGGTGAAAAATTCAACAGTCATGGAAAGAATCTGCCAGTTCAGTCTGCAACACTTGTTTGACTATCGCGTTCTAGTTTCGTTCCCACAGGACCGAAACATGTGCTGCCAGTGCTCTCAATTATACCATCATCATATTTGTGTTGTGTAAGAATACAAAAAACTTTGACACTTCTTTTTATTTTTCACAACGTACTACCAACCTGAGATATGGTGAGCGGGATGTTCCCAAGCGTTTGTAAAAGTGAGAAGTCAGCCTAGGTCATCCGAACAAGAAGGAACGAAAAGTTTTTGCAGAACGTTTTTGCCTACATATTAGTACAATATGAGTAGGATGAATAATTAAGTATGTGATACGATTCTTATTTTGATATCAACTGGAAAAGTGAACAACTATCTCCTGGAGTACAACATCTTTTCGGAGTTAAGAAGCTTCGCCAAGATTTAGTGTTTCCTGTATCTCCCCATTCCCCTTGTCCCAGTTACGCAGTGAAAGTCTCATATCAGTGTGAATAATAACCACATAGTGCAAGTGATCACGATAATAGAAGAGCTATGTTTCTAGTGTTTTTCTATAGTATATGCATACCTACGTTTATTACGCAATATCAAGTGTTTTGTCTTTCATGATTTTGTTTATTCAGTTGTGTGAGTGTAATTTCTTCTGTTTGAGCGTTCATGCTCTGTGATACGAAAGATGCAATAACATTCATAGCATATTAAGAATTGGGTTATTTTTTCGGTTAATTAACATTTGAAGATACTTCTCAGATCTCACAAGCATATTTGAATTGATCAAAACAATATCTGGCTTCATTTACATTTCCTCTTAGAAATATGTGCTAATATACTCCATGTTTTAAGGACCTTCAATTTCATTGCTGCAGAAACAAAAATACTTTAAGAGATTCATTTCTACGTCAAGTTTCTCTCTTTAAGACTATTATTTCCGTTTCCTGTCAGATTCAGCTTAACCTAGGTATATTATCTTAATTTCTTTTCATGACGCCCTCCCACTGATCTGTCACTAGACCAAACAGTGTGACTATGATGTACGACAAAAAGAATATGTCTAGACAAAGCTTGATCTGGCAGAAAGTGGAAGTAATGAAGGATTTGTTTATTTTCGAAGCTGGTGTGGTGTAATCGAGGAGCTCGATTTATTAGATGACAATCGTGAGGTCAAACCTATAAGGGTTTGGATTTATTAAAACCTCGAATGGCACTATTAAATAATTCAGAACTATCTTAAGAAGAAAGGCATTGAAATTAGTGTTACGAAAATGTTATGAATTAATAATGTCACAGGAAAATAAGCGAGCAATTTTCAGAATGAAGCTCAGAGAACACCAAATTTGCTCACTAAGAAACGAACTCTAGAACTCATCTAAAATCCCCGTGCTTGTTAGCATCGCGAACAGTGATCAAGAAATAAGCTAAACAACATTAGGATTAGGAAGTATCGTTATGGGTATTCGGCATCGTTGGCTTTTTTCTAACACGTCACTATGAGGGATGACATACTAGAAGGAATAAAAAAAGGGGGAAGGAAGGAAGAGGCCTGGAACCTTTATGTTGGATACCGTCCCGGCGTTTCCTTGTTGTGAATGAAACAAATTTCAAGAAAAAATCTCGTTCAAAATGGTTGCCAGAAAAGGCTGTTACACTGTTACACCGAATGGTTTAACCCTCAACAGGAATCGAACACGGAACTGCTCGCACAAACGGCGAGAGCATTAGGATTACGCTACGCTGGATCACAGGCTAAACAATAGAAGCATACAAAATTTCGTATTTGTATATCCACTGGTTTAATAAAATATGATGTACTGGCTTGTGGTGTAGTGAATCCTCTCTTATGGTGTGGTGGCTTGCACAGGCTCCTTTGTTATACGGAGTCCTATGTTTGATTCCTGGTGAGAGAATATTGAAATTTGATCGCATTACAGTAATTCGGATTCCACCTTAAAATATAGAGACTACATCTTATATAGCCTAAGGTGCAGAAAAAGGAACAACAAACTTCAATGAACAACAACCCTCTCCTGTGTTCGCTATCTTTTCCTCTCCCTCGTATAATTGAATAACATAGTAAGACATCCTTGCGGACATTAATATTTCGTGTACCACCTTAGGTTTCTTTATTAATATGATTTGTAATTTATATAAACAATGTAATGGATCCAAAGAAATCCTTAAAGTATAAGTTTCCGAAATTATCCAGAAATGGTATATAATAATTTCTACACACATATAGACGAAAATTAGTAATCAAGAGACTCAATTTATTCTTCTATACAAAATATATACCAATGACACTGTAATTCTATTTAAATCATTGTATAATCATCGATCAACTGATTTAAATACCTTACTAAACAACTTAATCTCAGTTTCGACTTCCAACAATGTAAGAACAGGTCCCCCAACCTTCCTATTCCTTACAAATACTATTATGGTACTAAACACTTAACTAATACGGACCTCATCTAAGCAGCACTTTCACTATATAAATTATTTTACGCGTATAAAATAATCCTATGGCGATCATCACACACAATCAGCTACATCATTATTACTACACTGCAGTAATCATGATTAAAAGATAACTGTCAAGATAGATTAAACACTTTGCTTTCCCATAATAGATACTACAGGATTATAAAATTTCTTCTATTTGGTTATTGGAAGATGCATGATTAGTTTGAACAACTTCTTACAGTAAGCATAACCCCCATAATGATATTAAAGACAGAGTCCAATCCTCAATTTCTCGAACATATTTCCCAGTAACTGAAGGTGGTTCCGAGCATTTCAATTCATTTGCAATCGGAGTTGCAACATGTAGTTCCTCTGATATTATGGAAACGTCATTCTCAACGTACTTCAAAAAGTTAAAAATTCTACAGTCACAGTGAAAAGGATTATCATTAAAAATTACTGTTACATTTGAAGCAGTATCCACAATACTTGATGATAGTTCATTATCTTTCAAGTCGACTGAGTCAATGTGATTATGTTGAACGTCAACAGTTAAGTTGAAATGTGCATATTTCAAATAGTAGGAATTGAAAGCGCCTAATTCATTACGAGCCAGACCTAAAAAGTTTAGGTTTGTTAAATCTTTAATCCAGTCTGGATAAATTTGGGATATACTGTTATTGGACAAGTCAATAGATTGTAAATATGAACAGGAGGAAAATGCAGTAATATAATGATGAGAAACTCCAACAAAACCATATTCTTTGTTCGAATCTAGTGAGAGAAAATTGTTAGCCAGGTTTACAGTGATGAGTCCCGAAAGATATTGGAAAGCACGGATATGTAGAAACAACAATTGATTATTACTAAAGGAGAGATATCTCAGAGCAGGCAATGAGTCACCTTCTGAAAATTCACTAATAGATTTTATTTTGTTAAATGAAAGATCTAAAGTTTCCAGTGCTCTAGCGTTTGTTAAAATTTGGTCATCAACTGATTTGATCTCATTGTGACTTAAATTGAGATACTGTATCTGTCTGAGATCAATGAAAATATTTGAAATATTTCTAAGTCTATTATGATTTAAATGAAATATTCTCAAATTGACTAAGCCGATGAATGCATTCGTATCAAACTGTTCAATCTCGTTATGACTTAAATCTAAAACTCGAAGACTTGTTAAGTTCTTAAACAATTGCGGATGCAGTCGTGTCAGTTTGTTGTTGTTCAAAAATATCTTTACATGTTTCTTGTATCTAAATAACTTAGGAGGCAACGTCGTAAGCTTATTGTTATTCAAATTAATATATACAACATTTTGCGAGAATTTGAGAAATGACTCTGGTAGTTCTTCAATCAAATTAGAACTTAAATCAAGAATTTCTAATTCCTTGGCTTCTTTCAGAAACTCAGTTGAAATGTTCTTCAAACCACAACTTTTCAAGTTTAGGTTCAATATATTACTGATATTAACAAACATATTTGTTACGTTGTCACATTTACTAAAAGACATACGAAAATATTGAACACTCTCAGGGACTATATGATCAATATTAATTTCAAAAGTATTATTTGAAAGATCGAGTGAAGTTAGTTCCCTCATATGATTGAAAATATTTGGTTCTAGATTTTGAAGTTCTGTAGATTGCAAATTTAGTACTCTAAGATTAACAAGATGAGAAAGTAACTCCGTCTTCACTTCCTTTAAGTTATTTTGAGCAAGTATCAACGTTGAAAGCATTGGTAGCGAACTAAACAAAGTGTTAGGAAGTGACTGTAGTATGTTCCTGTCCAGATGGAGAATTTTTAATTGCGCTAAATTATTGAATATATTAGCATCAATATATTCTAGGCAATTACCAAACAAATACAGCTCTTCTAAATGATTCAGAGGACTAAATACTCCTTTTGGTAGCTTTGTAAATTTATTGTGTCCCAAGTTTAAGATCGTTAAAAGCTTTGTGTTTTCAAATACTTTTTCCGGAAGAGTAGTAAGATTCGAGTCTTGTAGGTACAACTCAATCACTGACTTTGGGAATATTTTATCAGGCAGACTATAGATGTAGTTAGCTAGTATTTTGAGGTACTTAAGCTTATGGAAATCAACTAATTCTCCTTCATTGAAGTGCATTGTATTTGGTCCACCGTTAACATGTAATTCTCTTAAAGAGTCTTCGTTAGCATACTTTAAAAATGTTTGTAGGAAATGACCAATTACATCACATTGTATTACTCTCATTGAAGTTATACCATCGAAAGACATCACTTTCATAATATCGTATGGAAACTTGAAAGTTGGGTTACTATCACAAGTAATGTCTACTCCTAATCCACTGGCAAAATCTTGATAATAAGTAGATATGATGACATCTTGATTACACTTAACTTCCAACACTTGAACAGTTTTCATAACAAAACAATGAGACACTGAGCTATTACCGTTGTTTAATGCCTTTGTTTCAGTTGTTTCTACGAGTACATTTGTTCTAAAGACTAGCTCGAAAAGAAACAATATTAAGTATCGATCCATGTTACTTACGTTACAGAATACTCTTGTTTTAACTTTATGAAGAATTGCATTCTCTATTTACAAAGCAAGTTTGCGTATTTGAAAATCGTATTTAGACAATTATTGTGGCCTTTTTAATATATCCACAATCACAATTCTGATGCCTTGAGTATGACACTAATCTCGGTCGTTCTGTAGAATTCAATATGGAACAACAACAGCACAGAAGATTTTCTCATTTCATTGATTCCTGAAATGGAAACAAAGATTTGTCAGTTTTCAATAACATATCATGTTTATATATCATTTTATATTTTAATATTATCACATGCCATTAATCCTTAGACTTAATCCTAAACCAAACTCCGTGGTACAATAGCCTGTCAAGGGAAAACTCTAATAGCTGGTTGTGGAACTTGTGTTTCCGAAATGATCCACGTTTGGCACATCTGCTCCTTCTTGCAGCCAGTATTTCTTCCAGACTTGTTTTTTTTCGGGGGGGTGCATTGCCCCCCTGAAACCCTAAAAGTGCCCCCCAGAGACCAAAATAATACGTCTATAATATAATAATAAACAGAATAGTATCAGCAGTGCCCCCCCGAAATACGAAGTGTGCCCCCCGGAACATTGTTTCTGAAAGAAACACTGCTTGCAGCTAATATGCATTATTAAAACTTCCTATTAATTTGATCTGTTCTCACGGCTGGTATAGGGGATAGCTGTTGGGCCTTTGGTGCACGTAGTGCCGGGTTTCATTCTTGGTGAGAGAAAATTAAATTTTGAACACAGTAGGGTGGTTCCGATTCCACATTAACCCTTTAACGCTACAATTATTTGTGTTCTCTTTTTCTTTATGAATGACGGAGGTAAATGGAAATAATATACAATAATATGATTTTTGCTGCTTTTACTTATATGGGGTCAAGTTATAGGATTGATACAATTTGGCATCATATTGCTACACTAGTGAAAATGAATTTGGTGCAAATTCCAATTTTCTACATGAACTATTTCACACAAAAATCGTCCAACGGGCCGCAGAGGCTCAGTGGTAGACCGTTCACCTCGGGAACATGGGGTCCTTGGTTCGATCTCAGCTCGTGCCAAGTGAGCTTTGTGATGAACAAACACTGTGTGCATGGGTTTTCTCATAATTCTCCCGTTTCCTTCTACTTTCTTCTTCCACTATTTCATTATTTCTCATTATCATCGTCTTCCATAGCCTAGCCAGCATAACCATGGGACATAAAACTTACAGATTTCAATTCATTTTTTTTTTCAGAAAACGTCCAATAACCATTTTAGCAATAAGGAGAATAAATGACTTGCAAATTATTTTGCAGGTGACAAACAAGCACGGTTCATTCTTTACGTTCTTACTAATGTCCTCATTCAGAGTTCTGAAACTAGATGGAAATAGTTTGGTAGATAACGTTCTGTATTGATACTGCACTTCATCAGAGTGCACTACTCGCTAATGTATACATTTTAAGAATATTGTTTTCATGGGCGCCCGAAGGGGACGACACGGTGGAGCCTGGGCCCCCTCTGGCTCATGAAAATGTATACGTAATATAACAAACCACGTATATTAAATACCAGACCTAATATAGCAACCATAAAGATGGGCCCCTCCCTAGAAAATTTTCTTCGGGCGCCCCTGATTGTTATTGCTCTTACTGTTAGTTAGAGATTTTTAGGATTTTATTGTTAGTACGTCCATTACTCCGCACGACAACTCTTGAACAGTTATCTCGGCCGCGTTTGTTAATGGAATCAATCCGTTAAATGTTAACGACAAACGGCGACTTTGGCGGTCGCTATTTATAACAAATATCCCATACATGTAATTGATTTTTTTTAATCTTTTCTTTTTTTCAATATACAGCTAGAGCGATTATTTCAACCAAGTTCGTTAAGTCAATCCGTTATCATCTTAACGCGTAACGGTACCTATCTATATCCCGCACCTGTAAATGAATTTTTTAACTCTTCTCTTTGAATATACTAGCTGAACCTCCGCTTTCTACGTAGCGCATCATTCACATATGCGCATGAATCTCCTTGTCATTTTTCACAACATCCGTACATGTTCCTTTACAGACGCAAGTGAAGGACGTTTTGATAAAAATCGGCAAGGGATATTATAAAGGGGACACTTTTTCCATTATTTTTTCAATATCTCGCGCCGTTTGCGAGATTCTTTCCGCCGATTTTTTCCGTTTTACCAAACGAATGCTGAGGGTGTACCCTTAAGTATTGAACATGACTTCCTTTTCCAGCTTTACTGCGTTAAGAAATCTTTGAGTTTTACGTCCCACGGTTATGCCGGTTAGGCTAAAGGAGACGGTGATGATGAGTAATGAATGAAATGGTGCAAGGAAAGAAGTGGGAGGAAACGGGAGAACTACGAGAAAACTCAAGCACACGGTGTTTGCCCACCACAAAGACTTTCTGATTTTAGTGGTGTGCGTAATTATAGTTCTAAATATTATTATCGTACAAAGAATGCAATAAAAATGATGAAGATAGATTTCACGAGGCACACTGAATTTTCGCTCTTCTTTCCAATATACATAACAGGTATGGGAAGAACCATTGCCTGTCGTTTTCGATTAGTTCTAAAATCTCGTTCCCTCCGTAGGGAGTGGAATATGACTTCGAAGTTGGATTAAAACTGTCACCATTCATCTCAACGTCCCCAAAAACTATGAACTCTAATATAGGTCGTTTTCGGGAGGCGGCAAATTATTTGGAGAGCACAGGGGGCCCACAATATATAAATATGGACCTGGTGCAACGAGTACTCACTTATATTCCCTGAACCGTATACAAAGTGGCAGCAATCGAAAAATAAGGTTAACAACCTCCCTTTTCCTGCGGTTCACATAACTTCTTGTCCCATAATATGCTTCTGTGGACCCATTGGAAAGACTGGAGCACCAGTGACAGAGAAATCAAAAGTGCAGAAGCTTCATAGTGGGCTGGGATAATCATCACGAAAATCGAAACGCCTGCCGTATGGGAAATGCCGTTAAGTTTTTGGATCATAATATGTCAGCAATTGGAATTCACCGTCACATTAGTAAAGGGTGTGGTATCAAAAGCGGCTCAGTGAATGAGGGAGTTTAACGAAGGATGGTACAATGTTCTTGATGCGGAACGTAGTGGGTGACTATATCTGATTATAGACGGATACGTCCATATTGGGGAAGAGAACTAACGATCCACCCTGATAATACAATACAGGAAACTCTTTTCTGTGTTTTTTCTACAAATGTTCCGGTCGCTGCTTCACGAAATTGTGTCGGACAGACTGAACCTATGTGTTCACGAAATACCACGTTTGGTTACAGAAGACCGCAAAATAAACCGAAACGAGAGTGTATTATTATCTCAAACTTGTTATCAGAAGGGTGATGATGGCTTAAGTCCTATTGTAACTGGGGACGAGACAGGTCTTGCACGAGACCCTGAAAACAAAACAACTTACATGAAAGATACTGTGCAGGTATTCTGGGGCAGATAATGTGTAAACATCGAGTCCTTACATACTTTGGCTGAGAAACATATCATCCCATGAACAGCCCACATCTTGTTCCTTCCGGTTTCATATCTTTTTATACAGAAAGGTTTTCAAGCTGGTCAAAGCTTCTGGGATGACAATGCTGATTAAGAAGTTCTTGCCACTAGTTATAATCACAAGCGACGTCATCCGTCGGTATAATACAACATATGCTGTCTCGTAATGATAAACATTTCAGAACATGGATGGCAATTATGATAAAACATAGGCCTAGGCCAAAACTAGTAGTTCATTCTATAATAAACTATTTTCTTTCCTTGCATTTTATATTTATTAGTTTGCTCTATGGAATTTATTTTCTGGATGACTCGTTTCTATATTGTTGATCTGAGCTTCATGCCCCATGGACCTGATGAAATGAAAACCTAAATGAATGAATGAATGAATGAATGATGAGAGTGAAAGAACAATACATAAAAGCCATGTCCAAGGCAGGATTCGTGTAAATTACGTAAAGAGACGACGTAAGAATCTAGAAACAAGACTACAAATTAAAATATTGTTTGTGCTGAATACCATTTGGTTTGGCACAAAGAAAAATACTTTAAACGGTCCCTTCCAAATTTGTGTGAGCTCTCACTGGATTTTGCTATTTTACGAGGCATATCCGGAAAGTAAGTACCTTTTTGGAAAAAAATATAGTAAACATTTTTTTTTTAAATTTTATTGTCACAAGAAAGAGCACATCTTACACTAACTACTTTTGCACATAGTTTCCACCGTTGTTGAGGCACTTCGTAGCGGTGGATCAACTTATCTAGTCCCACAGACTAGAATACATACAGACGAGCAACTTCTTATATGCGCTATCGAAATCAGTTTCGATCCTCTACATAGCGAAAGAACCAATCAACGCTCTTGTTGAGCGGGATCAGTGTCGTCGTGCGTGGATGGCTTTGCCATCAGTCTTGAAACGTGACGTCATGGGTAGTCATAGTAACCGACGGATTGTTTTCGTCTGCTTCTCATCTAAGTGTTAGAGTGAAGAAAGAGCAGATAAGCTAATGTCCACTTTTTATTTTGCTGTCTCTGGACTAGATGTTCTATTCCAGCTTTTCTATATTAATAGATTTTTCTTTTTTTTACAGAGTTCAGTTTGAAAATATCTAAGTTCCGCGAAGTACGTCAACATAAAAAGATGTTCCCCAAATACAACTAAGGGAGCGAAAATCTAGTCTGTGGTTACTTTCAAAATTTCCACGTAAGTGACTTCAGATTGATTGGTTAGTTCCGTCGTTGCGTGTTAGAGGCGCTACTGTGGCTAAGTTTCCAGTTTTTCGCTGAGTTTGCGGTCTGTATATTCTGATCTGGGTCTAGTCCTTCCTCATAGAACGATGCCGGCAGTGAGTTTGACACTATATGCCGCCAGTGATGAAAACCATTGCTGCACAGCGAGTTTCACTTCGTCGGGAATTCGCCTGAAAACGTTGTGTTAGTGAAACGTCTGTTCTCACGGATTTTTCCATCGATTTTCCTCGCCAAGTCATCGTTGACAACAGAAGGCCGACCACTCCGGGGTTTATCGTGGACATTAGTTCGACCCTCATTAAACAACCTTACACATTTTCTCATCATTCCATCAGTCATTGCTTTTTCACCATAAACATCTTTAATTTCTGTCGGTTTTACATTCTTTGCATTTAAAAATCGAATTACCGAACGAATCTCACAGTCGGCGGGATCGTCAATTGTCTTAGACATTTTAAATTTGCACTGTGAACAGACAACATTACGCAGAGCAACCAAGATAACGTCAGTTGAGAGCAGACGAACAAGGACGACTAGCGCACATGCGCGGAACACCGATCGCAGCGCAACAGCGGCGGGAATGCGAAATTGTACTTACTTTTCGGATACGCCTCGTATAAACTGCTACATTGACTTCGTAAACTAACTTTACCTTTATAAGTAACAACTAAGTATTACGATTTGTGGCACACATCATTATATCTAAAAAGCATATCAAAATATTGTATTGTATACTAGCAAAATCTCGCTTCCGAAACCTCGCTGCTCAAATTTTCGCGTGGCTGACACCTCTTCACCCAAAACCTCGCCTGGCCAAAATCTTGAGTGTACAAATTCTCGCGGACCAAAATCTCGCCTGGCCAAAACCTCGCGGACCAAATCTCGTTAGGCTAAAACTTACAGAACGAAATCTTGTATGAACAAAAATTCGCCACAACAATCGGTGAGATTGAATTACGGATCCCATCAGGGATTCAAAATAAATTGCAAAAATCTCCTATATGACCAATCTCTGAAGTTAAGGGCATTCACTATAGCGAAATTAAACTACCGCTAATTTTAGAGTTTTTCTGTAATATCTTCGAAACAAATAAAAATATTCGAAAAGCAGAAACGTAGTGAACTAGACAATACGATTTTGAACGTGATATTTTTACCACAATTTACCTATCTGCTTTTGGTATGCCGCTATTTACAGAACCCGCAAAAAAAATGCTAAATCTATCTACAGTTGCAAATCGAAAGCAGATAGATGAGTTGTGATAACGGTATCACATGCAAAATCGTATTATCTAGTTCACTACGTTTCTGCTTTTCGAATATATTTATTTGTTTTGACGATATTATAGAAAAACTCTAAAATTAGCGGTAGTTTAATTTCGCTGTAGTGAAGACCCTTAAGAAGATGAAACTCTGTATATAAACTCACTATTAAGAATAAGTCTAAACATGTCTTAGTGCTTTCCAAAATTCAAGTTTTAAGGGGGAAGTGGGTAATTTGTATCATGTTAAGTCCACATTTTAATAGACCTTGTCTATGTCATCAATACTTGAAAACAGCTGAATTATATGAAATAAATTTTCTGTTTACTGTACTGTAGACGGATTCATTTTTAACATGTAGAAAGGAGAAAGTTGCTGTGCTAAATGCGTATGAATTGAAAATTATTTCTGCCCGTTACGAAGAAGTAAAATAGAACGTTAATAATAAATATCGCGGTGTTGTTGGTGCAAAAGGCTATTAGTGTCCATATCTGAGACTGTCCGCGAAAAGGGAGAATATCCCCGTAAAAATGCATATATTCTTACCGGGACAAAAAAAAAATCTGTCCGTATTATACAGGTATCCGTTAGAAGAGGTTTAACTATATAAGTTATTTTAAGTATATATACATACAGCGATATCTCGATAGCACTATAGTGAAATTCTTCCCACAAGATTTTGGATGACTAGTATTGTCCTAAGTGAGATTTCGTCCCGTAAGGTTCTTACCAGACTAAATTTAGGTCCGCAAAATTTTGGGCGGCGAGATTTGGCCAGGCAAGATTTTGGCCTGCGAGGTTTTGTATACGTGAGATTTTGAACCGTGAGTTTTTGGCTGCATTTTTTTTTTTTTTTTTTTTTTTTTTTTTTTTTTTTTTTTTTTTACAAACGATGTTTTATGTTTCAAATCCTATGTGATCGCCAGGGAAAGTATGGTGAAATAAGGGACAATTGTACAATGCAACAGTGCTTGTGTTTAATAATCTGCCTTCGCGATTCCGCTTCTAACAATTTTTTGTACTCAGAAAAACTCTCTCCGCTTCATACTGAAAGTGAGTCAGTTTTAGTTGTCAACGATTGTCTGCTTCACAGCCTGCAACGAGGGTAAAACAATAAGAAATATTAACCACAGTCAGGGACGGCGTTAAGGGTGGGCGGGGGTGGGCGACCGCCCACCCAATGGATAGCCTCGCCCACCCATCCGCCCAACCCAACAGAAGTAGAATAATGAAGGTGACATCCTGTACTTTAAAAGCAATAGGTATTACTTTCGATTGTAATGTAATAGGTTCTAAGACTCTGTTTAACTCTGCAATGAACAATCATTTTAAGACAGATACTTGTAGTAATATAATGATGCCAAAAGTCGTGATTAATGAATTAAAGTTTAACACACACACACACACACAAAATCGTGCTATTGAAACGCCGGTGTTTGTATGTGCTGCGCTGAAAAAAAAAGTGCTTTTTAAAAAGCCGACTAAATAATGGACAGGACTGGGTAGTATTGTCTATTGTCTCATTTCAGAAAGAGAGGGAGGGAGTAGTGATTTGTGTCGGCGTGATAGCTTCTTTAAAAAGGGTTGAAACTTGCAATTGTTTACAGCAACGTACCCCATGTCTTATCCGTGTAGCATTAAATAGATTTGTAAAACCCTTATTATAGCATTGTTGAGTTGATCTCTGTTCCTTTAAAAATTCTCGGTGATTGGTGCTTGCTCAGCTAATATGTTAAAAAAAAACTTATCAGCGATTTCTTCTCAGGCTCAGTGTCTTCCTCGTGTTCAAAGAAGAATGATTTTCAATCCGTTGACGTGAGTGATAATCCTTCTTCTTCAATGGAGAAAAAGACAAAAAATACGAATGTGACAACTAGTGCTGTCGAATTTGTGTGACATTTGCTGTTTTCGGTTTTTGACAAAACCGCTTTTCTGAAAACCGGAAACCGCAAAATCGCTTTTCAAAACTGAAACCGCCAATACGGTTTTCAAAACCGAAACCGTAAAAGCGGTTTTCAAAACCGACAATTCGGTTTTGTGAAATTTTACTATTTTCAAAAACCGGTTTTCGTTTTTTTTTTCTTTATTTCAAAAAACGATTTCGACAGCACCAGTGACAACCAGGATTCGAAGTGTTCGATTTCGAAAAAAGTGAAAATGGACTAGATGATGGAGAGAGCGAAGACAACAGCATTGCTTCTGAAGATACTACTAAGGACTTGCCAGTGGAAACAGAGGGATCTTTCTGTAAAACCAAAAGCCATAGTTGTATTAATCATGTCAACGATTTAGCAGAATTTCCATCCGACGAACCCCACCAACTACATTTGCATCATTATCCCACAATAAAATACGGCAGGGACAATCGATCATTCAAAAGTGATTGGTATAACACATTTCCGTGGATTGGGTACAGTGTACAGGAAAATGCAGCTTTTTGTTTTCCTTGTAGAATGTTTTCATTGCCGAACAAAAAGAAAGGGAAGAATTACATATTTTACAGCAGTTAGTTACAAAAACTGGAAAAGAGCTATGTAGAAAGACTCAGTTTTTCGAAAGCACGAAAACAGCGAGCATCACAAATCTCAGATTGCAGGGGCTTCGTTCAAACAAATGAAATCCAAAGGTAGAAATGTATCTGTCGCCACATGTGTAAGTGAAGTGTATGACCGCCAAGTAAGAGAAAACCGTCAGTATATTGCGCGTCTTGCTGATTTATTACGCTACACCGCGGTGCAGCGAATTGCACAAAGGGGCAACAGAGAGAAGGAAAATAGTGAAAATAGGGGAAATTTCCTCGAACTGGTTTCGTTAGTTGCTAAGACTCATGAGATCCTACATAAGAAATTGCTTAATGCTCCAATAAAACGCAAAATATTTAGGAGTATGCATCAATCCAGGACGAATTGCTGGCGGCTTTTTGTAAGTTACAATTAAGGGTGAAGTTGAACAGGCAAAATATTATATTCTATTGATAGATGAATTAAAGGACATAAGTAAAGTGGAACAGCTCTCGGCCGTTGTACGATATTACTTTGAAGGAATAGTGCATGAGAGATTACTTGGTTTACATCCTGCTGAAAATTTAGATTCCGAGTCACTGTATCGGTATGTGAAAGACTCTGTGCAGTTGGGTGTTCTTCTAGAAAACTGTGTTTATCAAACATGCGATGAGCAAACGTTTTGTGTGGGCAATCTCGTGGAGTCCAAACACTAATTAAGCAAGAAGTACCTCAAGCCATTTACGAGTATATCCATTGTATGAATCATAGATTACACCTTGTTATTGTGGATGTCTTTTGTCCAGAACACGCTCATTGCCCCATTTACAGTACGTTAGTATATTATGACTGAGCAAATATCGGTTGAGGAAGAAGATATCCAATCGCAAGAAGGCTACAGACTAAGATATTTCGTCCTGTACTTGACAGAATACTTTCAGAAATGAATAGGCGTTTTACAGAAAATGCAGGTAGGCCTAATTCTATGTGGGATAAGCAGTCTTCACCCTAAAAGTGAACACTTCCTCTCATTTGACAAAATTGAACCACTTGCGCGTCATTATGGATGTGATGTCGATAGTGCAGAGGTAGAACTGAAACTTCTCCCGAAAATTTTGAAACGTTATGAGGAGGAAAAGCAATACAAATTACCTCCGTTTCTCAGTTTACTGAAGTGATAAATTGTTTCAAAATTGCTTTTCATAAAATTCAGAAATTAGCCATTGTCACCATTACTGTATCTAGTTCACCACGTAAGCATTATTTCTCGTGTCGTACACGGGTTAAAACACATCTAAGAAATCGAATGGTAAACGGTCGCCTAAGCGATCTTTATTTCCTTTCGGTAGAAAGAAAACTTGTAATGAATATTGCTGTAGAGGATGTGGTAAATGCATTCCATGCTGGGCATAAAAATAGACGCATTGCACTTCATTAAAGTGCAGGTATAAGAGTTTATTGTAAGCTTGTTCGTACCATGTGATCAGCCCTTCATATTTTAAAATACATTGTTGTTTCTGTGGATCATGATGAAGTTTTGTTAATTGCTATTTACTTCTTTGTCTTTTTTTTTTTTTTTTTTTTTTTTTTTTTTTGCTAACGCTTCAGTTTCAAAGATTTCTGTATAAAGTATGATCAAACAATCATGATGTCGAATTTCTCTATTCTTTTAGTAACATAGGTCTTTGCTGTTGCATATAGAGATCATGTCAAAAAATCTAATGTGCACAAATTAAGAATATATATTAGAGAACATATAAATGATTTTTTTTTTTTTTTTTTTTGTCTCTTGCTTTCTTGTAATAAATCCTTCAAAGATAAAAATGTTTGCAGTACCCTATTTTATCCTTGTTTCACTTTCCCTACTTATTGTGTATTTTATGTTATTAACGAAAGGTAGAGTATTATCTGTTAGTCTGTGTTGTTTGAACCTTCTTTTATTTCTATGCATTCATGTGCATTCTTGAAGAGAAAGGAGGTAAAGCTGTCTTGAACTTCATCGACTACACAGTACACACCGTTATTACTGTTTTAAAAAAAAATTGGAAGTAGAGGTAGTGTGTCTTCTAGGCGAAATTCGATAGGTCGAGCATATAGCTACGAGCTCCCGCAGCCCATCCTAAGTCCTGCATTTCTCCAGTCCCACCAGGCGAATGCCGGAATTGTACCTTCTATAAGACGAAGCTACAGCTTTCTCCAGATCCTTGTTCCTCCCTATTTCGGTCTGAGCCTTAGCTAACTAAAGAGTATAAAAAATTGAAACTTAATTGTCAAAAAATATCTACATTGCCCAGTTCTCATTTTCATTGTCCGCCCACCCAGCAACTAGGTCCGCCTCTTTCCGCCCACCCCATTAAATGTTTCTGGCGCCGTTCCTGACCACAGTCTCTATTATTTATAAAAATTTGGAAGTTTAAACTTCGCTTCATTCAGTTGATGCTAGTAAGTCTGCAGAAATTGCAATATGTGTTCTACTTTTGACGTGACTTGCTTTAAATGGTTTTAGTTTCTTTTTTTTAAAAAAAAAAAGAAAAATAAAAATTCCTCTTTTCCGTCTGCGTAAAAATCTTGTTCTCTACATGGCGTAAATTACTAGTAAATTATGCGTAATTTGCGAAAAAAAAGTAACAAGTAAATTACCTTGCCAACCCTGCTTGCTAGACACTCGTCAGCTATGTGACGTTGAATTTATTCAACATCTTTCGTATTTAGCCAACTTAACACCAGTGACAGATTTAGAAACTAATAACTGGCGGGGAAAGGGCAGCAAGAACCCAGACTATGGTAGGTATAGCATGAGTTTACTATAAAAGTATATAAATAATAGCTTAAATTCAGTCAAAAAGTTGGCAGGCCTAGGTCTCCCCGGCCCGGGCTAGATAAACCACTGCTTAACACCTTCAAGTTGTCAGTTGTTCCATACCGTGAGATAGTAATAGTTTCTGCACGCTCAAGGTTGTTATGGATTATGGATTATGTACATGGTTATATACATAGGATTTTTTCAATGTGTTAGAGAAACTGAAGCACCACTTGGAAAATTACATTGAAGTAAAATGCTCATAAAATTCTCTTTTGCTAGCACGTCGTTTTCCTTGTCAGGCGGCAAGCAACTTTCCAGTTGACCTTCGTAACAATTAATTACCTGATTCCGTAACGAAAATTATCAACCTTATTAATAGAGCAACCCACATTATGCTTTATTTTTTGTTTAAATATGCTTTATTTTTTCCAAATTATGCTTTATTATGCTTTATTGTTAATTTCAATCATTATTTTACATTAATACTGTATAACGTGTAATATTTATTATAAATTAAATATTCTAAATATCTTGATCTATTTATTAATATTTTATGCAACCAGTTTCTTTCATATTTAATGGACTTTCTACTTAATGCACTGTAAAGAGATGTGCTTTTCTCGAGTCACTGTGTGTGCCTTAGAGGTGCATGTTAACAAAAAGGGAAAGTAGAAAGATACCACCAAAAAGTGCAGAAAGTGCCCAAGTTCAAGAGGTGCATATAACAATATAGTATGGACAAGGTGACCAGAACTTTTACTTTCAAAAACGGGACGCATACGAATCGGCGACGGGGGGAGGGGACTTCCACATTGCATTTTGGGACTCAGTATTGTTTTCAATTTACAAAATACACAAGTAAGAATGATAACACAGCGTTTCTAACTTAAGTACTACCCAACAATACTTTTAACTACTTCAACACTCAGAATTCACACTCAATTCCCACTTGAACCACAGAACACTCAATTCTCATTTGAATATTCCGAAGTTCTAGGCACGGCTGAACCTTCCCAATGAGTGTTGGTACGGAAGAGTGTAGAATTAGCATTGACAATTTATATTTTGAATAATAATTACGGGACACCTGAGTCATGTTTGCTTAAAAAAAGGGACATGTAGGCGTCCTGTTTGAGAATCAGAAAAAAAACGGGACAACGGTTGAAAATAAGGGACTGTTCCGGCTAAAACGGGACGTCTGGTCACCTTGAGTATGGAGTAGTTCTGTGCTATTCATCGTTGGCGAAAAGTTTTGTTCTTCTTTCTCTTTTTCCTTTCCTGCACATCAAAGAATTACACCGAAAAGTTTACAGAATAAAAATAAGCTTTTCATTGTTGCATTGTTATGCTCTCAATGATTTTGCAATGTAAATATTGGTTTTAAAAAATATTAATAAGGTATGTTAAACTTGCAGTTAAACATAATTTTCCAAGAACTGTGCTATACATTTTAAATTATGCTTTAGGCTTTATTTTCTAAAATTATGCTTTATTATGCTTTTAAAATTAGTTTCTTCTAGACAACCACAACCATGTTCAAGGCAGGCACGTAGCCAAGGGGGGCGGTCCGGACCCCCCCCCTTCGAGACCAGAAATGAAAAAAAATAAGGAAGGATAAAACAAAATGAAATGACAAAAGGAGGATCAGAGTTAAAAATAAATTACAGGAAGCTTTTAATTACTCTTTTTATGAGGAGATTTGTATTACTTGAAATACACGATGGCGGAGTGAGCGAGATATCCTGGAAGAATCAGGGAATTTGAAATTTCTAGAAAAGTTACCGATTTTTCAGAATTTCTAGTCAGGAAGATTTCAAGCTTCGGAAAGCATAGTGCCGTTGTGTAACAGCGTGGAAATTTTTTATCATAATTTTTCGTCATCGCATCCTTGCAGTATCAAACATGTTATTTCAAAAACAATTTTCTACTGCTCCTTTAACCTGTCATTTGGAACAGACTGTAGTTGACGGAATAATAAAAACAAACAAATTGTGGAAAGAAAGTTCTGTTGACATTTGATTTAACAAAGAAAGAAACGCAGATATTGTAAAATATTTTACAAGACATTATGGAGTATGTACTTTTTATAACAGTGAATATGTACTTTTGATAATAGTTATATTTGAATAAACAGAGGAAGGACGTAAATACTGTATAATCTTTTTCAATATATATATATTATATAATTATTATATCTTATTGCTCCATTGTATATTATATTATTATTATATATTATTATTATTTTTCTCGAGATTTCTTCACAGTTTGTTTTTGAAATACTTACCAACATATCCTCGTTTTATTGTGCTAACAAACCAATATATGTTGATAGTAAAGTAGTTTAGATTAATCGAGCTCCTGGGCCTTGAGAATTTCATGCCCCCCCCCCCCCCCCCCGCCGTTACGAAATACTTTCTAAACGAACCAATATATATTCCAGTAAAATAGTACAGAATGATCGAGTCTTGGTGTGATGACCACAGAATTTCATGTCACGGACCTCCCCCCCTTCACGAAATCCCCCCCTACGTGCCTGTCAAGGTACCAGCCATATGTGTAAATTGATGTTATGCTTTTAATGCTTTTTATGCTTTTGGGTTGCTCTACATATTAATGATACAAAATAAAGTTATATTTACAATAAAATGTAAATGGTATTATTAAGCTGGATCGCTAGTCAGCTTTAGGGTAAAACTTTCTCACTAGATGGCAGAGCACATTGCGACACATGCGATGTTGCCACATGAGTTACGGATAGAAAAGTGTTTAGACACGATCACATTTTATACATGATTTACAACAAAGAGAAATGAGAGCTTTTATTTCTATTTTACTCAATACTGCCTGCTTTAAAATATGAATTATTTATATTCTTTGATCAAAAGTGATTTTTTAACTCATGAAACGTTATGCGTATCTCTCAAACTAGATGTCTTTACGGTGCAGATTAAGAATGTTTATACTAAAACAAAATCATTACATAAATTTCTTCTTTTGGACAAAACAGACTCTCAGTGCGCTCAAAAATGGTGTTTTATAAGCGTAGTTGTAATCCTTGGTGTAAAACTTATCTCTACTTTAGAGATTTAATATATCATAGCTAAAATTCCATTGTTTTCTGAACAAACGGCAACTCAATTTGCATTTAGAGGAAAATTATATCATTTCTATGGTAATAGTTTCTTAAAAAACGGCAGTTAAACGTTATGCATTTATTTATAATTAGATGCCTCTACGGTGCAGATTAAGGATACGTGTACAAATACAAAATCATTACCTAGGTAG
This sequence comes from Thermobia domestica, assembly GCF_964235325.1. Lineage (NCBI taxonomy): Eukaryota > Metazoa > Arthropoda > Insecta > Zygentoma > Lepismatidae > Thermobia > Thermobia domestica. The sequence goes on from NC_137467.1 coordinate 85,582,195, forward strand.
ATAGGACAAAACAGATTCTTAGTAGGTTCAAAAATGTTATTTTATAGGCGAAGTTGCAATCCTTGGAGCAGCTTTACTTTAGGGGTTTAAATATCATGACTACCATTCCAGCGTTTTCTGGGCAAAATTCGACTCAAACTGCATTTAGGAGAAAATTACTTTCATGGTAAAATTTTCTCTGCAAATTACAAAGATATACGTTTATCTATAACTAGATGTCTCAAAGGTGCAAATTAAGAATAAGCATACAAATACAAAACCATTACACAAATCCGATCTTTTCAACAAAATAGACTTAGCTCCTTCAAGCCTGGTATTTTGTAAGTTGTGTTCCCCAGTGCATATATTTTGTAAGTTGAATGTCTTAGTGTAACTTTACTTTAGATGGCACAATGATCAGGCCCGTATCCAAGGGGGTCTAGGCGGGCCGGGCCCTCCTAAAATTTTCACGGTAGGCTTGCAAATGAACTATAATATGGTGATGAACTATAATATTGTTGGATCGAGCCCCCTCTAACTTCAGCCGGGCCCCCCTACAATTTTTTAGTGGCTACCGGGATGATAATCATTATGGCTAAAGGGGCTCGGCTGAAGTTAGAGGGGGCTCGATCCAACAATATTATAGTTCATCACCATATTATAGTTCATTTGCAAGCCTACCGTGAAAATTTTAGGGGGGGCAGCCAAAATTTAGGGGGGCCCGGCCCACCTAGACCCCCTGGATACGGGCCTGATAATTATGCCATTTAAAGTAAAGTTACACTAAGACATTCAACTTACAAAATATATGCACTGGGGAACACAACTTACAAAATACCTGCACGGGAATACAACTGAAAACGTCAGGAATACAGAATACCTGACGTTTTCTGGACGAAACATGGCTACGTTAAATGAAAACTATCACCAACTTTTACTAGGTTGCTTACTTACATAGACAGATTTGTTCCATAATCCAGGTGAAATGAAGAATCTGAGAATGCAGAGTCGTTTTGACGTATGATTAGCGCAGGCCCGTGCTGGCCCACCGGGACACCGGGACGTGTCCCGGTGCGCCCTCCGAAATGTCACAGTATAAATAAAGGTACAAGTTTTTAGTAATAAATGCTTACAGTTTTATTGGTAAAGAACCCGTGAAAGGTGCAGTGCGCCCTTTACATTAGGCGCCCTACGAAACATCACATCGTAGATAAGTAGTTTTAGTTATCCTGTATGCCAGCTTTGTTTAATGAATTGAAATACTGACTGGTAGTACAGAACCTGTGAAGAATACAAGGCGCCCTTTAGATAAGATGCCCTGCGAAATATCACATTATTATTATTATTATTATTATTATTATTATTATTATTATTATTATTATTATTATTATTATTATTATTATTATTATTATTATTCTGTATTTCAGTTTTGTATTATAAATTCGTACAGTTGCTATTGGCAGAGAACAGGTAAAGAGTATAATCTAACTAACTAACTAACTGTATGGCCTATGGAACCCGGAGGTTCAATGCCGCGTTCACAAAAGCTCTCTACTGACTTCTATTCTTAGCTAACTGCATCCAGTTTCTACTTTGTACTCCAATTTCTGCGAGATCCATCTTAATATTGTTCTCCCATCTGCGCCTAGGTTTTCCTAATGGTCGTTTTCCGATTGGTCTTCCAGTCAAGACTTCGAAAGCATTTCTACTTTCTTCCATTCTAGCTACATGACCTGCCCATCTAAGCCTCCTAGACTTGATGACCCTAACAATGTTGGGTAAACCGTATAAATTATGTAGTTCCTCGTTATGAAGTTTCCGCCATTCCTCGTTCCCGTTCCTCTTGGGTCCGAATATTCGTCTCAGGATCTTGTTCTCAAATACTTTCAGAAAGTTCAGCTATAAAACGAAACAATGTGATACATCAAGAATCGTTCGGATAGTCAAACGTACGATGCATTTATGTAATACTACACTGACACTAGTCTCTAATTTACGATTTTTAAGGCATCGAAGCTTTCACAGTCTTAATACGCATCCATATATCCGAGCATATAGATTGTTCCTGTATGTTTTAAAGCAGTGTTAGGGTAATCAGTACCTGTTGTATTTCTGAAATAAAGCTGTATTAATTTCCGTAAAATGTGGACTTCCTGTCACCACGGCACGGCGCGTCCTCAGGTTGTGGATCGAGGAGAAGGCCTCTGGAATATAGAGGTTAGCTGTAAATATACTGAGAAAGCAGTTGCGGACAGACAGGGGGTGATAATCCAGCTTGAGAATTTGGTTTGAGGCTAACAACCTCATGCATTAAAAAAATGATTTTTCAGATAAGTTTGCAGAATCCTCGGATCAGAACTGATAACTTGGCACGAACTCCGCAAAGTAAAATCGACATGAGATTTGGAACATAAAATATAAGAAGTCTCTATAGGACAGGCGCGTTAAAATTTGTAAAAAATGAGTTTAGAAATAGAGGTTGGACCTAGTGGGATATCAGGAAGTTAGATGAGAAGGAAATGGAGAACTCAAGTCGAGAAATGTTACGTTCTTTTACGGCGAACAAATTAAAAATTACCAACTAGAAACAGGCCTTTCCGTTCATAAACGAATGCGTAATATCAGCAATTACATAAGTTGAATTTGTTAATGATAGATTTTCTTTTACTTCTCTTAAGGGTCGGTGGTGTAATACTATTGTTTTAAATGCACATGCCCCAACAGAAAATAAGGATGGCGATTAAAAAAGACAGACCCGAAAAAATAGAACGGGTATTTGATCATCTCCTGCAATAACATATGAAAATTCTGTTAGGCGGCTTCAATGCGAAGGTAGGACCAGAGGGTATTTTGAAACCGATTATAGGGAATAAATGTTTGCATAAGGAAGGTTGTGGCAACGGCGTTAGACTCGTGAACTGTGAAATATCCAGAAACCTTATCGTGAAGATTATTAAATTCCAACATCGCGACATTCATAAATATACTTGGACCTCATCAGATGGAAAAACACATATTCAAACTGATCATGTTTTAGTAGACAGAAAAGAACTTCTAGCACAACTTATGTTCGGTCGTTCAGAGGAGTTGATTGTTGTTAGTAAGAGAGAGACTATCGTTGAATAAAGGAAATATTCAATATCTGAAAACGGAGCGGTATTTTTTTTATAGAGGAGAGTCAGGTGAGAGGGGAGCCAGATTGAAGTGTCGAATAGATTCTCGGTTTTAGAAGGTTCGGAGTGCACTAGTGTTCAAGATACTTCGTTGAAATTAGAGATAACATTAAAATTTCAGAAAAAGAAATATTGGAGCACGCAGAAATACGTAGGAACAAACCATGGTTCAACCAGGAATGTACTAAAGTAGCAGAGAAGAGAAAACAGAAGAAACTGCGTTGGCTACAAAATCCGAACGAAATAACTGCATAAAATTTCATTGTCATCTGGCAGAAAACTTCTAAAACTTTTAGAACAAAGAAACGCGACTTTTGAAAGTTAAAATTAATTAACTTGAAGATAATAGTGAAAACAAAAACATTCGGGACATGTATAAATGCATCAACAAACTTAAGAAGGGCTATCAACTTCGTCCTTATATATTAAAGAAACCTAAAGAACAGTTCTCATTGATACAGATAGCATCTTAAATAGATGGAAAGATTTCTTTGACTATTTGCTTAACACATAGCCAAAGCTAATGTACGTGGAGAAAGTGAAATGTATGCAGCATAACCGTATATTCCAGAACCTAACCAGACAAAAATAGAAATCGCAATTTAAAAAAAAAAAAATAAACACACACCTCCGGGTGTAGACGAAATTCTGGTTAACTTACTTTTAGATGGAAGGGAATTATTGTAGGACAAGATATACAAACTCATTCTCATTATCTGGAACAAGGAGGAATTGCCACAAGAGTGAAGAGAATCAATCATTGTTTCAGTTCAGAAGAAAAGCAACAAAACAGATTTAATAATTATCGAGGCATTTCTCTTCTACATCCAATAAATCCTCTTAAACATTGTATTAGGAAGATTGACTCCATACACAGATGAAATTATTGGAGATTATCAGAACGGATTTAGGTAAAATTGATCAACTATCGACCAGATATTTACCATTCGATTAGTACTTGAAAAAGAAATGGGAATACAATATCCTGATATATCAATTATTGACTTTAGACTCTGGTAGGAGGGAAACATTGTACAACATGCTTACAGAATTTGCAATACCGAAAAAGGTAGATTAATTAAGATATGTTTAAATGAATCCCAAAGTAAGGTTCGAGTAGAGAAATTCTTGTTCGCGAGCTTTCACGTTGAAAATGGCCTGAAACAAGGAGATGCGTTGTAGTCATTATTATTTAACTAAGTTCTGGAGAACACGATAAGGAAAGTCAAAGACAGCAATCAGGTACTAGAGCTGAATTATATTTGCCAGATTATGAAGTATGCTGATGATGTAAATTTAATAGAGAATGACAGAACAATAGAATGAAATGCAGAAATCTTACTTAACGATTGCAAAAACTAAATAAACGGAACTTTGTCGGTATCGTAATACTGCATTTTATGGATGCGTTAAAATACCAAATAATATTTTCTTTCGACAAAGTGGATACTTTCAAATATCTAGAATCATTATTAACAGACCAAAACCATAATCACACACACAAAAAAAATTATGTCAACTGAAAGCAGGGATTTCGTGTTATTATTCAGTTAAAAATCTTTTGTTGTCGCTAATTCTGTTGAGGAATTTGTAACTCAAAATATAAAACAATAATCATGTCTGTTGTGCTGTATGGTTGCGAAACATGATTACTGACTCTGAGGGAAAATCACAGACTGAAAGTATTTGAAAACAAGATTTTTAAACTAATATTCGAACTCCAAAAGGAACGGGAATGGGGAAAGGCGGAAACTTCATAACAAGGAGTTGCATAATTTTATACCGTTTACCAAACATTGTTAGGGTCATCAAGTCTAGGAGGCTCAAATGGTCAGGTTATGCAACCAGAATGGAAGAAATTAGAAACGCTTTCGAAGTTGTAACTGGAAATCTAAATAGGAAAATGACCGTTAGGAAGACCGAGGGGCAGATGGGAGGACAATATTAAAATGGTTCTCGCAGATTGAAATATATAGTAGAAACTGGGTTCAGTTTTCTAAGGACAGAAATCAATGGAGAGCTTTTGTAAACGCGGCAATGAGCCTCCTGCGCCCATAGGCGTGCTATATTAAGTTGTTGATACATTTAGCTTCTTTTCACTTGAGAGAAATGTTATTACAGGAACTAAAAAGTTTTTCTGTAGTAAAGAGGATTTCGGTTCGAGGTTAGCTATTTACGTTAATACTAAAACAAATTTGGTGGTGATTTTGATATAAAATGGCACCCATTCTTTCTTTCAAAGTCTCTCTCTCTCTCTCTCTCTATCTATCTATCTATCTATCTATCTATCTATCTATACATACATACATACATACATACATGGGCGCCCGTTGTATGGGCGTCCTTTTAGTAGACTCGTCCACCGCCCTCATTAGTATCCCAGCACGGCCCTGGATTAGCGTCATACTAAAGGCGTAACTACTGCAGGAAACATATGTTAGTCGAACTCTTTAGTAATCACGCGTCAGAATGACTCTGCATAAGTTCCCGCAGCGAGTAAAACTACGCGATTAGCACGGGTGTTAGGGTGCCGAAGGCGATATTTGAAATTTTCTAGTTTAATATTCCACGATTATAATCCGAATCTAAAAGGATCGGTGATTATCGAAATGTTGGACTGAAGGAAGTGGGAAAACACCGAGAAAATCCACGCACACTATGGGTCCTACAGAAAGTCTTCCTGGCGAAAAGTGGGATCGAACCAGCGATCTCGTGCGCCAGAGGTTATCTATCTACCAAGCTATTTACAGCTAATTTTATTAAAATCTAATAGTATATTTAACCTACTTCATTTCTCCAAGTGTTTTGTAAGTACTTGCTTTTGCACCTTGATTGCTGTACTTCATATATCGCATGATCTTCAACAATAATAAGTATGAATTCTGTAATTCTTGTTTATTCAAAACAATTTCACGCTATCTTTTAGTACTGGTTCATACTTGATACTATGCACACCTGAAGATAATTCAGAATAAGAACACTTTTATCCAGAAACACCCGCAGGATTTTTCCAAGGTCAGGGAAGGGGCAAAAGCCCGAAGTAAGCATACATTGATGCGCATAACGCATGATGCAAAACAGTTATTATTGAGGCATATTGCATATTTTTGTGGACTGCATTAAATAGGTCTATATTAAATATTCTAGTAGGTGTAACCAAATATAATGTTCCTTCATGTGTGTTTCTGGGTAAAAGCGTTTTGAAACAACCAAACACCTTTCGAAAATGCAGGGTAAAGCGATTGTCCCCTTGCCTCCGCTGCGGACGCTCATGGCCTGATCGTTGACAGAGCATACGGGTCTATTGCTTTACTCAATAGTATATTTCACCTAGTTAGCCCGAACTGGTTATTAAAATTTCTCAGGTTCGTGGAACCGGTTAATTTTTACCTCCACTTCCATATCTGGTACTTACGGAAACAATAATTTTCTAGTGTTACGAGGTATCAAAAAACCTTTAAAACTTAAAAAAAGGAAAATATTGAGTGAGCATGGAACAAAAGAATTTCATTTTTCTACACAATCCACTCTACGCTCAATATAAGTTTCCCATTACTTACAAAGTGTCCCAATGCCTCTAAAGATTTTTTATTATTATTATTATTATTGGATACGCAATCAGTCATACACCATTCGTTGCACCTCTCCATCATATTGCAACTTTAATTTTGAAATTAAACAAAGTAAAAATTATTCAACATTATTCCAAGTAACCAAGGCAATTGTCTGAGTAAGTAAGTACGATTAATTGTATGATTTGATAGATAGGGAATGCAATGCTTGGTCCGAGTTACAATTGATGTGGCCGTCTCCAGTTTTTTTTTTTTTTTTTTTTTTTTGAGCGGGATAATTGATTTAATAACTCCATTAGGACATGGCAATAGTTTATTTAATAAAAGTGGAGCAATAAATTGTATTATTATTAATTAAATCATTAAATAAAAATATTGGTAAATTACAATTATAGGCCTACTTGGAAGAGTGTAGCTCGTGAGAGTCAGACCATTTGACGCCAATATGTAAATATGTCGACAGCGATGGATAGCAATACCAATAATGTTATTATGGCGTCAATAGGCCTTATTTTGTGTGGTTACATCACTTCTGAAAACACTACTGGCTTTTGCATGGAGCAAGAAAGTGATAATATGTAGACGACCCGCATTAGTCGAGACAGTCCTGGATTTATGGCTGCCCACAGCGGATTAATTACCTGCGCAGCGGAAAAATTGATCCTCTTCTAGATTTCCGAAGATGTTCACATCTTGGACGTACATGTACAGTGCATACTTAATAAGAAAACGCGTGTAAATAACTGTCGTTTTGTAATACGTATTATGTAAATGCGTGCATCAAAGTGTTTGTATATTCGCGACTGCACATATGTGTTGGTGTTTTGTTCTCTTCCTCCCCCCGGAATCGATCTTTTGTCCTCCCTTAGAAATAATTCTGCGGGCGTCCCTGTCTGGATTTACGTAAAATTGAAAAAAATCATTAGTCCCAGGGCCTGCCAAAAGGCAGAATACTTAATAATAATAATAATCTCCCAGGAATTATACGGAACTCAAATGTGCCGGTTTCCCTCCAAAATATAAAATACTATCATTTGTGCAATATTTAAAATAACCCGCTTTTATTAGCTATCGATATTCAACTAGAATGAACAACCTACTCTCTATGCGTGGGATTCCTGGTTCGATACTCGCCGAAGTAAGTTTGTGGGGGACAACATCGTGTCCATGGGCTTCCTCGGGGTACTCCCGTTTCCTCCCACTTTCTCATTCTACCAATTTTTCCATCATTATTCACTGCCTCAGCCGTCCATATCCTTTAGCCTAAAGAGCATAATCGTGGAACGCGGCCTTTATGGCTCAGTGATAAGCGTTCACCTCTGGTGCAGGGGCCCTTGATTCGATCCCAATTCGCGCCAAGTGAGCCTTGTAGTGGAAAAACAAAGTGTACGTGGTTTTCTCTGGATTCTCCCGTTTCCTCCCACTTTCTTCATTCCACCATTTCATTCATTTCTCATCATCACCGTCTCTTTTAGCCTATCCGGCATAACTAGGGATGCATTCGAGTCGAGTCGAGTCGAGATTTAAGCCGGTCTCGACTCGTCTCGAGAAAATGTTGTCTCGACTCGAAAATATGTTTCTGTCTCGACTCGTGTCTCGACTCGACAGTCTCTGTCTCGACTCGACTCGAATTCGAGTCGAGACGTCTCGAAATTCGAGTCGAGAGAAAATGTACGAGTTAAAATATACGCACACATCAGCTAGACCATCATGACTACCTACCTAATTGTCAGTATGTCGACTTTTGGCATGGATAAAAATGGCGACACGTCTTGGCATACACGCAATGATCCTTGATAGGTCGCTGGAGAGAGCTGGCACCACATGTGCTCACTCAGGTCACCTAATTCCCGTAAATTCCGGGAAGGGGGCGATGTGTTCTGACGTCACGTTCAATCACATCCCACAAGGGACATCACTCAAATGTCCGGCTCCAATTTCAATGAAACTTTTTTTGCTGATAGAAGGCATGTATGCATCATTACTTGTGATGACAAATTTTTGCCATGGTGCATGTTTTCTATTTTTTTTAATAACTTTTAAGAGTTGTGATGTGGTTATTAGAGATTACTACAGAAGTCCCTTACTACCCTTTGTAAACGGAGCGTTAATGAAGAAAAGTGAAGAAAAACCATGTGGATAAGTCCTGGGGGGAAGTCGTATGGTAGATATGATCTTGATGGCAGCCATCTTGAAATCCGCCATTTTGAATTAAGGTCAAGTTTTCAAAATGGAAATAGGGTAATATGATACATAATTTCGGGCTAGAATTTAAATAGAAAAATAATGATGAGGTTAGTTTTAAGATACACCCATTTGGGGGAAAGTTACAGGCATATTAATTGTTTTTACTTACTGTGTGCGTAAGTCCCTTCTTACTTTCGTCTCAAGACCTGTAAATCGATCGCAACGGCAGAGCCCGGTTTCGCACTAGTGTTTAGAAATCTTTAAATTCACTTGAAGCAATATTTGTGGATTATTGTATTGTATTTTGCCTTTAATTAGATTTGAACCCACTTCATGATCTTGTGTAAAGTATCACTAAAAGAGAATTTCTGTTTTTATGGAGAACGTAAGCATGGCAATTATAAAAGGTGAGTAAAGTACGTATGTATTTATAAGAAAGTTTATTTTACGAGTATTTGTGGTTCCGCCAACCTATTCTTTAGTTGTTGTTTTTTTCAAAATACTCATATCTCATAAATAAAAGAGCTCTTACCACTATTCTTTAATACTTATAAAATTTTATTTATTGTAAAAGCACTGGCGAGATATTTCTTATCGCCCACTAAAATTATGGTGGAGCTCCTTCGTGCCTAACGGTTAGCATACTTGCCTTTGGCGTGGGAAACCTGGGCTTTATTCCCGGTGGGAGTTCATGTGGTTCGGATTCCACGTTAATCAGTAGGTCCACGTCTCACATAGCCTCGCTGCTGAACGGGACGTTAAACTCAGAATCAACTCAACTCAAAATTATGGTTTTGACTTTTTATGATGTTATTAGTTTAAACGCCCAACTGCCCAGTAATTATAAACATTGACTACATTATAAGATTGTAATTTGTGACGACTAAAATATCAGAAATTAAAGATTATTCTTTGGGTTTTGGAACATTTTGAAAAACGTGAAAAACTGGTACTGCACCGATACAACACACCTTTTGGATTTGTCATAACATGTCTTACATAGCTTTGGTTCGATTCTCAACACGGACTGCAACTACCCGTTAAATTGTGCATCCGAAAGGCAGTCTTTGTTAAACCTCGCTTATCACTGCTCATCTTAATAATATATATAACTTCACAGCGAAGCAAATGTTGCATTTCTCCCTTTCATCCTAACACAAAACAAAACTAACCACAGCTGTGACACGAAGGACCTACTTCGAAAAGAAACAAGCTGCGCTTCATAGAGATGTGTACCAAATGATAGAAGTATAAAGTATTGTTTTCTTTCCTGTTTATTGATATCAGTTGGTGTTCTTAATGAGTTTACTCACTAGTTTAGAAAGAGTATATATGGAATTTGGACATATGTTGTACGTATTCTCCTGAGAAATTGATGAGACCAGAAAAGTTATAAGGACAGATAGAATAGGCTTAAGCGCATCTACGTGACTTTATCAAATATTTATTCTCCATAATGGTACCACGCGGAAAACTTGGTATAGGCCTACTTTTATCTTTGCCTCCCTCTGTTAGCTGTTTCGTATCATATATATCGGATGGTTTTGATATTTCTTCTGATCATTAAAACAACAATGGTACCTGTGTGAGTGCAGAAATGCAAAATCACAAGGTAACTTCCTATTTGTTTTGGAAACAACAAACCCATTTCACGTGTGCGAGAGAAATTGAGCACAGCGAGATCGGGTGTTTACTCACGGTCAGTTCGCAGCAGGAGTCCATGGAAAAAGATTTGGCTATCTCGAAAACACTCGCAAAACCTTACAAATACAAAAGACTGCGCTTCAAAGAAAGTTTAGACACAGGTGTTTCAATTTTCTTTTAGCATCTTTCTTCAGCAAAAGAGTCGGTTCATTGTATTCGAAAAAGGGAAGGGAGAAAGGGTGAATTTATATTTTATGTGGGGGGTAACGTTGTAAGTAGTATAAACAATGCATACCGCTTCCGACTCTGTACTGAAGCACTTCCTTTAGCGGTATATCACTAGATCTATCCTGACCCTCATCCCACCTCAAGTTGTAAAGTAGAAAGGGACAGAAGTATTCAACATGACTGCGCACTTGAGTTTCAGTTCACAATACGAAAACGAGTGAGCAAGTAAACAGTCTTTTGTAGGATCGTGTTTTACTTCTTGAATTTATTTTTGAACATTTCTGTGAATTCAACAACAGAACGCAGTAGAAATACGGACTAGTTTTTACTCCAACCATTACTTTCGCTCCAACCCAGGGATGCCACATTTATGATTTCGTACTAGATTTAGTGGTTTTACTATTGAACTAGTGATCTAGTACGTACTTTGGGTAAATAGGCACATTCTAGTGATTTTTTTTTGCATTTTTTTCTGATGCAGACAAATGAGAAGGAAATGGTTCTTAAAATAAAAGGAAGAAGTATATTGCAGTTCAAAACAAATGTAGAAACCTTAAATTATTTTTTCTTTTCCCTCTAACTGAATGAAACCCCTACTGTGTAACGACCTTAGGTAAACAACGGCTATCTTTCGTCCGCTACCTCCTTTTGTTAGCCGACATGAGTTGGTTACTTTTTTTCTGGAAGAAAGTGAAGAAATAATTATCCAGTACATTTACGTTTTGTCAGGCACACAGGCGCAGTCTGTACTTGTTTCCTAACGAATTTTAGCAACATAACATAAATGAAACATACGTACCAGAAAATAGAGGCAGTACAAACGGAAATTTTCATCTGTGACACATTTGATGAGAAATATAGTTAGATGTCACGTGCAAGCACTCTAAACATGTCCTATCCTTTAATTCTATTCGTATGTTTATGTAGGTGAGACTGAGAAATCAAGAAACAATAATAACTGGTTTTCTTCCAGGGGAAAAATCTAAATGTGAAATGGTTTTACACTGGGACTTTAATTGCGTCTTTTGTACAAGATTAACAAGTAATAGCAATTTTTTAATTTATTTTAGTTCTTGGGGAGAGGAAGATTGAAGCGAACCCTCGTAAGGACCTCTGCAAGGAAACATGAATACTATCCGCCACTGTTTGTTACATTACACAAAATAGTTATATATATATATATATATATATATATATATTGAGTTTTAGTCAGAGTTTTCATTCCGCAGGAGAGGGGGGGATAGTAATACCTGACGAACATTTTCTATTCTCAGAGTGTTGCAATGATAGCATTTCCTCCATTATAACTTGGCCAAGCTAGTTGCATTATATGTAAGAATTAAGTTAGCCTAAAAAGCTTAAATTTCTATGGCTGTTTTACTCTGTACCCATGTTTCTCATTTTCGGTCTACGGGACTCTGTGTCCGGAAATTTTCGATGGCTTCCAAGTCGGAAAATAAGTGTATCAAAGGCATATATATTATATCTATGGTTATATGAGGCATGGATCTACAGTTTAAAGTGGGATACCGGTAACAACTTCATGAGCTTCCACCGTAAATCGAACCAGAGTCTCCCGCGATCAAGGCGTATGTGTTAACCATACAGCCATGAGGAAATTCACATAAGCACACACACATATATATTGTTGAGTTGATTTTGACTTTACCGTCTCTTTCAGCAGCGAGGATATATGAAATGTAGACCTACTGATTAACGTGGAATCCGAACTATATGAGCTCGCGCCGAGAATTGAACCTGAGTCTTCCACGGCAAAGACGCGTACACTAGCCGCGGAGTTCACACACACACACAGAATCAGAGTCCTCACACACCAAGAGTGAGAGCTGTGCCACTGAGTCACAGCGGCCACGGGGCTAGGTCGAGTCCACTTTACGTTCATAGTTTCTTAGTACATAAATGTTACGATTATGAAATAGATTTTCCTTAATGAGCTGCATAAAAGCAAAAGCTTTCGAAATGCATTAAACAATTAGCTCGATTTGAGTGTGAACTTAAAGTTATATCAGAGTGTAAATACGGATACGCACCAAAGCTCGAAAACTTAATACACAATTTCTCCTATATAGTCAGCATGTATCATGCAATCGTTCAGCTTTCATTTGAGAGGATGGAAATCGAAGGCCCCTGAACAACTATGTTACTAATGTGCGGAATGCATTTATCTTACAGTGAACTGCTTTGATGCCAAGTGGCCTAACTCCAAAATTGAAATTTTCCAGGAGTGAAAGTTGAAGTTCAATATCTCATGAACAATCCATATTTCTTTTATGTTGGGAACCAAAACCATAACTACTGTATGTAGTTCATTGTTTTATAACTTAGTGTTTACAAAAATCCTTTAAAAAATACCTATTCATAGAAGTGAATGGTACTTATCTGTACTAGTTCTTGGCACCCAAGCAGTCCATTTATTGTAATACTAGCTTAATATACCCATTCTTCGCATGGGGACTGTATTTGGAAGTCAACATCTGTGGAAGTATCACCATTCATTTCAGTGACCGCGAAAACTATGGATTTGACACTAGTACCAATCAATATGGGCTATTTATACATGTCTCGGTATTCCTCACCCGCTGACACCCGGCCCGCATACAGTAGTAACTGAATTTGCAAGTCATCGCTGATGGAAGTGTCACCATTGATCTCAGCGACCGTGAAAACTATAGATTTGACACTAATGTCGATCAATTTGGATTACTTTTACTACATGTCTCGCTAAACGCCTCCCTGAGACCCCCTGGTTCCAATTTTGACAAAAACACTTCGCCTTAGACTGGGACCTGGACCAAGGTATCCGTGACCAAAATTTGGTAACTCTCGGTCAACTTGTCTGGTCCCCAGGTCGGTCCCAGTAAACGTTCCCCCCCCCCGAGACCCCCCTGGTTCGAAATTAAAAAAAACGCTTCGTCTTGATCTGGGGCCTGGACCTAGGTACCCGTGACCAAATTTTGGGAACTCTCGGTCCACTCGTCTGGTCCCCAGGTCGCACACAGACAGACAGACAAACACACAAACAAACTCTTTATTTTATTTATATTAGATAAGATATACTATGTAAAATAGTCTCGTATCATAATATGTGATTTACAACAAATGTTACATTATATATTATCCGTAGCTCGTGATATGCTGCAACATATTAAAGCCTCAGAATAGTTGGGCAAGCGAATAATCCAGAAGTTACGTAACCCTATTGCGTTCATGGGAACGAAAACACAATAATTATAACTATGCTAAATTACTATAGACTACCAACTGCTCATTCAGAGAATTTATGAAGTTCACTTTATCACAATAGTTTTATACAAACTAGATTTAGACTATGGATAATAGTTTTATACAAACTAGATAATCAATTATTATTATTATTATTATTATCATTATATTTGCAGTACAACCAAATACAACGACATTAACTATTAGTTCCAATTAACTGAATTGAGCTGAAAATTATATCTTGATCTTTAAAGATTAACTATTAATTTTATGCGTTCTCTACCTTTCTGAAGGAATAAATGCTGGAATTGGTTTCAAGGCTGTTTCTGAGTGAATACTTTCTTCAAAATAATATTAAAAATTATAGAAAGATTTTCGAGACATTCGAATCGAGTCGAGATTTTTAAGAGCCGTCTCGACTCGACTCGTGTCTCGACTCGAAAATTCGAGTCGAGAAATACGTTTGTCTCGACTCGTCTCGAATTTTACAAAGTGTGTCTCGACTCGAATCTCGACTCGAATTCGAGTCGAGTCGAGTCGAGATTCGAGACATGTCTCGACTCGAGCGCATCCCTAGGCATAACCGTGTGACATAAGAATTCATTTCATTATCATAATCGGGGGACGTTAAACGGACAGAAAGAGTTAATTTTATTTTCATTTTCAATAACCTACTCTGTCAGGGACGCAGATGGCTCAGTGGTAGAGCGCTTACCTCTGTTGCGAGAGAAGTCCCTAGTTCGAACCTCTGCTACAAAAGTTTGTGGTAGACAAAACCGTGTCCGTGGACTTTCTCGGGGTACTCCCGTTTCCTTCCAAATTCTCATTCCACCATTTTTTCCATCGTAATTCACTCGCCTTAATCATCCGTCTCCCTTAGCCTAAAAAGTATAATCGTGAGACGTTAAACTGAAAGATTTCATTTCATTTCTCTGTCTCTCACTCTGTCATGGTCTCTGTCATTTTGTATGTATATTGTAAAACTTTGTCCCATATAGATTATAGGTTGAGTGTTAATAAAAAGAGTGTCCGGAATCGAATCCCACTACCGGCTTTTATTATAAAAGTTTCACCATAAAAGTATTTTTACTAAAATACTATATAAACAATCTCTCTAAGTTTGCAAGGCTAGTTACAGGTAGTCTTTGACCGTAAGGTCGCAGACAGGATCTCTACAGAGCCCCGAAGCAGGCTAAGCAGAGGGAAGGTTAAGTGGTCAACAGAGCCCCGAAGCAGACTAAGCGGCTAAGATTGGGATTTCCAGACAGAGCCCCGAAGCAGGCTAAACCAGGAGATAGAATAGGCGTAGTCCCGAAGCAGACTAGAGGCCTGGAGTTAGGTTACTCCTAATGTTCCGAAGCAAACAATAGGAGGGGCACCAGTGAACTAGTACCGAATTGCCGTCGTCCAGCCAATTTATAGAGTTCCTTGGGTGGCGGTGGCGCTGCTGCTCCGTTGATATCGTCTGCTCCGTGGGAGAGGGCAGAAGTCCGTCGTCTGCAGGTGATAGTAGATCCATCTGGTGTGGAATCTTCTTGCTAGACCACGTGGTGGTGTTTGTAAACACTGGCATGTAGAATTGTTTATACACAACGCCATGTGAGACATTACAACATGCTCTTCCATTTTCAAAGATATAGCGTACACCCACCGCCATATATGCTCGCTCTTTCTGAAATTTAAGATGAGTATACCCTGGACTATAAAAATATTACATGCGTATACGACCTATAATTCCAAAATTCTCAAAAGATTGATCCGATTTCATAAATTCAATGATTGACCTTCATTAGTAGACATCAGTGGCGTAATTAGGATTTTGTGTCGGGGGGCTATGCACAACACGGAGAATCAGAGAGGCAATTGCCAAGGATACCAATCCTGAGGGACTCGAGCCCCCCAATGATCATATGTTCTCTCCTAAGTTTACTTTTCAGTTACAGCAGAAAGTTCATTCTTACTAGAACATAATATTCTTTAGTGAACTTCTTTTAACGTTATACAAACATAGCTAATTCTGTAATTGCAGGGCCTGCTTTCATAATGACTATACTATGAATACTGTTACATGTATTTTTTATGAATATACAATATTTGGCATAATTTGAATTCAATTTGTCTTAAAATCCTCATATACAACCTTCTAGACCCTTGTCTGCAACCAAACACACATCTGATCCCTCCCCCCCCCCCAAGTTACAGAGAAATCGGCGCTCTCGGCAATTGCCCAACTGAGTTTGAGAATTAAGTATACTTATTTTAATCGGTTGTCCACTAATATACTAAGATAAAACGTGAAATTTGTATGTCAGTGTAGAATCTTAAAACCCCTTGGGCAAATCTGAAATGATGCTCCTGTAAATACACGTTGAATGTTAGTAATCTCATTTCAACTTAATAGATTTCATTATAGAAAAAAAAAATAGAAATATTCAGTTTTATCTGTGTACGATTTTACCTGAAAGAAAATGTTGAGACAAGTTGAAACTGAAATATACTGATTACAATTTTAATGGCAAGAATTGCAGACTGGTGAATCTTATGTGCTATGATACACACAAAAAATTAGCAGCGAATCTAACCTTTTATTCTATTCATAGAGCCCGCGGTTGGGTCAGTGGTAGAGCGTTCACCTCTGGTGCTTGGGGTGCTTGGTTCGATCCAAACACCGCAGTGAACTTTGTGGTGGACAAATACCGTGTGCGTGGCTTTTCTCGGGGTTCTCCCACTTTCATCATTCCACCATTTCATTCATTTCTCATCATCACCGTCTGCTTTAGCCTAGCCGGCATAACTGTGGGACATAAAACTCAGAGATCTCATTGCATTTTTTCTATTCATAGAAGAAAAAGAAATCATCCTGTTGGCCTACCTAATTTCCCGGCCTAATTCGCCCTCTTGATTTTTTTAATTCAAACATTTACTTTTCTTTCTATATCTAAACGGTGTAAATATTCCTTTGGTATAATAAGTAAAGTTCCGTTATGTTGATATCCGTGCAGGTTGTTGCGGAGTTTCGCTTATTAGCTGCTCTTAGTTTTGATGTTACTGACGACGACCGACTTGAAAATGAAATGAAATCTTCCCTAACAGGCGCATTCACATAACTCCCCAGTTTGCCTCGCGACGCTGAAATTTGGGAAGCACTGGCCGGAATTCGAACCTGGGACCACGCGGACATGAGCCTCCAGTAAGCCATTAAGTGTTATGAATGTCTTTTACAGAAAGAAAAGGCATTTTCAGAAAATAACCGTTATTACCTTCTTAAAGAAACCATAATATGTCAAATCATACCAAAAATAAAAAATAGTATTAGAGATTGGTGAACACAGTATATTACGCAAACAAAATTCGTCTTCCTGCTTGTCGCTTATAAAACAGAAGACTAAACAGACTATTACTAAAGTATTGAAAGCAAGTTACTTTCTTGGGATTATCACTCGATGAATACATTCACTACATACAATAAACCAACAACCTACAAGGGACCGTGGTGAGTCAATTGTAGTCTTCTCCTCTGGTATATGAGGTTGCTGATTCGATCTCAGCCTGCGTCAAGTAAACTTTGTGGTGAACAAATACTGTGTGTATAGATATTCTCAGGCTTCTTCCGTTTCTTCCCACTTTCATTAATTCACTATTACGAGCAGTAGCGATTTCTGACGTAGGGCTACCGGGCTACAGCACGCTTCCCATGTTTGTGTATTTGTATTAGACTAATTTTTGTTCAAAAAATGTTCATCTATTCATTTGTTTAAACTGTTCGTCAATTAACAAAATACAGAACTTTCCCATGACGATCTTTTTCGAGCGTGGAGCGCTATTATCAGCGCCTTCAGCAGTGTGGAAGTTGTACTAACGAACCTAGCGGGCTGTACTGAATGGAGCCCGCTTGAACTATACAAGCCTACTCAACAAACGTATCTCTAGCATGGAGCAAAGATCTCAATATGCCTTGTCCACTTCCCTTTTTTTACACCCAGAATAGCTTCCACCGTGCTGAGTTAGGTTGAGCCCGAAGACATTCTGCGCAAGCGCCAAGTATTCCTCTTTCTCGATTTCTTCTTCTGCTTACTGGCGGCACTCGCCGCACGGTTCTCTCTTTTCTCCTCTTTTTATTTTCTTTAACCCTAAAGGTCCGGGAGCCCAGAATTGTCGGGAGTGTATATTAAATGAATTGAACATTTTTGACACAGATTCAGATCGTAGCAAAATTATAACAAATACATTTAATGGGGCATCGGTAATAAGGGATCAATTAATGGCGTACAATCTAAAATTAAAGAACACTTTCCTTTGGCACATTATGTCCATTGTTAACCAATTAAATTTAATAATGCAAAGAACTGCATTTCAAAATCAATCGACAAGGATTTTTCCTTGTAGTCTTTCAGGATTTTCCACATTTTTCCTCCTGCTCCCCACAGCGTGTATCTGTTTTGGAAAAAGTGGCTGTACGACGAATTCCGAGTGGGTCAGCTACTCGATGGAATTTCAAGTCACGAACCATCAATTCCACCTATGAAAATTAAAATGTTTCGAAAGAGTGCTTTTCCGAACTAGAGAAATCCAACACAGGGAATTCATGTTTTCGTTAGAATTCTTTCACAAAATAATGCCACATGTAAATATTTTCTATAATCGAATTCAGTGCAGACCTACCATTAAAGTACAAACAGCACTTAAATATTTCATTGAAGCCATTGAGAAAATTCGGAATGACACAGACAATATTAGGACAAGTGATATGTTTCTTCCAACAGTTGGTGAAAACAAATGTGGGCGGATTATATCTTGCAGAGTACCCAATGCCAAAGAAGTATGTGATCGCATTTCTGCAGATGTGCGAAATCGATTTGAGAAAACAAACTATTTGGATGCCGCCAAACTTCTGGATTCTGCAAATTTTAGTAAGTTTTCCGGAACATATTCTGGACACTGCGGTTGAAAGCTACCCAATATTAGGTAAGCAGTGACTTCGCACTGAGCTTTTGGTTCTGTCAGCTTATCTTTAAAAACAACTTACAGGACAATTTTAGCGAAATTACAACCCTTTTGCAAATAATAGTGACCATACCAATGTCCACAGCAGAGCCTGAGAGATGCTTTTCGTCTCTAAAGAGAATTAAGACATTCGTAAGGAATTTCCGTAGGTCAGGAAGGTTAAGTGCCCTTGCCATGCTCTCGATAGAAAAAAGTTTGATCAACAACATGCTAGATTTAAACTCCAGGGTGATAGAAAATTTTGCCAGCATTAAGAATCGAAGGATGGATATCAACTTCCGCCTTCAGTGGGTAAATACACGGATATATATATATATATATATATATATATATATATATAGTAGCACGCTTTGATAATGACAGTACGAGCCGCCACTGATTACGAGTATCGTAAATCTCACCATCGCAGTTTCCCTTAGTCTCAGGGCATAACGTGGTACGTTAAACTAAAAAAAAATCTACATACGAACTGAAAATAAAATAAATTAAGGCTCCATAATTAACTTCGAAGGATCAAAGTGCTCTTTTAGTTTGATGTTGATTAGAGAAGGCAGCTGCAACTAAACGCTCCGACGAAATATCTGTACTTTTGGTTAACCAACCTTGCGCGTGGCTTGAAAAATTATTACCAACAAACATTCACACAGTATTATTTTATTAATTGTATTGTTCTGTGTATTACGATTATTTCAGACAAATAATGTAAATAAGTATTTCAGGGATATTTATTCATTTTATTGTTATTATTAGATAGATTTTCTCAGAGCACCACAAAGTAAGAGTAGACCGACATTTCCCCGGTTGCTTGACAAGCCAATCGATCCCTCCCTAGCAAGCCCCTTAAATCATCACTGTACCTATTCTCGCCAAACCTCGAATCCTGAGTATATACTGAAATCATTACAAGTTTACAGGTGTTACAAACATTTGTCACAATATTTTGGGAATAGATTTTTCACATCAAAATAAGAAAAAAAAAGTTCGTATGGACCTGTAGTCGGAAGTGCATATTTATAATGATATTAGTATATACTTGTAATGATTTTGTAACACCTGTATACTTCAAAATCAAAACCATTACAAAATCATTAACCTATCATTACAAAATCATTACAAGTATATACTAATATCATTACAAGTATACAGGTGTTACAAAATCATTACAAGTATACATGTGTTACAAAATCATTACAAGTATACAGGTGTTACAAAACTTACACACCTGTATACTTGTAATGATTTTGTAACACCTGTTTACTTGTAATGATATTAGTATATACGTTATAATGATTTTGTAACACCTGTATACTGTACAGGTGTTACAAAAATGTATTGTAATGTATGTATAATATCATTACAATGTATTGTAATGTATAATATCATTACAAGTATTTTTGTAACACCTGTATACTTGTAATGATATTATACATTACAATACATTGTAGTGATATTGTAATGTATAATGTCATTACAAGTATACAGGTGTTACAAAAATTTGTCACAATATTTTGGGAATAGATTCCTAACATCAAAATAAGAAAAAAAAAGTTCGTATGGACCTGTAGTCGGAAGTGCATATTTTCGTAGTTATTTGGTGCCGAAAATGTGGAAAAATGAACTTGAAAGGTTCATAGTTAAACTACTACGAGACCGATCGTAATTGAGTTAAGACATCACGGAGGAACTATTGGGGCCGTACTGGCCAGGTGGGAAGCCGGGAAATTTCCCGGTGGGTCCTGGACGGTGATTTTTTTTTAGTAGGCCCTCCGCAATACAGTCGAGTACCGGTAATACAGTCAGCTAATCCCCCAACATTGCTAGCCCATGATGTTGCAAAAAGAGCCGTTCACATTTTTCGTAATATAACCCTTGAAAGGTTCCTGATTTCCCACTCTGCTATATAATTTTGCTAATATTGAAGTATTCAGCTAAATTGAAATCTCAAATGTTACCATAACTTGAAACTAAATAATAATTTACATTTTACAGCACAGTTGTTTACCATGTACTAAATATTCAGAGCCAGACTAAGACCATTGGGGACCCTGAGGCGGAAAAATACAAAGGGACCCATTAAAAACTTTTATGATGTGCCCTCTCTTAACATGTTCAAAAGGGCCCATGAATTATATAGGAGAGACTCATACTTTTACAACTTTTATGGTGAAAAATATTTTCAGTAATTTTTTAAAATTTTTGGGTCCTCTTAGTCACGGAGCAATCGAGCAAACAATGAAAACTCAACTCAATTTTTCTTTTTCTAATATATATATATCTTTAGAGGAAAATCACAGAAGCAATCATTGTGTTACAGGTAAGTAGCTTTTTAAATGATTTATTTTGAAACGCGTGTTAAGGGCATCATAAGGGGTCTTGAGCAGATGCAAATTTAAGTCAGTTTTCTTTCAGTTCCACCAAAAATGCTTAAGGAAATAAATAAAATTCATTCATTTGTATCTTATTTTAAAATTATTTGCCTACGTAGGATTTTCCTAAGGACTGTGTGGTTCAGTGTGAAATAAGTCTTTTTTGGGTCCATGGCAGGCCCGTATCCACGGGGGGCAAGGGGGCCGGGACCCCCTAAACTTTGGCTGGCCTCCATAAAATTTCACGGTAGGCTTGCAAATGAACTATAATATGGTGATGAAGTATAACATGATTCAGTCGCCCCCCCCCTAACTTCTACCGGGTCCCCCCTAAATTTTTGGGCTGGTACGGGCCTGGTCCATGGTCTTGGCTTGTGCGAAATAAGTACAATACACTATACATTTGCTTTGAGTTGTGCGTACTACCAGTTGTTGGCCTACATGTTGGGGGAGGGGGGCAGCAGTGCATACTTTTTGCGTAGGCTCCCTGGGAAGTTCCTTCTGGTGGGGCCCTGCGTTGCAGTACGGCCCTGGGAACTATCCAAATATCCATCTTTCAGAATCTCCGGTACTTGCACAATCATTTTTTGAGAGACAGTTTGGGAATACTTGATTGCTCTCCACCTACCTCTCTAAGAATTGGTGTGCGAATACTGGAGCGTTCTTAACCCTTTTAAATTATGATGGCACAACACCTGTGCCATGGCGTCGACCTTCGGAATTTGCTTTATAAGTCTCTAGTAAAGCTTTTTAAACCGGGATTTTTGCATTCATTCAAATGTGGAAGCATCCTAGAACATATTTTATGGGCATTTTGCAGCCTTGCATGCTCTGTCTGGGGAGTGTGACGTCATAAACATGGACAATGGGTTTTAAAAAAGGGTATATTTGAAGTTTTTTTTTTTTTTTAATTCCTGACACTACTATTTACCCTAGAATCATGGCTTGTACCTCGTTGGTTTCGTTAAGAGACAGGCTTTTAAAATGTACTACTCACATTTCCCTATCGTGTACCAGAAGCGGGAAAAAACTCGTCCAAAATGGAAAAAAGGTTCTTTTAAGAAAAAAATCCCTTTTCCCCATTTTTCTCTTCACAGGTACACGATAGCGAAATTTGAATGATACCATTTGAAAAGCTGTCTTACGCTGAAGAAAATGAGATATGACTCATGTTGCTAGAGTCAACAGACGTGTGTCAAAAAAATCTCGAGTTCTTTATTTTTTCATTTTTTACACATTTTTAGTCAATTACTTTAGTAAAGTATCTACATTATTATCACTATTTATTCTAAAGTCATGATACGTACCTCGTTTTCTTTGGCATGAACCAGTCTTTCAAACGGAACCACTGGCATGGCTCTAGCATGTACCATAGTGGAGGGGCCCAAAATCGAAGAAAAAGGGATTTTTTGACAAAAATTTCCCTTTTCGCGAATTTTCTCCACTATGGTACATGCTAGAGACATGCAAGTGGTACCGTTTGAAAGACTGGTTTTGGCCAAACAAAATGGTGTATCAATCATGTCTCTACGATAATTAGGGATGAGTCAGGATTTTTTATATAAAAATGGTTTATTCATTGCTCACATAGGGGAAAGCTGATACTGTTTGCACATGGGGCAATAGTTTTTTCCTCTCGTATTTTTCAAGATATAACATTGAAACTTCGTACAGTTATTACACATAGTACGTTGTATGTTTGAGATTTTTTGGGGCTCTGTGGGTTGAAACAGGGCCGGCCAGAGGGGCCCAAAATCCGGGGAAAAGGTATTTTTTGACAAAAATTTTCCTTTTACGCCAATTTTCTCCACTATGGTACATGCTAGAGGCATGCGAGTGGCACCGTTTGAAAGACTGGTTCATGGCAAAGAAAACGAGGTACAATTCATGTTCCCACAATGAACAGTCTTGATGATGATGATGATGATGATAGTATAGAAATTCACTAGAAAGGTATTATCAAGGGAAAATATGTAAATAGCTGTAGCATCAAAACTATTCATCCCAGGGCCACTCTTTGTATCTCATTCTCTTCACCATAAAGCATTTTTAGTAGCATTCGCATGATCGTATCCTATACCAAAGGGGAGATATTCGCGATAATAAGGGATTTTTAAAGAGAAAATCTCTTTTTCCCAATTTGAGCGAAAATTACACGCATTTGGTACATTTTAGGGAATTTACGGACACAGTTGGAAACACTGCTTTATTAGAAACAAAAGGGGGTATGAACCATGATCCTACGATAAATAGTCTTGACGCAATAGATGATTGAGTGAAAGTCTACAAAATACCTCAAAAAAGACATCATTTAAAAGGGTTAAACATGTATATTTGGATAGTGCACGTACCAGTTCCTCAGTGATAACTTGACCCGACTAGGATAGGTCCCATAGTATTTGGAGCTATGAACTTTTCAAGTTCACTTATTTCACGTTTCCGGCACCCTATAACTCCGAAACTATCCACTTTTGAGCACAGGTCCATATGAAGTTTTTTTTCTTATTTTGATGTGAAGAATCTGTTGCCAAAATAATGTGGCACATTTTTGTAACACCCTGTATAGCTACTTAGTTGTCTTGACATTAGGAAACCAAGTAAATTAATCCTTAAATGGCAATACATACCTTTTCATTAAAACTGATGATCAGAAATTGATTAACCAAACGTATCTAAATTAACTTTCATATTGAAGTTTAACGTGCAAATGTCTTTATAATGAAGATGAAAGCTGTTACTTTCAATATTTCTTAAACTGCTTACAATCAATTATAACTGTCTCACTGAAGTTTTATAACTGCTGTAGATGGTAACCAATACTCATAATACGATTACTCTTTACCCGTTAGTAGTGACAATAATACTAGCTAACATGGAAATAAATCAACAAGAAAGGAAAGTGTGCATGGTAAAATAGATGTAGGCTTACCTTATTTTTTGGGTGCTTCCTGTAAACGCTTACGTCAAACGGAAGAAAGAAAAAATAAACAGAAACGCATCCGTCCTGGTACTTTAGTTCCGCCGTCATGCCGCATCTGTTCATTTTGCATATTGAGAAAGAAGTTGATCGCGTGTTGAGAACAACGCAATTTCAGTTTTCCTTGTTCTTTGACCTTGGCGATCAAGCAATGCTTATAAATTCTTATTCTTAAGCTTGTTTGAGGAAACGATGCAGTTCAAGCAAAGGGCTTCCCCATGAACACAACTCTCATGAAATCAAGTAGGCAATAATACGTAGTTCCTCGATGTCGAGACACTAAAAGATTCCTTCTTTTTTCGCCTATCCATCTCAGGATATCCACTCGTTGACTTGTGACCTCTTGCCTCATGCATAGTTGCCATATAAGAATAGGAAAAAAATACTGATTGGTTCTTAGTAAATATAACGTCAAAATCTTATTCCATAGTCACATGGATAGATATGTATATGTGTTTTAATTAAAAAACAACGAACGTTCCGTCAGTCTCAAGTCTTTGGCTTGTCTACAAATTCTCTGTACACTAGTGGCATCTGTTGACGTCAGGTGAGAGGCTGTGCAGATGGGAACACTTCTGAGTCTGACGAGCGGGAGTGACAAACTGAAGCATTTTGCTTTAAAAATAAGGACTGAGCAGTGACGGATCCAGGGGAGGCGATCGGGGCAATCGCCCACTTCAGAAGAGGAAAATTTCTTATTTTATATAGGCCTATATAAATAAAACCCATCGCAGAGTTTGGACCTCTTAAAAGTAGCTCTAAGTAGCAGTATTCCAACCCACCGCCCCCCCACCCAAAAGTCTGTCCTGGAACCGCCCCTGGGACTGAGTTTTGAGTTTTTGTATTGTGTCCTTCCTTACGCAACACTAGTTACGATTTTTGAAAGAAGAGCATGGTGGCTCAGTGGTAGAGCGCTTACCTCAGGCGCTTGGGGTCCCTGATTCGATCTCTGGCTAAGAAAATTTGTCGTGGACAACATCGTGTCCGTGGATTTTTTGGGGTCCTTCCGTTTCCTCCTATATTCTCATTCCACCAATTCTTCCATCATTATTAATTTGCCTAAATCATCGTCTCTCTCTTAACCTAAAGACAATAATCGTGGGACGTTGAACTGACAGATAGATTTGAAACAAGTTACATTAATACATAGTAATAATAATAATGATAATAAGTTTATTTTCAGTACTGTGAACAGGTCCATAGGCAAAAATATAACACACTATGTTAAAACCATTATAAAATCATTTAAAACAGACCAGAAAATGTGTAGTATAGAATGAATATTAGCAGGTTAAGGCTCTTGTCAGAAGGTTAATATATTCAAATTACAAGATTCAAGCTGATTATAAAACAAGATTAAAATAGAAACAGTCAATATCATAATATATCATTTACAGAACTACGGAAATAATAATAATAATAATAATAATAATAATAATAATAATAATAATAATAATAATAATAATAATAATAATAATAATAATAATAATAATATGTCACTACAAACTGAGGGAATAAAACTTATCTAATGTATTAGGTAAGTTTTCTTCACATATTTTACAGCGACAAGAGTTTACGAAAACTTAAACCACGACTTTAGTTGGCGAGTACAAAGAACATAACGCAAAACTGATTGAATAAATGAAAATTTTAAGTTTTACGTCCCATGTTTAAGCAGGCTAGGCTAAGGTGACGGTGATGATTAGGAATGAACGAAATGGTGGAATGAAAAAAGTGGAAAGAAGCGGGAGAACCCCGAGAAAACCCACGCACACGATATTTGTCTACCACAAAGCTCACTTGGCGCGAGCTGGGATCGAACCAATGATTCCATGCACCGGAGGTGAACGTTCTACCACTGGGCCCCACTGTCCCCGCAAAATTGATCTTACACTATATTCCGCTCTAAAGAGCTCGCCTCTAAAGAGCTCGATTACACAACCATGCCACCGGGATTTAAAATTAGATCTGCTTTTAAAATCTATACGTATCTTCGCAGAAACAAAAGCTCATTAATGAGGAGACACAATGTTCTAAATCTGACTCAGATTTCCTAGGATTTTTCTTCATTTCCATTCGCAAAATTCTCAGAATCGATCTTTTAAATATCATGTTTATGAAACTTTGTTTCAACGTCTTTCTCTACCTCATTTCTTCTTCTTCTTCTTCTTTTTTACCAGGGTATCTGATACGCAAAATTCAAATGAAATTTCTAGTTTTACGTCCCATAATTATCCATCTTTCAGCTAAAGGAGATTCATTATTAATAAAAGTGAATAATCATGATATAATTGATGAAATGAGAGTGTGGAAGGAACTGGTGGAACGTTAAAAAATCCCACAGACACGACGTTGTCCATCACAAAATCGCATGGCGGGGCATCGAGTCAAAGACTTCTCGCACCAGAGATGTGCTCTGTGCCTTTTTTTTTTTTTTTTTTTTTTTTTGGAGAAATAGCTATTACAACTTCTTGTTTATAAATAATAACAAATTATGACTTAGTAAGAAAAATGAAATCTTTAAGTTTTACGTCCCACAGGTATGCCTGTTAGGCTAAAGGAGACAGTGATTATGAGAAATTAATGAAATAGTGGAATGAAGAAAGTGGGAGGAAATGGGGAAACCCCGGGAAGGGGACGCGGCACAAGTCCTAAAAATCATTTCGCGGCACAAGTTCTAAACGGCACAAAACCTAAAAATCATTTCGCGGCATAAGTCTTAAACGGCACTAAACCTAAACAGCACTAGATCTAAAATTCTCTTGTGGCGTTACCATCGCGTCTAGGGATGCGCACGAGACAAGATTTGAGTCTGTCTCGTCTCGAAAATGCGCTGTAAAAGTGATGTCTCGACTCGAAAAATATATATTTTTCTATTAGAAGAGCTGTGTCTCGACTCGAATTTTGTCTGGAAAATTCTGTCTCGACTCGACTCGAGAGCATCCCTAATCGCGTCCCTGCCAAGAATACTATCAACCTATTAGTCAAAGTTTTAGACATGTTATTTTGTATTACAAAACCAGATTCTAACTTAGTTTTTACAAGTAATTTGTATAACTACATATTCTATCGTTCTGAAATAATACATAAATAAATAAATATATAAATCCTATTGTTCTTCTTGCTCTTTGCATAGTAGCATTTGTATGATCACAAAATTTTAACTGCCTATCAAATGTGATTCCCTGATCTTTCATAATGTCTGTTTCTTTCTATTTCCATACCATTGACCTCGTATTAGTAACATAATGTTTTGTTTTAGTTATATACGTCATAAATTTTGCTTTCTTCGTGCTGATTTGAAGTAAATTAGTTTTATACATTTATTTATTATATTGAACTCTTTCTGCAGCAAAGCCTCGCTGCTGAAAGGGACGTGAAACTCAAAATCAACTCAACTCAACTCTTTCTGTAGCAAATAGTTGTCATACTCGTAATTAACTACTCTCTACTCGATACCATTTTTAATAATGGTTTTGAGAAAAAGACTCATAAAATGCTTCCTGTGGAGTGTTGTACTGTATGGGGCGGAAACGTCCACATTACGTAAAAGTGATGAGAAACGACTGGAAGCATTCTAAATGTGGGTGTGGAGAAGGATGGAAAGAATTAGTTAGGTCTAGCGGAAAACAAATGAGTGGGTGTTAGAAATGGTGGAGGAGAAAATAACACTTTTAGATATTGTTAAGAAGAGGAAGAGAAACTGGTTGGGACATTGCCTAAGAAGGAATTGTATCATGAGGGACGTCACTGAGGGTATGGTGGCGAGAAAGAGAGACAGAGAGCGAAGGAGACTACAATTAATGGATGCCATAAAAACAGAAAGATCATACGTGAAGACGAAGAGATTAGCGGAGGACCGTGGAGCACGGAAGCTTCTCAGCTGCTGCAAGTGACCTGCCAGTAAGGGCAAAATACCTATGATGATGATTAGTATTTTCACTAACATAGCTGTTACCGTTATAATTAACTACTACTACTACTACTACTACTACTACTACTACTACTACTACTACTACTACTACTACTAATAATAATAATAATAATAATAATAATAATAATAATAATAATAATAATAATAATAATAATAATAGTGTATTTAGATATGCTTACATTTTTTATACCTGAGCCTTGATTGTATGTGAAGTTAAAATCAAAGGTTATGTCACGGACGTCAAATGATGGCTTGACACCAAAACAAACTCATGGCTCCCCCAAATTGGGGTTAGTCTGTTTTATGTTTATTAAACGTGTTTCATAATTACAGCAAATTAAGAATGTTTATAATAAAACGTGAAAGAAAACACTTTAGAAAATTAAACTACTTCAAGATGTTAAAATAATTAAAATATCCTAATTAATCATCCACTTGTGCTCCCATTTGCTTAACTGGACGAACCGAGACCTAAAGGAAAAAAGTTTTCTGCCCAAATCTCATAAGCAGTAGGAAATTTTAATATAGTAGAAATTAACCCTCCTTCCCTCTTAGAAGTATAATTTTCAATACGCTGAAACATATACATTTTAGTTAATAGTTCAAATACCGACTTTCACGCATCCTGCTTAACCAAAATCCTTCCTTACTTTGTAAATATTTTCTGAATAAGCAATGGGGAATTCGAACATTAAAGAAACTGCTCCCTTTGTTCTTTCCGTTTTATGTGTCTAATGTTTAGTTAGTTTTTTTTTTTTCAGTGTAAATTGACATGCCAAGTTTCATTTTACTAGCTTCAGTGATTTACGAGAAAGTCTTATCCCACCTTTTTACGATACGTAATTCCAAAAATTCTTTCTTATACCCTACTTTCGTAAGAATTTTTTTTTTTAAATTAAAATTTAGCAACTCTACTTGTAGAAAGTCACTCATCTTAACTCTTTTATCCCCCTCAGACCTCTTGTATCATATATGACACAACCGGTTAAAATTGTTTTGCACGGTTGTCGTAAAGAAGAGTGAAATGAGGCAACTTTC
This sequence comes from Thermobia domestica, assembly GCF_964235325.1. Classification (NCBI taxonomy): domain Eukaryota; kingdom Metazoa; phylum Arthropoda; class Insecta; order Zygentoma; family Lepismatidae; genus Thermobia; species Thermobia domestica. The sequence continues at coordinate 85,611,540 of NC_137467.1, forward strand.
TTCGTTTAGAGGAAGAGTGTCGCTACTCAGATTACTTTTGGTTTGTTCCTGGTGCCTTTACTAGGTGACAGCAGAGTGCTGAATTTGTCTATTCTGGGCGAGTTCAACACAATGGAGCGGCAAAAGGAAAGTAAGTTTAAATATGTTATTGTTTTCAATTACTTCAGTGAATAAAAATTAATTTCAGGAATCAGTTTTTATGTTTCTCTTGATTAAACACTGAACAAATTATTTTAGGACCGTTTTATTTCTTTCCTAAATTTAGTGTATCAATTTTGATACAAAAGGTCACTAGGCTTACATTTAACACGAAACTTATGTTCATTGTCTTTTCATTTCTTTACTAATGTCTCGCCTTTTTCTCTTTAAAAATTGTAAACAGGGGCGGATAAGGCCATCGAGCTACCGAGCGGTGCACGGTGCAGCCCCCTTTCCAAGAGCTCCCTACATGCAGCATATAAAAGAAAATTTCGAACTGAATGGAACAAACTTTAAATCCAGAAACTTGGTGCAGTGGAAACCAAGAAACATATTTTGCAAGTGAGGCGCATACATACAAAACCGGTTGAATTTCCGGTTTTCTGAAAGTTTAATTAGGCTCCCCCATTTCGACCATAAACACAAACACTTCCGACGTCTCTGTGTAAGCATAACTTGTTATATATTGATTTGAAATTAGAGTGAGAGAACAGACAGTGGACCAATGTCTTTATCGTTTCTATAATATGACCCGTAAGTTACTTCCCATTCATGTATCTCATGAATAGAGTTTTTTCTGCTTGCTGTTGTGCATTCTCGTTCATAATATTATGTGATGTCGTCTACTGTGAAGCATTTCTTCCGACTTTACTTCCAGTTTCTTGCGATATACATTTTGAGGAAGGCCTGCCTAGCTTTCCTTAAACATGGCCTCCTCCCACCCTACGTTCTAAACTGATTACGGGCCTGATGTGTATTGTCTGAAAACTACTCAATCGACCATGTGTATAAGGTAACCAAAAACAAAGTAATCAAGTAGGGTAACCAAAGTATTTGCCGTTCTAGAGCAGTGATAAACAAAGAGCAATACAGTGGTCATTAGGAACCTTTAGGTGTCTAAGTAATCTCCAGCAGCATCCAGCAGCTTTTGTTAACATTCCTTCAGCTGCACAATACCTTGGAGATAAAACGTGGCAGTTGTGGATGCAAAGGAAGTTCGTGAATGTGTTCCGCAGGTCTACCTTATTTTGTAATGAATCTCCCACGGAAGTGGTTGTCAAAGGAATGAAAAGTCATAAAGTGTTGGCGCAAAGTCCGGCGAATATGGTGCATGTCACAATGTCTCCCAGCCAAGTTGCTGAAGGGTTTCCCCAATCCTCTTTGCCACATGTGACTTGGCATTGTTATGTATGAATAGCACATCCTTCTGGTTCACTAATGCCTCCTACTTGTGCCTCAATGCACAGTGCATTGTTTGCAACTGCTGAGAGTAGAGGTCAGCAGTGATGCTTGAAATAAGCTAGTAATGCACTACTTGCCGACAATTTCAACACACAGAGAGTATAATCTTTCATAGATCTAGAGGTGGTCTCCAGGTGTAAAGAACAGGGTCACGTGATGACAACCAATGTCTGGTACGTTTGAGATATCATAGAGGACCCAATTTTCGTTATCAGTGAGTAAGCGATCAAAGATGGGTGTATTCAGGTGCCGGGTGAGCAAGGACAAATAACAAGTCACTCGTTGTTCCTTCCTGGCTGCCGACAATGTGTGGGGTACCCACTTGCTTAACTTGTATGACTCCTTTATCCCATGCATGTGTAATATGACTGTTTCAGTTGAAACATGGAACCTTTCTGCAAGTTCGTTACATGTTAGGCTACTGTTCTTCTCCATGACCGCTTTCTTGGGCAGCTAAAACAAGAGCAGTATCAGGTTGAGAAGAACAGACAGAAATTGTCGAATTGATGAAACTCATTGGTAAAAGAGGGCTCAGTTACAGAAGAAAAGGAAATGAAGCAGGTTATAGACTGGAAGACACAGCTAGGGATAATGGAAACTTTTTTTTTTTTTTTTTTGGATATTATTCTTTTGTTAATCAATTTTGATCTTCCGCTTAAAAGTTATTTAGATAAGATTACTAAGAAGAATAAAATAAGTCATTCACGAAGAAGTAAACGTGGTGGTAGTTACATAACTTCATTTTCAAAAATCATGGTGAAGTACGTTTCGGATGCTATCAGCCCACTTATCAGATAAGGTATTTCGAAAGAAGTATCTCAGGCTGGGGTGATTTCTGTTCTACTAAACACTACTCAAGATATGACAGTTTCAGACCAGTGCTCTGATGTTTTACTGTTGTTACTATTGTAAAATGTATGTTTACCACAGGCTTATATCTCTGTGATTTACTGCTGGAAATTCTGCAGAGGTTGAACCTTGATATTAAGAAGTGTATTGGAAATACAACCGATAATGCAAGTAACATTCAAGGGCAATATTCGGGTTTTTCAAAAGACTCGAATACCGTGTGCCCTGATTAGTTGTACGTGTGGTGTTACTCTCACATACTCAATCTGGTCATATATGATGTGACAAATAGTCGCATTGATTCTGTGTCATTGTGTTTGTTCTCCTGAATGCCTGTGCTGTGCGGTGTTTAAACGTGAGCCTTATCTGCGAATGGACATTTGGAAGATCAAATGTAAACAAATGCATCTTATAGTTATTGCAGAAACAAGATGGTGACCCAAACACTCTGCTTTGAAGAAAATGTTTGGTCATTTTTCGAACTCTGCTTTATACATAGAGTTGATCAAACAATGAAGAAGACTGCTTCTCCAGAAAATACCAAACCAGAAATTAGGTGGGAAGTGGAAGGATATATAGGAGGTCTTCTCAATTTCAAAGCAATTCTGACAGCACAAGTGTTCCTGAGAATATTTCAAGTGATGACCCCTCTGTCAAACTATCTCCAAACAGAGTGCTGATGTATTGCAGTGTAGACTACTCTGTCCTAACTAAAGGAGCAGAGAGCTGATTTTGAATCCGTTAAAAATGCAGCATTAAGATGTACAGAATGGGCCAATAGCAAATTTGAATAATTAGAACGTGATTTCTTTGTTTCTACTGATCTGCGACAACTCGCCTTCGCAGTGGAATAGGATGTTTTCCTATGAATGTGAAGATGAAGCTGCTTCTGATCCAATGATCAAGTACTGCATCGAAGCACTCAACACAATATTGGATATGGTAATTTCGAGTATGCCTTCAAGATTCGTGAAGCAAGATATTTTATGGGCTGATTTGTCGTGTTTCGATCCTAAAAACTTCAAGCAGGTAACACAACTTCCAGACACGGCTTTCGATAAACTTATGCACCTTGTGAAAAAATCAGTAAAGAGGTTTCCAAAGATTCTATAAAAAGAATAATTATTCGACTTGTCAAGGAAGTGGAAATCCTTGAAAGTCAGTCTTACTGTCGAGAACAACCGAGAAGAAAAGACTGATTATGCTGGATTCAGGGTTTAAAAATAAAAAAATCACTTGGAATGCGACTGCAAAACGTGTTCCAAAAATTGTCCAACAGGCTGCTTTTTAATTTTACAGAATTATAATTTGTATAGTAATGGTTATCCATGTTTTCTGCTAGCATACAAATTTCTGTTGACTTTACCCGTAAGCCAATGAACACGTGAAACAAATTTTCAATAGATTAAGGAGTGCCATGTGTAAGGAACATTTGGAAACATTTATGTTGAGGTCTATTGAAAAGAACTTGCTGAAGAATGTATGAAATAAAAAGCTGATCGACCTTATAGCATCAAAAAGTAGTATACTAAAACATTTGCTAATTTTGTAATATAGTATACGCATTCCTTGAACTTTGTGTAATACTTTGAACAACTCAGAATGAATGCTGATAAAAAGATTATAAGGTTTTTGTTGTTAATTGTTAACACTATTGACTTACTGTAGAAATAAACTGCGCAACTTGATTTGTGACATTGAGATGCTAGTGGCTCTTGTGGGAAAAAGCGTCCGTGCCCAATAATAATGCCTATCCGCCGCTGATTGTCAATACGCGTTATTAGTATTTACGCACATTGGTTCAGGTAAAGGGGAAATCGGGAATTTTCCCTTCTGATTAAAAAGGATACGTAAATATGGGGTTTTGAACACAAATATGTAAAATATAATCTAATATTCTCACATATATCCAAGGGCGCCCATGTTGTGGTTTCCAGCGGGGCAAATATAAGCGACGTTTCAAATATAGTTTCAAATTTTTCTGTAATTAATGTAAAAATTCTATTGGGTTTTCAATATTCCCAAGTACAATTTCCTCTTACGGGGGCAAGCGCCTCACCTTGCCCCCCTGATGGGCGCCCTTGCTTATATCGATAATTCTCTACTGGAAAATGATCTCCTTAGTAATAAAGTTTGGGAGTGCTCATTACTTATTAATATTTCTCCTTATTCTAGTTAATAATGGAAAAAAATCTTTTTCTATTTCAGTTATAAGTACAAATAATGTATTGAAACTATTGGAAACTATTGATCCAGGTCATGGGCGGCGATTAGGGGGGGGCAGTTACCCCCCACTTTTTTGAAGTGACGCCTTAATTTATATAGTTTCGTTTGGAAATATAAAGAGGGCGTCCACAGAACTTGAAGAAAAATCCCTGACTTTTCATGGCGAAAGTTCTAGATTTCCCTGACCACTAAATAATTTAAAAGTATAGAAAAAAGAAAGAAACCCCAGCCTCCACACTCCCATAGTTGGTCTTGTTCTCTCTCCGCTTTGTTTCTTTGTTTTTTCAATTTTCTTTAATCTAAAAGAATGAAGATTTACAAATATATGCATTAGGCCGATATAGATTACATATTACACAAAATATAAAGTTACAAACGAAAGTGTAGAGTATGCAGAGTACTTAAGGTATGAAAAAATTACACATTATAGTTTACACATTATTATACCAATTACACAGAACTATAATATTGCTTATAGTAATAAAAGGTTCATACATGATTTTACTGATCATAAAAGAAAAACACACACAGATTATGTGACACATACCTTTGCTGGTACAATTGTGCAATCCATTTAGGAATTTGTTTTCATCCATTGACGCATAGTTTTCTTCTTATTGATCTGAATATCCTTCTTGTTGTCTCCGCAGTTTAATTTTTTTCTCTTCTTCCTCCAGCTCTTTTAACTGTTGCTGAATCTTCCGTTTCTCTCTCCTCTTCTCTCCAGCATTCATTTCTCTTTTCTTTTCCAAATGCATCTGATATTATCTCATTGAACTTCTCACTGAATTTATCATACATCTTGTAATTTTTAATCCTGACGATCCACCTATTCTCATCACAGAATCATATATGATCCGTTGAGCCACCAGAGATTCTTCTTGTAAGTTTTTAATAATGAGATTTTTGTTTATTGAAAAACCAGTTTCAACAAATGCGTTTCCGTGACAGAAGATAAAACACAGCTTCATAACAGATCATAAGTTAACGAAGTCATTTCCTAAAAGTAAGTAAAAAAAAGAAAAAAATCATCAAGTGCAATACCATCTCCGTCCTGGGCTACGAAATCATTGAAGTGTTCCTTAAATCCTTCAGTCTGAGCTTTCACTGTAAGCTGGAGATAATATTTCTTCGCGTTCTCAGCCACTTTTCCAGATATCCTCTTGGCACCACGCAATTCTTCTAGAACAGCGTCTACTGTTTTCAGCAAAATGCCAGGACGCAGTTAGATGTGTTAGATTTATTTATTGTTACTGAATTACTGTGTCAGTAATTCAGTAACAGTAAAGAAATTAACACTATTCCATAAATTCAGTAATTGCACAATGGACCTAAATCGATTTTTCCCTGACCTTCCCTGACCAATCTGCCATTTCCCTGGAACATTTTTTCTTCCCTGACTTTTAACTGACTTTCATTGATTTTCCAGAATGTGCACACGCTAGTAAAGGTTATGTGTGTATTACTGTTCATAGAAACAAACGGTGTCATATAATATTTGCGGTTACGTGAGTACGTATTGGTTATTTGTCTTCCCGTGGAGTTAAGAAAGCTACAGGAATGCGTTTTCATTGCAATTCAAAGCAATTAATATTGCAATTGCACATTTCTTTAAATGTCATAGCATATGCTTGCAGTACTTACTGTATTTCATTTTCTAAGAGTAAAAACATCCATTTAATGGCATGTGTGGAATTAAAAGTATAAGTTGTTCATTAATTCCCAGTTTCAATATAACTTCTGCAAAACAAGCCTCATTATTCATTACAATGATTAATATTATGCTTTCTATTTATATGTTTTGCGAATTCATTAAATAATCTAATCACATAGTTTTCCAAACAGAATTTTAAGATGTTCATGAGCAAGAACTCAGATCTCTTTTACATTTTCCTTGTTTAAGAGTATAAATGGCTAGTACCTACCTGTACTGCTTTAATAAAATAGAAATACGATATATGGTATTTTAACTGAAAAATATAGTATCCTATTATCTATACAACCTTTCATCAAACATTGTTAGAAACGACCAGAAAAACTAACATTGATATAAAAATATTCAGATCATGTCTTGCCCCCCACTTTTAACATCCAATCGCCGCCACTGATCCAGGTGATTCAGATTTGGTCATACAGGTTGATGACGATGATGACATTGTACAGTCAGGTACTAAAGGTACTGCTGTAGATTTTTCAGTTCATGATGAGTGATGAACAGAAAGAGGAGAGATTTTTGAAAGCAAGACCTATGTTGGAAAGAATCCGGGAGGCTTGCTTAGAGATCCACTGACCAGTGATGAAAATTTTCCGGAAGATTTTCCGATTCATAAAAACATACTCCACTTATTTCTACATCGTTGTTTATCCGTGATATGAGGTGGAAAATTTTCTTCTATACTTTTCCGGAAAATTTTCCATTCTTAACAAATATCAGTGATCAAGTAACAATTCCTCAGTATTCATAAAATTGATTGAATTCATGTATAGAAATGTTAAAAAGTGAAAGGTCGTTTAAAGAATCTGAAAATTTTCATGGCTCAGACAATTTTCAGTACTATGTAGGAACAAGTGAAACAATTTTTAATGAATCGAAAAATTGTCTATTCTGTACAGTGATGAAAATTTTCCGGAAAATTTTGAAACGGAAAATTTTCCGATTCATAAAATCATACTCCAATTATTCCTACATCGTTGTTTAGCCGTGATGTGAGGTGGAAAATTTTCTGCTATATTTTTCCGGAAAATTTTCCGTTCTTAACAAATATCAGTCATCAAGTAACAGTATTCAAAAAAATCCTCAGTATTCAAAAAATTGATTGAAATCATGTATAGAAATCTTAAAAAGTGAAAGATCGTTTAAAGAATCTGAAAAATTTCATGGCTCAGGCAATTTTCCGTACTGTGTAGGAACAAGTGAAACAATTTTTCATGAATCGAATGTTTTCTGTCTTGTATGGAAAAATTGAAGAACTTTTTATGAGTCGGAAAATTTTCATCATTTTGAAGCAAAAAGTACAACAAGTTTTTGTGAATCGGAAAGTTTTATTGCTCTGTAGAAACAAGTGAAAGGAATTTTCATGAATCGGAAAATTTTCATCACGATGTAGAAACAAGTGAAAAAAACTTTTCATAATCTGGAGAATTTTGGATATTATGTATAGTGTTGTTTGCTGGAAAATTTTCCACTATATTTAACTGCACATTCAGCTATAAAATTCAATTCCTGTACTATTGGCGCATTGTAGAATTTATTATTCCTTATATCGAGAGTAAAATGTACCTATGAAAAGCATAAGATTTCTTAAAAGCAAAACTTGCAAGACTCTTGCAAGCAAGACCAAGACCAAGACTGGGTGTGCAAGACCAAGACCAAGACCAAGGGTTCCGGTGCAAGACCCAAGACAAGACCGGATGTGCAAGACCAAGACCACCCGGGTCTGGGTCTTGGTCTTGCATTTGCTCTTCACTAAACACAATTATCGATTTTCGTCCTTAAAATTATCGTATGTTACGAAAAATATTGTATTTTGATTATGCACCTGATAATTGTAGAATTAGGTATAATATTAGGCTACTAATAATAGCAATAATATATATTAACCCTTTATTGCACGAATTAATTTTGGTCGTGTTGAAATTATTTTTTTCTTTCATTTTTTGTGCATTACATAAATAAATGTAAATAATATCCAATAATGTGATTTTCTTTTGTTTTTACTTCTGGGGTATCAAATTACGGGATAGATGTCATTGTTGTATTGCACTAGTGAAAACAGAGTTTAGTGTCAATGTGGTATGGAAGATTGTGAAACAATGATTTTTTTAATGTTAAGAGAACAAAAAAAAAAGTTTTATGAAAAAATTTACAAGTAACAAACGTGCACGTTTTCTGCTTTCTATATGCTTGTTGACACTCTTTGTCCGACCTATGCTACTAGACGAAAACTGTGTGATAGACAGTTTAACTCCATTGGTGCAAAATGGCATCGGCGTGCGCTATTTGCTAATGTACACTTTTAAGATTATGATTATTATTAGTATTAGTATTAGTATTAGTATTAGTATTATTGATTCACTATGATGCCAGTTGGCATCAAAATGCGTTTTAAGGTTAAACTTATATATTAATCTTCAATTTTGAACTCGAAATCGGCATCATTACCCTCACCATTTTTTCAAAAAGTCCTTGTCTGAACCGCAACAATATTTCCACCCACTCGCAAACGTAATTCAATTTAAAGAGTGGTGCAGGGTTATCAGTTGCCAATTTTCAAATCGTTATACATTTATTTTAGCGGAAATGACTATTAAAAGCCTCAGGGTGTTTGTGTTTTATAATTATTTAATGCACATCTACGATATATTTGTACATTCAAAAACTGCAAAAAGATACGTGCTCTAAAATTATCGTATATTCACCTATTATTGCAAGAGCATTATTGTATATAATATTAAGGCTTACATTATATATCACGATAAATTATCGTAAGGTTGCCAAGCCTAATTTGTACGAAAGTAAATACTTCTTAAGTAAGTCAAGGTCTATATCCATGCCAAATTTGGTCCAGATCGAATGACTTCTGTAGATTAGGTACGATATAAACTTTCCCTGAGATTGATTTGTTAAAAGAGAAATCAAATATAGGACTAGAAGAGTGACAATTACACAGAAAGTTCGAAAAATATTGAATATTTATCATATAGAGTATGGTGAATGATGAAAGTACTTTTGTAGATTAGGTAGGTAGGGTGCTGACTGCCACGAGTGTTGACTGCCACAGCCAATTATTGGTGCTGATTGCCAATATCAAGGTGCTGACTGCCACGATAGCGTGCTGACTGCCACGAGCCTAAGAGAAAGTTGCTAGACGTAACATTACTGGACGCCAAGAAGCATGAAAGTAACTAAATGAACCTTAGGATCGTGTTGTTCACACCAACACCTAACAAAGGTAAACAGGTCTCTGTATGTACACTCATGTCCAAAATTATTGTCGCCTGACTATAAATATGTTGTTCTAATAATATAATTTGATAACGAATTCGCCTGGAATTTCTTATAATGTTAGTATGTGTATAATCGAAAAAGACAAGCATGTGGTAAATTTCATATCAAAAGAGCAGTAAATAAGAACAATAAAACGAAAATAAAATTTAGTTACATTTTATTTTACTCATTATGATTTTCATATTTATAATTCTTTTCCTATGAAATTTACCACAAATTTACATTTCCTGATTATACACATAATATCAGTATTAAAAGTACTCAGCAAAATTATCAACTTATATTCTTACAAGAAGACAGTTATAGATATGCGACAATAATTTTGGACATGAGTGTACTTTCAGTTTTGTCAGGGAGCGGCGCGTACAAAATTGGTACGATTAATGTTTTCTCACTTGAACTCCCTATATCAGCATGAACTGTGTACAGCAGCACAAATTGTTTCGAGCAGCTCTTGAAAGTTCCATCAAAAAAGCACTGCTGGCTGTCCCTAACAAGGGAAGTTCAGGAGAAAGCACTCGGCTGCAGAGAAACTAAGCATGCCATTTGAAGCCCAATTCATGCTGATTACAACAAGCTAATAAAATACCTGTACGGTTGAGAACGGTTCGAGATATTCAACTTGGAAGTTTGTTGTGTTACCTTCAAACCTTTAAATTTTAACTTCTATCGCCGGTCTCTTTCCAACGTCACTTCAGGCTCCTCTAGGAGAAATTAACAATTAGGAACACTAACATAAATAATAATAAAAAAAATTCCAACCCACTCAGGTGAATATCTCTCAATAAAACTTGTAACAAGATTCAGGGTAAAGAACAATCTTTATTCAGTAATTAATCAAAAAAAAAATTTTAAAAAATGAATTCTCCAAATAGCGAAAAAATCTTTCAGGGCTTTTTAGCATTGAAGCCCTGTCTCTTAAGTTTGAAACTCAAGGCAAATCAAAATCCTATCAGTCTCTATTCAGACTTCACTGATCAGTCATCTCCTCACAGCTCAGTCCTACCCTAATTCTATCAGGAAGGCCTGACTCCAACCTTCCGTCAATAAAAGAAATATCAAGAATAACCAGAAGTGTCAAAGGACATCACTCAGTCCAAAGACGGCTATTCGTATCAAAGAGAAAACCATCATTTAGGTTTCTCTGGTCTAGCAAAAAAAAAAAAAATCTAAAAAGTACCTTAATGAAGCTTGCCTCAGAGGTTTTTTAATTTCCTAAAATCCTACTTTCTCCTAGCTAGAAGATTACGGGAATCATTCATCCCGATAAGCTATCACTCAAACTTATTTCTATTTGAAACTAAATTTTCATACTAACTACGGTCACCACTCTGACCCAAGGAATTTCTCCCTTGCTCTAACCATTATTTAGGCTAGTCCCTCAAAAATGCCTATTTTTTTAAAAAAAATTAAGAAAAATCTACAGCCATCACTCAGGCAACAGAGAACTTAATTCTCCGTCATTCGGTTATCACTCAAACCGATCCCTAACCGATAGGAAAGTTTTAAAAAATCCCAGGCGAGGCAATTTCCAAAACAACGACGGGAGACTTCTAACAGCCAAATCTCATTCCCAACTCCCACACAATGCAATGGCTCCCTTCGCTTATATATCCTCGAGCGAACATCCCCTTTTTTATGTTGTTTCTTATTTTCGCTAAAAAGAATCCGCAAAAAATCGTTTGAAAATCTTCTCCAACCGTCTTTAACCTCTGGAATTTTCCATTGCATGCTAGAAAAACTATATATAAAAAACTTGAACGAATAACTTTAAGCAACTAGAAAAAACAAGAAGAAAACACAACTCAGGATATATATACAATTTCAAGAATAAGCATTAAAATAACATTTTACCCTATCAACATGTATGTATATATGAATATACTTATTAATTATACTATAGAATATATACGTCTGGCCAGATTTACCTTTATAAACATTTAAACAGCATAATTATATTTCACTATTAATTTTAATATTAACATATACAGTAAGGGCGAAGACTCGTCCTTAGATAGCACTCAACAAAATCTAAAAAGAAAGGAAGAAAAAAAGAAAAAATGATTCCCCATTCAGTTCTTTTGTCTCTCTCTGTCTTTTCACTGGGAATCTTAAAAAATATTTTCTTTCTCTTAATACACTATTAAAGTAACCACAGATTTCACAACACACACAAAAAAAACTAAGAATGACTTCTATGAGCCTAGTTCACTGTCTCTAACAGTTTTTTTTACCACTCCGCTTGATCACTGTTTCACTAAGCAGTATGTCCTGCTCTTCGAAGAAGTTATTGTCCTGTCACAACTGCACCATGAGTCTTTTTTATTAGAAGGATAATTTCCGGATCACTGAATCCTTCGTTATATTATTTTCTATCACCTCCAGAAATTTACCGGGCGTTGGAGGAATATCTGGAAATTCTATGTCCTCAGCACAAAGAGAGAGTACATCTTCGTCTCTGTCACCGTCAAGATGCACATGATCTGTGGAAGTAGATGGTCCAGGGTTGTATTCGTCCACCTCGTTGTCTAATCTCGCCTTTTTAAGAGCTCTTAGTCCTGCTAGCGTACAGAACCTCGGATCTTTATTAACTTGTTTTATCCCAAGTTCCTCTTTAGGATGGTATCTTTCCGTCTTATTTTCGTCGAGTCGAAAAAGTAATTCGAGTTCAAAAGGGTCTTTTGAACTCGGTCTGCAAGAAGTGAATACATTTCTCTTCTTGGGAATCGACTTCTTTGGGAATGGCTTCTTAAACTTACTAACCATGTCTCTGGAAAATTATTTAACCTCTGTTCGCAGTGGTGTCTAATTTTAAACTAAATTCTCTAGGTGTTCTAAAGGAAATATAAACAAGAGCATCCTACAAAAAAAATTTACCCCTCATCTTTTTTTTCTTTCTTTCGAGCTACTTTTTCTTCTCACTGAACGGTAGCTTAATTTTTGGGCTATGTTTCCCCCTTCCCACCATTTCAGGAGTTTTCAGAACAAAGTCTTTTTTCTGCTCTAAAAGATGTTTACTAAACTCCGGGGGTTCTTATATACTTTCATTTGATCTGCGTTTACTTTTATTGTCTTGTTTGTAAAAATGTTTCGAGCTAGGAATGTATTTTCCGCCAGTTTCTTAAACAACAAAAATGGTCCGAGGTATTTTGGCAATAAGCTACCAGATATATTCTTGGGAGCACAAGACAATCTCACTGCCTTAACCCACGTTTTTTGTCCTACCATAAAATTATGCCCTTTCGTACTCCGGTCATAAAACCTTTTAGACTCATCGTGTCTCTTCCTTTGTGTCAATTTAGCGCATTCATAGGCGGATTTCATCTTCATCTTTAGATCCGTGACGAATCTTGTGTAATTGTGTTCGGTCACCGCATGGGACCCTTCAGCTGTTTCCGTCGGGTGGTACGGAAATTGTATCTCCCTCGCATAGGTCAATTCTATAGGCGTGTAGTCCGTGGAAGAACAAGTTCTCGAATTTACTGCAAATTCTAACAACTTAATATCCTTCGACCAGTCACTATGCTTTTCACTATAGATGGAAATACTGGTTTTGCTCTATATGCAGATATATAAATTGCCTTGGAGTTTAAAATTTTAAGCGTTTCACTCCATAGCTTACTGTGAAATACTGCGTGATTATCTGATATAATACGTGGAAAACTTCCTTGGTCACAGAAAAAATTAATAAGACAATTCGCTACTGTCTTAGATGTGACCTTTCGAAGTGGAAAAAATCTTCCTAGTCTTGTGAATGCATCCACTATAATTATACAGTACATATGTCCACCGGTATTTGATCTGCTGAGGGGGCCCAGGGAATCGATGTAATCACATTGACCAGGGGACACCACTAAGGAACTCGACATAAAGCCATATTTCACTTTCCCAGAGTCCTTAAAAATAGCACAAGCTACACATGCTTGCGAAAATTGTTTTACATCCTTGTACATCGTAGACCAAAAGTACTTTTTCCTTATCCTCATTAAAGTGTCCTTAAAGCTAGGGTGACCCGAATACTTCTTATTATGTGTTACATCACACGCAGCTGCCCTTAAGGAATTCGGTAGCCAAATCACATCTCGCTCTGATCCCCTAATTTTCACAGTTTTCTGTAGTACTCCATTTCTCGCAATCGAGGCCCTTTTCGTACTCAGTTTCAGCTTTTTGATCTTACTTTTACTAAACCCAGTTATATCGTTTTTTAAGTATCGGATTATTGGAGATAAAAAAAGTATCTTCCTCTTGCAATCTCTGTATCTCCTTCATATCCACCAGGGTCTTGTCTGTAAAAATCTCGTTTTTCCCTTCTTCCTTTCCCTCTTCTTCCTTCCTATTATCTTCTACGACTAAGCAGAAAGGTAACTCACGCAGCATCTCAGCTTTCTCTTTATCTCTAATTACATTTTTCCCACTATAGGTTTCTTCTTTCTTCCTTTTCTTGCTTTTAAGCTCCTTCTTGAACTTTTTCATTCGTTTACTAAATTCGATATCTATCAATAAATTTTCTTCACCTCGAAAATCGTCACAGTTTACCAGAGTTCCGTCCTTTTCTTCTAGTTTAAAATATCCTGAATCATTTTCCGATTCCAAGGGAAAATTTTCATTAGCTAATTCAGAGCCTTCAAAATCTATTGGCTCTGTATAACCACTCTCTATTCTCGATAGATAATCTACGTAGTGCTTAGTTCCCTTCCTATACTTAAGCACTATTGGAAATCTAGCCAGTCTAGCCGTCCATCTAGTTAGCATTGCCGAAAGCTTATGGGACTTCAACATGGTAAGAAGAGCTTCATGGTCTGTGTATACATACACAACCGGGGCATGTGTTAAATAGACTTCGAATCTTTCTACCGCTAATAAGATTCCTAGTAATTCTTTCATTGTCGTGCTATACTGTCTTTGTCCATCCGTCAGTTTTTTCGAACCATATGCTACGACACACATCTTATCTTGTTCATTCTTCTGCGATAAGACGTAGCCCGTGCTTATATTTGAAGAATCTACAAACAAGAAAAAATCTTTCCCCTGCCTTGGCAGTAAGAGCTTTTTGTCTGCAATTAAAGCTTCCTTTAATTTCTGCAGAGCATTTTCATGAATCTTCTCCCATTTAAATTTCACCGTCTTCTTGAGGAGATCTGTCAAACAAGCAGTTATCTTAGCCATATTTGGTATATTCTGCCTAAAATATGAAAAATAACCGAGTAACGACTGCAATTGTTTTCTCGTCCTTGGTCTCAGAATCTGCTGTGCCATTCGCTTCTTTTCCTCTGTGCAAGACACCATTCCTTGCTTTATTTGGAATCCCAAAAATTCCATTTCTTCTGCGAAGAATAACGCCTTCGAAGGACTGACTGTCAAATTGGCCTTTTTAAATCTTTTTAAGACCTCTGTCAAAAGTTCGAGCATTTCTTCCCTCGTTTCAGTGGATATCACTAAATCATCATAGTAAACGATTACTTTAGTGTAATATAACTCCCCTAAAACCAACTGTATTAGTCTATTTAGAGTGTTTGGAAGACCGCAGAGGCCATATGCCCCTCTTCTGTACATATACACTCCTTTATGTGTAATAAAAGCAGTGTATTTTTGACACTCCTTCGCAATTCTCAAGTTTGCGTATGCATAAGCGAGATCTAATTTGAGGTAATATTTCTTGTTCCCCAGATAACTCAGAGCTTCAAAAATTCCCGGTATACTCGTTTGTTCCTTCTCAGTAGCTAAATTTAACTTTCTGCTGTCGAGCACGAGTTTGAACGAACCGTTGCGTTTTTTATGCAATATAGGGCAACTTATATAATCAGATGTAGTTTTTTCTAAAATCCCTTGTGCCTCCATATCATCGAGAAGTTCAGACATAATTTTTCTTTTTTCTTCTGACAAAGGCCTCAAACGCGAAGTGAAAGGGGTTTTATTATTCAATTTTATCGTGTGCTCTGTGACGTCAGTCAAACCTGGCTTTTCCGAGAAAACTCCTCTGTATTCATTTATTATTTCTAAAAACTGATCCATGAGCTGGGGGTCTAATTTCACATTGCTAATCATGCGGTCTATCTCATTGGTTTCCTCCTCATTCACGAGATTCAATTCATTATCATTTCTCTCAGGACTTGCTTCTCTCCTATCAAATAAACAAACTAGGGTTTCATTATAGACCATCCACCCGATTTTAAATGAATCGATATTCTGGCTTTCTTAATAAAATCTCTTCCAACTAAAACTGACTTAATCAAGCCGGAGATCACGTGGAAGGTTTGACGAACGGTATGACCATAAAAATTAACATTAACAGTTATAGAGCCATTTGTTCTGGCCGTACCTGACACTAAAAGAATTTCTATGGAACCCTTTTTTAATTTTCCTCCCGCTTCTACCCATTTTTCTGCAGTTTCCTGGCTTATGCAAGATATAGAGCTACCACTGTCTAGGTACATTACGTCATTTATTGATAAGACTGTACATTTAACTAAAGGTTCCCTTACAAACATTTTTCTTGCTTTTTTCGTCTTCCCTGCTGAAGACGAGAAATATTCAAGTTTTTTGCAACGGTATTTCCATTGTGAATTTTCTCCTGCGTACCTCGTTTTTCTACTCTAGGGCTGTTGTCCGCCGAACTCACCCCTCCTTCTTCAGGATTACTGACCTGAGTACCAACCACCGTTCTATGGTCGTTTGCTCTCGGCGTAGAACCATATGGGTTTTTGCTTTCTTTCTTTCCACCAGCCTGACCTACTGAAGTGACAAATTTCCCTTCGGAATTTTTTCTCCCGAATTCTTTTCTTTTCTTTACTTGAAAATTCTCTTTCCCCTCCTGACGTTCGTTTATTTGTAAACACGCCCGTGAAGTGTTTTTACGGCTTCTAAATCGCTTACATTGGTAACTGTATGTTGACCTGTTTTCATCCTCTGTCCTATCTGGTCTGGCAAAAGAAGTTATGTAATTCTCATTTGAGAATTTCCACCCACCATCTTTCAAGTGTAAAGATATGCCAATCTTTTGGATCAGATCTGCTCCACAGATGAGAGGAATATTTAAATCTCCCAAAACGTAGAATTTATGCTTAATCTTTCTAGACTTTATACAAAAAACTGGAGTTATAACGGCAACACTTTTTGTATGGCCGCTAGCCAACGAAATTTCAAATTCTTTCTCTTCGTAATGAGCATCGCTTTCTTTCCATTGGTTTGCTATCTTCGTGTTACATAAACTAATGCAAGAACCGCTGTCTAAATACATACAATGTTTCCTCCTGTAGAAAAATCCAAATAAATAGGGCTCAACTTTTTCCCTATTTATTTTATTTTTATCTAAAACCGAGGATGATACGTTTTCGCTTTTCCCTGTCTTTCTAGCTTTTGTGGTCATATTTCTTGCAAGCGAAACATTGAACTCTCTTTTTTCCCTCTTTATGACTAATTGGACGTGTATTTCTCTCATTACCCAACCTATTTACTTTAGCCGGGTCTAAGGCAGAAATTGCTATCTGAGCCGCGTCTGACTTTTCTATTCTTTCTCTAGTATTGATGGCTATAATAGTATGAGCATAATCTGAGTTTTTAAAACTCGCCTGTTGCATATAGTTATACTCCCCTAGAAGATAGGACTGGATCCTTAATGATTCCTGTTCAAGTTCTTTCAACGATTCAAAATTCTTCCCATGTAAAAATTGCCTAAATTTTGGGTGGGACTTTGCTATTATTTTTGAGATCTGTTCCTTTTCCGTCGGTGGGTCTTTTAGTCTCAAAAATGGGATTGCCATACTTCTAATGAGCCTTGCTAACGATTCATCCGGGTTTTGAAGCTTATTTGATATCATACTTTCAATCTCCGAATTATAATCGAAACTGAAGTGTTCCTGTAGAAAACTATGTTTGAATTCGGCATAGTTTTCAAATGGCCTTCTGAACTTAAACCAGCGCCCTGGTTCTTCCAGTAATACTTTAGGAAGTACAAAGTTCAAAATATCTTTCTCCGGCATGTTCTTCTGTTTCGCCCATTCTTCGAGAAAATCGAGAAATTCAAAAGGACATTGATTTCTCTCACCGGAAAAGGTTGGTGTTGAAAGTTTAATATCTATCACTTCCTCTGGCTTTCTACAATTACAATTTGTTTCATGAGTTCCCTCGCTATTCCTAGAAATTCTTAATTTCCTCTAGTATATTGGCCACGTTAGCCTCCTCACTTTCTTCTAACCCAAGAGCGCTCTTAAGCTCTTCTAAGCTTATTCTACTTGACATGGTTACTTTCTTTACACTGCCTGATCATAATAACATAAAATTCTGCTATTATGAGGTGGGTCGATCTCTTTCGTCAAATATCTAAAAATCACGCAACGAGCCCCCAATTTATGTTGTGTTACCTTCCAACCTTTAAATTTTAACTTCTATCGCCGGTCTCTTTCCAACGTCACTTCAGGCTCCTCTAGGAGAAATTAACAATTAGGAACACTAACATAAATAATAATAAAAAAAATTCCAACCCACTCAGGTGAATATCTCTCAATAAAACTTGTAACAAGATTCAGGGTAAAGAACAATCTTTATTCAGTAATTAATCAAAAAAATTTAAAAAAATGAATTCTCAAAATAGCGAAAAAATCTTTCAGGGCTTTTTAGCATTGAAGCCCTGTCTCTTAAGTTTGAAACTCAAGGCAAATCAAAATCCTATCAGTCTCTATTCAGACTTCACTGATCAGTCATCTCCTCACAGCTCAGTCCTACCCTAATTCTATCAGGAAGGCCTGACTCCAACCTTCCGTCAATAAAAGAAATATCAAGAATAACCAGAAGTGTCAAAGGACATCACTCAGTCCAAAGACGGCTATTCGTATCAAAGAGAAAACCATCATTTAGGTTTCTCTGGTCTAGCAAAAAAAAAAAAAATCTAAAAAGTACCTTAATGAAGCTTGCCTCAGAGGTTTTTTAATTTCCTAAAATCCTACTTTCTCCTAGCTAGAAGATTACGGGAATCATTCATCCCGATAAGCTATCACTCAAACTTATTTCTATTTGAAACTAAATTTTCATACTAACTACGGTCACCACTCTGACCCAAGGAATTTCTCCCTTGCTCTAACCATTATTTAGGCTAGTCCCTCAAAAATGCCTATTTTTAAAAAAAAAATTAAGAAAAATCTACAGCCATCACTCAGGCAACAGAGAACTTAATTCTCCGTCATTCGGTTATCATTCAAACCGATCCCTAACCGATAGGAAAGTTTAAAAAAATCCCAGGCGAGGCAATTTCCAAAACAACGACGGGAGACTTCTAACAGCCAAATCTCATTCCCAACTCCCACACAATGCAATGGCTCCCTTCGCTTATATATCCTCGAGCGAACATCCCCTTTTTTATGTTGTTTCTTATTTTCGCTAAAAAGAATCCGCAAAAAATCGTTTGAAAATCTTCTCCAACCGTCTTTAACCTCTGGAATTTTCCATTGCATGCTAGAAAAACTATATATAAAAAACTTGAACGAATAACTTTAAACAACTAGAAAAAACAAGAAGAAAACACAACTCAGGATATATATACAATTTCAAGAATAAGCATTAAAATAACATTTTACCCTATCAACATGTATGTATATATGAATATACTTATTAATTATACTATAGAATATATACGTCTGGCCAGATTTACCTTTATAAACATTTAAACAGCATAATTATATTTCACTATTAATTTTAATATTAACATATACAGTAAGGGCGAAGACTCGTCCTTAGATAGCACTCAACAAAATCTAAAAAGAAAGGAAGAAAAAAAGAAAAAATGATTCCCCATTCAGTTCTTTTGTCTCTCTCTGTCTTTTCACTGGGAATCTTAAAAAATATTTTCTTTCTCTTAATACACTATTAAAGTAACCACAGATTTCACAACACACACAAAAAAAAACTAAGAATGACTTCTATGAGCCTAGTTCACTGTCTCTAACAGTTTTTTTTACCACTCCGCTTGATCACTGTTTCACTAAGCAGTATGTCCTGCTCTTCGAAGAAGTTATTGTCCTGTCACAACTGCACCATGAGTCTTTTTTATTAGAAGGATAATTTCCGGATCACTGAATCCTTCGTTATATTATTTTCTATCACCTCCAGAAATTTACCGGGCGTTGGAGGAATATCTGGAAATTCTATGTCCTCAGCACAAAGAGAGAGTACATCTTCGTCTCTGTCACCGTCAAGATGCACATGATCTGTGGAAGTAGATGGTCCAGGGTTGTATTCGTCCACCTCGTTGTCTAATCTCGCCTTTTTAAGAGCTCTTAGTCCTGCTAGCGTACAGAACCTCGGATCTTTATTAACTTGTTTTATCCCAAGTTCCTCTTTAGGATGGTATCTTTCCGTCTTATTTTCGTCGAGTCGAAAAAGTAATTCGAGTTCAAAAGGGTCTTTTGAACTCGGTCTGCAAGAAGTGAATACATTTCTCTTCTTGGGAATCGACTTCTTTGGGAATGGCTTCTTAAACTTACTAGCCATGTCTCTGGAAAATTATTTAACCTCTGTTCGCAGTGGTGTCTAATTTTAAACTAAATTCTCTAGGTGTTCTAAAGGAAATATAAACAAGAGCATCCTACAAAAAAAATTTTACCCCTCATCTTTTTTTTCTTTCTTTCGAGCTACTTTTTCTTCTCACTGAACGGTAGCTTAATTTTTGGGCTATGTTTCCCCCTTCCCACCATTTCAGGAGTTTTCAGAACAAAGTCTTTTTTCTGCTCTAAAAGATGTTTACTAAACTCCGGGGGCTTCTTATATACTTTCATTTGATCTGCGTTTACTTTTATTGTCTTGTTTGTAAAAATGTTTCGAGCTAGGAATGTATTTTCCACCAGTTTCTTAAACAACAAAAATGGTCCGAGGTATTTTGGCAATAAGCTACCAGATATATTCTTGGGAGCACAAGACAATCTCACTGCCTTAACCCACGTTTTTTGTCCTACCATAAAATTATGCCCTTTCGTACTCCGGTCATAAAACCTTTTAGACTCATCGTGTCTCTTCCTTTGTGTCAATTTAGCGCATTCATAGGCGGATTTCATCTTCATCTTTAGATCCGTGACGAATCTTGTGTAATTGTGTTCGGTCACCGCATGGGACCCTTCAGCTGTTTCCGTCGGGTGGTACGGAAATTGTATCTCCCTCGCATAGGTCAATTCTATAGGCGTGTAGTCCGTGGAAGAACAAGTTCTCGAATTTACTGCAAATTCTAACAACTTAATATCCTTCGACCAGTCACTATGCTTTTCACTATAGATGGAAATACTGGTTTTGCTCTATATGCAGATATATAAATTGCCTTGGAGTTTAAAATTTTAAGCGTTTCACTCCATAGCTTACTGTGAAATACTGCGTGATTATCTGATATAATACGTGGAAAACTTCCTTGGTCACAGAAAAAATTAATAAGACAATTCGCTACTGTCTTAGATGTGACCTTTCGAAGTGGAAAAAATCTTCCTAGTCTTGTGAATGCATCCACTATAATTATACAGTACATATGTCCACCGGTATTTGATCTGCTGAGGGGGCCCAGGGAATCGATGTAATCACATTGACCAGGGGACACCACTAAGGAACTCGACATAAAGCCATATTTCACTTTCCCAGAGTCCTTAAAAATAGCACAAGCTACACATGCTTGCGAAAATTGTTTTACATCCTTGTACATCGTAGACCAAAAGTACTTTTTCCTTATCCTCATTAAAGTGTCCTTAAAGCTAGGGTGACCCGAATACTTCTTATTATGTGTTACATCACACGCAGCTGCCCTTAAGGAATTCGGTAGCCAAATCACATCTCGCTCTGATCCCCTAATTTTCACAGTTTTCTGTAGTACTCCATTTCTCGCAATCGAGGCCCTTTTCGTACTCAGTTTCAGCTTTTTGATCTTACTTTTACTAAACCCAGTTATATCGTTTTTTAAGTATCGGATTATTGGAGATAAAAAAAGTATCTTCCTCTTGCAATCTCTGTATCTCCTTCATATCCACCAGGGTCTTGTCTGTAAAAATCTCGTTTTTCCCTTCTTCCTTTCCCTCTTCTTCCTTCCTATTATCTTCTACGACTAAGCAGAAAGGTAACTCACGCAGCATCTCAGCTTTCTCTTTATCTCTAATTACATTTTTCCCACTATAGATTTCTTCTTTCTTCCTTTTCTTGCTTTTAAGCTCCTTCTTGAACTTTTTCATTCGTTTACTAAATTCGATATCTATCAATAAATTTTCTTCACCTCGAAAATCGTCACAGTTTACCAGAGTTCTGTCCTTTTCTTCTAGTTTAAAATATCCTGAATCATTTTCCGATTCCAAGGGAAAATTTTCATTAGCTAATTCAGAGCCTTCAAAATCTATTGGCTCTGTATAACCACTCTCTATTCTCGATAGATAATCTACGTAGTGCTTAGTTCCCTTCCTATACTTAAGCACTATTGGAAATCTAGCCAGTCTAGCCGTCCATCTAGTTAGCATTGCCGAAAGCTTATGGGACTTCAACATGGTAAGAAGAGCTTCATGGTCTGTGTATACATACACAACCGGGGCATGTGTTAAATAGACTTCGAATCTTTCTACCGCTAATAAGATTCCTAGTAATTCTTTCATTGTCGTGCTATACTGTCTTTGTCCATCCGTCAGTTTTTTCGAACCATATGCTACGACACACATCTTATCTTGTTCATTCTTCTGCGATAAGACGTAGCCCGTGCTTATATTTGAAGAATCTACAAACAAGAAAAAATCTTTCCCCTGCCTTGGCAGTAAGAGCTTTTTGTCTGCAATTAAAGCTTCCTTTAATTTCTGCAGAGCATTTTCATGAATCTTCTCCCATTTAAATTTCACCGTCTTCTTGAGGAGATCTGTCAAACAAGCAGTTATCTTAGCCATATTTGGTATATTCTGCCTAAAATATGAAAAATAACCGAGTAACGACTGCAATTGTTTTCTCGTCCTTGGTCTCAGAATCTGCTGTGCCATTCGCTTCTTTTCCTCTGTGCAAGACACCATTCCTTGCTTTATTTGGAATCCCAAAAATTCCATTTCTTCTGCGAAGAATAACGCCTTCGAAGGACTGACTGTCAAATTGGCCTTTTTAAATCTTTTTAAGACCTCTGTCAAAAGTTCGAGCATTTCTTCCCTCGTTTCAGTGGATATCACTAAATCATCATAGTAAACGATTACTTTAGTGTAATATAACTCCCCTAAAACCAACTGTATTAGTCTATTTAGAGTGTTTGGAAGACCGCAGAGGCCATATGCCCCTCTTCTGTACATATACACTCCTTTATGTGTAATAAAAGCAGTGTATTTTTGACACTCCTTCGCAATTCTCAAGTTTGCGTATGCATAAGCGAGATCTAATTTGAGGTAATATTTCTTGTTCCCCAGATAACTCAGAGCTTCAAAAATTCCCGGTATACTCGTTTGTTCCTTCTCAGTAGCTAAATTTAACTTTCTGCTGTCGAGCACGAGTTTGAACGAACCGTTGCGTTTTTTATGCAATATAGGGCAACTTATATAATCAGATGTAGTTTTTTCTAAAATCCCTTGTGCCTCCATATCATCGAGAAGTTCAGACATAATTTTTCTTTTTTCTTCTGACAAAGGCCTCAAACGCGAAGTGAAAGGGGTTTTATTATTCAATTTTATCGTGTGCTCTGTGACGTCAGTCAAACCTGGCTTTTCCGAGAAAACTCCTCTGTATTCATTTATTATTTCTAAAAACTGATCCATGAGCTGGGGGTCTAATTTCACATTACTAATCATGCGGTCTATCTCATTGGTTTCCTCCTCATTCACGAGATTCAATTCATTATCATTTCTCTCAGGACTTGCTTCTCTCCTATCAAATAAACAAACTAGGGTTTCATTATAGACCATCCACCCGATTTTAAATGAATCGATATTCTGGCTTTCTTAATAAAATCTCTTCCAACTAAAACTGACTTAATCAAGCCGGAGATCACGTGGAAGGTTTGACGAACGGTATGACCATAAAAATTAACATTAACAGTTATAGAGCCATTTGTTCTGGCCGTACCTGACACTAAAAGAATTTCTATGGAACCCTTTTTTAATTTTCCTCCCGCTTCTACCCATTTTTCTGCAGTTTCCTGGCTTATGCAAGATATAGAGCTACCACTGTCTAGGTACATTACGTCATTTATTGATAAGACTGTACATTTAACTAAAGGTTCCCTTACAAACATTTTTCTTGCTTTTTTCGTCTTCCCTGCTGAAGACGAGAAATATTCAAGTTTTTTGCAACGGTATTTCCATTGTGAATTTTCTCCTGCGTACCTCGTTTTTCTACTCTAGGGCTGTTGTCCGCCGAACTCACCCCTCCTTCTTCAGGATTACTGACCTGAGTACCAACCACCGTTCTATGGTCGTTTGCTCTCGGCGTAGAACCATATGGGTTTTTGCTTTCTTTCTTTCCACCAGCCTGACCTACTGAAGTGACAAATTTCCCTTCGGAATTTTTTCTCCCGAATTCTTTTCTTTTCTTTACTTGAAAATTCTCTTTCCCCTCCTGACGTTCGTTTATTTGTAAACACGCCCGTGAAGTGTTTTTACGGCTTCTAAATCGCTTACATTGGTAACTGTATGTTGACCTGTTTTCATCCTCTGTCCTATCTGGTCTGGCAAAAGAAGTTATGTAATTCTCATTTGAGAATTTCCACCCACCATCTTTCAAGTGTAAAGATATGCCAATCTTTTGGATCAGATCTGCTCCACAGATGAGAGGAATATTTAAATCTCCCAAAACGTAGAATTTATGCTTAATCTTTCTAGACTTTATACAAAAAACTGGAGTTATAACGGCAACACTTTTTGTATGGCCGCTAGCCAACGAAATTTCAAATTCTTTCTCTTCGTAATGAGCATCGCTTTCTTTCCATTGGTTTGCTATCTTCGTGTTACATAAACTAATGCAAGAACCGCTGTCTAAATACATACAATGTTTCCTCCTGTAGAAAAATCCAAATAAATAGGGCTCAACTTTTTCCCTATTTATTTTATTTTTATCTAAAACCGAGGATGATACGTTTTCGCTTTTCCCTGTCTTTCTAGCTTTTGTGGTCATATTTCTTGCAAGCGAAACATTGAACTCTCTTTTTTCCCTCTTTATGACTAATTGGACGTGTATTTCTCTCATTACCCAACCTATTTACTTTAGCCGGGTCTAAGGCAGAAATTGCTATCTGAGCCGCGTCTGACTTTTCTATTCTTTCTCTAGTATTGATGGCTATAATAGTATGAGCATAATCTGAGTTTTTAAAACTCGCCTGTTGCATATAGTTATACTCCCCTAGAAGATAGGACTGGATCCTTAATGATTCCTGTTCAAGTTCTTTCAACGATTCAAAATTCTTCCCATGTAAAAATTGCCTAAATTTTGGGTGGGACTTTGCTATTATTTTTGAGATCTGTTCCTTTTCCGTCGGTGGGTCTTTTAGTCTCAAAAATGGGATTGCCATACTTCTAATGAGCCTTGCTAACGATTCATCCGGGTTTTGAAGCTTATTTGATATCATACTTTCAATCTCCGAATTATAATCGAAACTGAAGTGTTCCTGTAGAAAACTATGTTTGAATTCGGCATAGTTTTCAAATGGCCTTCTGAACTTAAACCAGCGCCCTGGTTCTTCCAGTAATACTTTAGGAAGTACAAAGTTCAAAATATCTTTCTCCGGCATGTTCTTCTGTTTCGCCCATTCTTCGAGAAAATCGAGAAATTCAAAAGGACATTGATTTCTCTCACCGGAAAAGGTTGGTGTTGAAAGTTTAATATCTATCACTTCCTCTGGCTTTCTACAATTACAATTTGTTTCATGAGTTCCCTCGCTATTCCTAGAAATTCTTAATTTCCTCTAGTATATTGGCCACGTTAGCCTCCTCACTTTCTTCTAACCCAAGAGCGCTCTTAAGCTCTTCTAAGCTTATTCTACTTGACATGGTTACTTTCTTTACTCTGCCTGATCATAATAACATAAAATTCTGCTATTATGAGGTGGGTCGATCTCTTTCGTCAAATATCTAAAAATCACGCAACGAGCCCCCAATTTATGTGTTACCTTCCAACCTTTAAATTTTAACTTCTATCGCCGGTCTCTTTCAAACGTCACTTCAGGCTCCTCTAGGAGAAATTAACAATTAGGAACACTAACATAAATAATAATAAAAAAAAATCCAACCCACTCAGGTGAATATCTCTCAATAAAACTTGTAACAAGTTTCAGGGTAAAGAACAATCTTTATTCAGTAATTAATCAAAAAAATTTAAAAAAATGAATTCTCAAAATAGCGAAAAAATCTTTCAGGGCTTTTTAGCATTGAAGCCCTGTCTCTTAAGTTTGAAACTCAAGGCAAATCAAAATCCTATCAGTCTCTATTCAGACTTCACTGATCAGTCATCTCCTCACAGCTCAGTCCTACCCTAATTCTATCAGGAAGGCCTGACTCCAACCTTCCGTCAATAAAAGAAATATCAAGAATAACCAGAAGTGTCAAAGGACATCACTCAGTCCAAAGACGGCTATTCGTATCAAAGAGAAAACCATCATTTAGGTTTCTCTGGTCTAGCAAAAAAAAAAATCTAAAAAGTACCTTAATGAAGCTTGCCTCAGAGGTTTTTTAATTTCCCAAAATCCTACTTTCTCTTAGCTAGATTACGGGAATCATTCATCCCGATAAGCTATCACTCAAACTTATTTCTATCTGAAACTAAATTTTCATACTAACTACGGTCACCACTCTGACCCAAGGAATTTCTCCCTTGCTCTAACCATTATTTAGGCTAGTCCCTCAAAAATGCCTATTTTTAAAAAAAATTAAGAAAAATCTACAGCCATCACTCAGGCAACAGAGAACTTAATTCTCCGTCATTCGGTTATCACTCAAACCGATCCCTAACCGATAGGAAAGTTTAAAAAAATCCCAGACGAGGCAATTTCCAAAACAACGACGGGAGACTTCTAACAGCCAAATCTCATTCCCAACTCCCACACAATGCAATGGCTCCCTTCGCTTATATATCCTCGAGCGAACATCCCCTTTTTTATGTTGTTTCTTATTTTCGCTAAAAAGAATCCGCAAAAAATCGTTTGAAAATCTTCTCCAACCGTCTTTACCCTCTGGAATTTTCCATTGCATGCTAGAAAAACTATATATAAAAAACTTGAACGAATAACTTTAAGCAACTAGAAAAAACAAGAAGAAAACACAACTCAGGATATATATACAATTTCAAGAATAAGCATTAAATTAACATTTTACCCTATCAACATGTATGTATATATGAATATACTTATTAATTATACTATAGAATATATACGTCTGGCCAGATTTACCTTTATAAACATTTAAACAGCATAATTATATTTCACTATTAATTTTAATATTAACATATACAGTAAGGGCGAAGACTCGTCCTTACAAGTTTATATGAGAAAATGAGGATATACGCATTTATACGCGTTAACTACAACATAATTAGTAACGAATATTGACATACGAATTGAAAGCTATCGGAAGTAACAGAGAAAAAGTGTTTTGCAATAACTAACGGTTTTGATAGATACAATTAGTCATTACATTGTTCACAATAATCATAGATTAGAAATGAAAATTGATCACATTTGTTTTTCTGTTTTATGAAGAAATGACGCAGACAAAAGACTCCCTTGCACCATGAACATTTTATATGTGCAATTGTGTTGCATCCGTCAAGGGAACAGTTCGCAGAACCAAAGCAAAAAGCAAATCCGACAAGTGATTCAAAAGTTATAGGCCTATAATTTGTTCGTAACCTGCCTTGTAGAACGCAAACTGAAACAACCCAATGTATCTCGGTGATCGGAAGTGATTCGTATGAACACGGACTTTATTTGATTTTTTCGTCTGTACATTATAACGTCCAGATGAAGAAGTTTCATCTCCTGCCATAATCTTTGATTGATCGGAATCAAAACACATCAAATGGTTGCACAAATCGTGTGCAATTCTTTGGTATCTTCTCAACCATTAGGTCTTTGCCATCCATAATGCTACTTGTAATGGACAATTTGTCTGTGAATGGACCCCAGTGATCAAGCAATAGCAAGTTCAAACCATCAGGCTTCGCCAAGGGAGAGAATACTTAATGCATTGAAACGTGCATCTACTCATTTTCTCATATAAACTTCCAAGCTGAATATCTCGAACAGTTCTCAACGTACAGGGGTTTTATTACCTGTTGTAATCAGCATGAATTGGTCCTTCAAATGACATGCTTATTTCTCTGCAGGCGAGTGCTTTCTCCTAAACTTCCCTTGTCAGCTCGCTTCAGACCATCATATCCATTAAATAATACAATAAAACAATTAATATAAACAATGAAATGTGCAAATTGTACATATAACAGAAAAGACAATTCCTTTATAAACATCCAAATGTATGTCGTTCCACTTAGTGAGCAACTTTGTAACTTATATGATGCCACATAGATTTGCTGCGATGATTACTAAATTAATTAATAATTATAAATTTAGTATGAGGGATTAATTCCTCTCTTTCCAATTAGAGTTTCTCCCAGGCTCGTGGCAGTCAGCACGCCGTCGTGGCAGTCAGCACCTTCATATTTGCAATCAACGACAGTCGTGGCAATCAGCACCAATAATTGGCTGTGGCAGTCAGCACCCGTGGCAATCAGCACCTATTCATTAGGTACGATATAAACTTTCCCTGAGATTGGTTTGTTAAAAGAGGAATCAAATATAGGACTAGAAGAGTGACAATTACACAGAAAGTTCCAAAAATGTTGAATATTTATCATATAGTGTGTGGTGAATGATGAAAGTGGTTTGACTTAGGCTGAAACATCTATAATATGATCCATAATGATCTTCAGTGCAAATTATAAAATAACTAGCAGAATGTCCGTTCTTTGCATTGAAAGAATAAGGTTTATGGGAAATATTTGAAAGGTACGATACACACATTTTTTGTGGTCTTCATAATAGTTGTTGATGCAAGATCGATTGTGCAAGAGCAACGTAAACATTCATCCTAGTTTCCTTTTTTGGGGTCACATTTCGTAAAACTTCATTTTACCGTCAGCCAAGGGTACATGGAAACGATTTATACAAAACTTAAAAGTTTCGGAGATCTGAAGAACAGCAATATCACTGTCAGGACTCCATTTCATTCCTTTAGGGTTTGCATCTCGCAAAAAACTCAACTTGTCTGCAGCAGCCTAAGGTACGAGAATATAATTTCAAGATTCCCCTCCCAATAGTTTTGGAGATAACAGCACAAACACTTTCAAGACCCTTTTTTCTTCTTTAGGAATTGAATCTCGTGTCTGAAATGCTATCTAGAGTACAATGATTTTGTTTCATGCAAAATTTCGAAGTTATACTTCTAGTTTCGGAGATCTAGTGACGAGCGAATCAGTGAGAGTGTCAGTAATTTTACTTTTAACAGATCTGGAAGTTGAATCAAGATTTTTCTTTCTCCATCCAATTCCAGTATTGTTGCCTAGGAGTAATATATCCATCATAATTGTTGTGTTTGAAGCAGGGGGTTTTGTTTGAAGCTGTAAGCATTAAATTTTAAAGTTCATTAAAGGTAATGTATATTGAGAGGAATTATATTGATATTTCTCAATTTTTAGAAGAATGTTATGAAACATTTTTTTCCAAATTTTCTTATCTTTGTGCAAAAAGATAGGGAAAAACGTTTTGTCTCGGCTTTTCAAAATTTCCGGAAATATAATAACACTACAACAATATGAATTGGTATGACACACCAACAATAAATTAAAATACCAAGCTTCATATCACCTATAAAAATTAAGAAATAAGCTACCTAGAACATATTGAAGTATACCTAAGACACGACTATTCGTATAACTATGTTAGTAGTAATTTATTTCAAATTTGAACACTGCCACTTTTAAAAGACAAATCGTGTTGTGTGGTATGTTCGTTTGCTTTGAGGGAAGAACGCAGAGTGAAAGTATTTAAGAATGAAATCCCAAGGAGAATATTCGAACCCAAGAAATACGGAGTGTGGAATGATTGTAACGTAAGAAAACTGCGAACAGAATAGCGAAGTCATAACTGGTCACCATTTAAAACTGACGAGGAAGGTCCATAAACCGTGAGAGTTGAATTTTGATGAGAATTTGTGACAAGATTCAGTTCGAGTTGCTAAGTAATGTAGTAATAGTCACTCGGTGCGCAAATGCTTCGTTGAGCTGCTACACCGACGCCATCTTGAAATCCAGTAGGCAATGTTCAAGAATACCCTTTTGACACAAAAATGAAAAAGCTTTTGATAGATCTGACTTCAGTATTGTAAACCAAGGTAGAGCACCTATATGTGGGAGTACTTTCAGTGCATGGTCACCATTTTAAAAGGCGCCATATTGAATCGCGGTGAAATATGATAAATGGTAAGGGGGTCATGTGGGATATCAAATAGCACTGGAATTTACTCCTGAATTCATTTCCGTAACCAAAGTTTACATATCTGTTTTCACTTCAGAGTTAGGAGCTCTCTCGCTCACAGGAACATATATAAACTGTGCAATTAAAATTTGTGTTATGAAATGCAGTCGTGCGAGCACTTGCAGGATTTTAACTAATGCAGTAGTAGTCACTTGATCTACAATAGCCACTATACCAAACAGATCTTGAGACTAGTGAGAAAAATCGTTAATTAAATTGAAATTCCTGTAGTGAAAAATGGAATAGCAGCACTGTAACAAAGTATACCTATTTCAAAGTGTGCTATATATATGAGTCTATGTGTGTTGCGATTATGCATAGCATTTAAATGCTGTAATATAAGTTAGGTGCAAGGCACATATGACTTTACAAGAATATGTCTTGAAGTTATTAGAAAATTAACAGAAAAAATAATAGAAAAATAATATAAACTGATGCACATAAGCGAATATTAACCTACTAACTTTTTGCTCTTCAGTTCTGATGATGGAGATCCAAAACGAAGTGATTAGCACACAGTATCGTGGTGCAGTACAAACACGTAACAAATGCACTTTCGTCACAATCTTCATGACCACAGACACTATTTTCTAATAGTCTCCAGAACAAAGCTGGATTTAGGTTTTGTGGGGCCCTAAACTAATGAAGATAATGGGACCCTTTATGTGTCCAGATGAATGTAGGACCCTATATACAGAAATGGAGAAACCAGTTATATTTTAGGAAACAGACTAGCAGAAGGGTCTCATTATTTACATCATAGGGGCCTACACAAACGAAGCACTATTGCTATATGTAGATGTTACTTTATTTATTGTTTTTCTTATATTTTGGAAATGTACATTCAATTTTTTCCTTGAATTTTTTGGGCCCCCAATAGTATGGGGCCCTAAGCTATAGCTTGTTTAGCTTATACGTAAATCCGGCACTGCTCCAGAACATTTGTAAACGAGCCAACTATTGCTCCTGTGACGTACTCACATTTCAAGATGCATATGCAAGCATGTCCTTTAGGACTGGCGCACAAAATTGATGATACACAACAGAATGCATTTTCATTATGAAAATTCTGCCATATAACTTGTACACCGAACAAGTGAACACCTGCTACAATTAGTTATTTATCACAGTTTTGATATGAAAACTAGTCTTGCCCTTATTATAAGCGAGTGTTTTATCGTTAAAGGTGGAAAGTTGCAGACATTTAATTATTTAATATTGAAGGAAAAGGCAAGAAAAAGGCTTGTGTTATGGATTGCAACTTGGTATTGAATCTTGTAATAATCTTTATTGCCATCTATTCTTAGCAGGTGAGTATGCATTCCCCTATCACTAATAGCAGAACAGACACAAGAGAACTGAATTCTAAGTTTCCAGGTGTATCTTCTTCTAAGAATGGGCTGTGAACTGATAATTTAAATCCCCTTTATTGTTCAATGCGTCAGCAATAAATCGATTGTATTTAGACAAACTGGCAATAAATACATTAAAGTATTTTTACTTCGTAATATGCACAGTAAATTATAGGTTGTCAAGTATGAGTATTGGAAAAGAACGCAATATTCTGCAACAATGATGGTCTTTGCCTAAGGTTTCAAGATCGGAGAAGAAAACTTAACACTATAACGGACCACGTAAAATTGCCTAAAATAGATTTTTGGTTTGATTCAGTCCAATGTCCCACACTTATGCCTGCTACGCTAAAGGAGACGTGGACCTACTGATTATAGTGGAATCCGAACCATTTTGGTCGTTCAACTAATATTCACCAGTTTATATCATTTTTCTAATATATATCCAAACAATCCCTCTGGTATTCTCTGTTCGTCAGTACTATTGGGCATGTGTTTCATCGACCAGCAGTCTATTCCATCTCACTTTGGAATAGGTATAACTTCTAGCATGCTGCTATTCCATTTTTCACTACAGGCATTTCGATTTAATTAACGTTTTCTTTCACTAGTCTCAAGATCTGATTGGTATAGTGGCTATTCTACTGCATTAACTACTGCATTAGTTAAAACCCTGCAAGTGCTCGCACGACTGCATTTCATAACACAAGTCTAACTCACACAGTTTTTATATGTTCCTGTGAACGAGAGAGCTCTTAACTCTGAAGTGAAAATAGATATGTAAACTTTGGTTACGGAAATGAATTCAGGAGTAAATTCCAGTGCTATTTGATACCCCACATAACCCCCTTACCATTTATCATATTTCACCGCGATTCAATATGGCGCCTTTTAAAATGGCGATCATGCACTGGAAGTACTTCCACATATAGATGCTCTACCTTGGTTTACAATACTGAAGTCAGATCTATCAAAAGCTTTTTAATTTTTGTGTCAAAAGGATATTCTTGGACATTGCCTACTGGATTTCAAAATGGCGTCGGTGTAGCAGCTCAACGAAGCATTTGCGCATCGAGTGACTATTACTACGTTACTTAGCAACTTGAACTGAATCTTGTCACAAATTTTCATCAAAATTCAACTCTCACGGTTTATGGACCTTCCTCGTGAGTTAGGCCTACGTTGGTAAAACTGAACTTTGAAGTCAATAGCGAATGTATAATATCGGACTTCTATAAACTTTATCAAATCTATAGTGGCGACCGCACACAGTGGCGATAACCTCCAGTTATGTACTTGTTCCAGTTTTACGTTTCAAGTTTTTTTTTTTTTTTTTTTTTTTTTTTGAAAGCATAGAGAAGCATGAGAAGTTAAGAGGAAGGTAAGAAGGGAAGAGGAAGAAGAAGATAATACAGTGAAACCTCTACTAACGGACACCTTTATAAAGCGGACACCTTCCATAACGGACAAATTTTGTAATCCCCAAACACTGTTATAGGAAAAAGCATATTGGCAAAACTCTCTAAAGCGGCCACTCTCCAGTACGGACACGGACAGTCTTTACTGTCTTTTATAGGTATTATTTACCTCCATATTACGGACACTTTCTCTGCAAACAAGTTGAAAATTATAGTATAAATACATTTTTTTGTAATCCATACGTGTATCAGCAATGAAGGACATGAGAGTGTGACAACATTTTACCACCTCAACTGTCTGCTCAGCAACCCAGAGGAAAGGTCTCCGTTTAACAATACTCTCATGTCCTTTGCTTGCAATTCACTTTCACCCAACCTGTTTTAGACATAAAAGTGATTGACAGTTGCCACCGTTTGGGATGACAAGTCATTTTACTGTCTCGCTGGAATCTCTAACCAAGCAGAAGAGAAGTTTGGTTTGGTATTTTTTGACCGCGGTAGGCATATTGTCTCTCTCTCTCTCAAAAAAAAAAAAAAAATTTACTGGACTGCAAGTGACTCACAAATTAAAGCAACATACCGAAAACGTAGTAAGTAGCGATAAGTGTAAAATACAGAGAACTATAACATCTTATTTTCATGTTCTGCCTCGAACATAGAGTATTGGATGGCGCAATATAATGCAGGTACAGTAACGTTTGGTAATATGCATAAATACATGATTCATGCAAAAGCATTTTTTTCTAATTGCATAGTACTTTGTACTAATTTACGTAAAAAGATATTTGAAACCTCTCTAAGGCGGACACCTTTCTATAGCGGACAATTTTTGATTCCCCACGGCTGTCCGCTTTAGAGAGGTTTCACTGTAGAACGTAGGAGTAAGTGGAGGACTTCGGTTACTTCTTAAGAAAGATACGATACTTCAGGAAGAATGGGAAATGCTTGTGAGGTGGTACCATGAGAAGGATATCAAATGGTTTATGTGGAAGATACGAGGGGAAGAAAGAGAAAGAGAAAGAGAAAGAGAAAGTAAGTAAGAAGAGAAATACAAAGAAGAAATGTTGAAGTGTAAAATGAAAAATTCAAGAAGTATTTAGGGGCATTTCTGGGTCTATTGAGTTCCAAGAATCGAGCTTGAACTAATTGTTGCAGACACATGTCAACTCATATGTCCCCGATCTGGATCCAGGTAAGTCCACAAAACGGAATTACCCAAACCCAACTCAGAGAGTAGAAGTATTATTTAATTATGATTTCTGATCAAAGTTGATTTTATTTAATTGTTGTATGTTATTTAGCAGTTCAAAACCATGTTTAAGGTAGCTAGAAAAAAAAAATCAGATCTTAAAGTTATGTGTCATGAGCGGAGTCCTCAAAATCTCAGGAATCTGAAGCCACCATTGCTAGTTTGGTCTGGTCGTATCTACTTGTTTCGTAGAGCCGTTTTTGTTTTGATTAAGAATAATGACCTATACTACCTAGGTCATGAAGATGGCATAACCATATTTTCTAAAGATACGTATACATACAAAATTTATCAACTTATACCAAATCATGACTTAAATTAAGACAACCATTCACTCCGTTATACATTCACAATACATTAGGTGGCTCATATATAAGTTAATGTCATTTTAAAGAAAACAGTTCACTAGCTACGATTTTGACAATATTTATTACATCTACTGACGTGAAATGAATAGAACGAAAGAATAATAAAGAAATGAAATAAAGAAGTTAATTACATATCATTACACATAATAATACTAGGTTACATAGAAATCAGAGAATTATTTGTTATTATTATTATTACTTTTATTATTATTATTATTATTATTATTATTATTATTATTATTATTATTATTATTATTATTATTATTATTATTATTATTATTATTATTATTTTATTATTATTATTACTTTTATTATTATTATTATTATTATTATTATTATTATTATTATTATTATTATTATTATTATTATTATTATTATTATTAGATTACATGCACAATCTAATATATTTCGAAATATATATATATACTATAATTATTATTATTTGAGTCTATTCCTCATTAAATTCTCCAATTTAGTTTAAATCACGTGTCCATGATATCACTGTTAGAGTGGCTTTGCTCACGTTAATTTAGTTGTACGACGATTTACAAATTGCTCCATATACTGACTCTAAATAAATTAGTATTAAAGCAAATTGTCAAATCGAATCGTAGTCCATCAAGCTACTCAACACTTGCAATAGGGAATTTTACCTAAATGTAATTCCATATTGTCACCATATCTAGTCATATATTCGAAATTAATATCAATCTGCGACGATCTAATAACGCAGAACAAAGTCAAA
Organism: Thermobia domestica; assembly: GCF_964235325.1. Taxonomy (NCBI): domain Eukaryota; kingdom Metazoa; phylum Arthropoda; class Insecta; order Zygentoma; family Lepismatidae; genus Thermobia; species Thermobia domestica. The sequence goes on from NC_137467.1 coordinate 85,646,686, forward strand.
ACTAATTACTTACATATTTCAAACTCGAACAATCGTGAAATCATGTTTATAAGAACACATAAGGTCATAGTCGTAGTATACTTAATCATGGAATCTTTGCACTATTAGTCACTATTTACGAACGATCACTCTAAGTTTAGTTTTATGGGGATCACACTATCAGGCTCATGGATTATAAAGGAGTTAGGTATGTTAGTACGGTAACAATTTCGGGTTTATAACGTTAGATGAATATATACAGGGTAAACTACATCACAATAACCTGTCAAACTAAAACACCCAACATGCTATTAGTAACGATTACAAAACAGAGGTGTTAAGTACACATATGGGTAACGTAACAACACAAAAGAGGAAATCCCATTTACTGACAATGACGGTATACTCGAATATCTCACTTATGTCTCTTAACGATCCGAAATTATGGCAATCAAGTGCATTGATTGCGCAACAAGCAATTAGGAGATTAATGAAACCCATCATTCACATCGGAATGACATATTTTGACTTCGTAACATATCCTTTCCATAACGAAGTACATTTTCATATATTTACTTTACCATTCACATATATTTAATCATTTTGTACAATTCATAACTAATCATCTCCTACATTCATATTTTAGGCTGCCTAACTAATACATGCACAAAGAAAGGTCTCAACAAACAACAGAAGGAAACGAGTAACTGTGTTGAAATATGTTCATTTTCAGACTAACTATTTGTTACCCAGGATTCAAGCGCAAACAACAATCAACTATACGTGTGATGTAGTTATGCACGGCGTAAATCACTGTTCAATGGATATTATGACAAAATATATTTCAAAACACAACTTAATTATTGAATAATAGGCCCATTAGTACAGTCAGCGAAATCTTCGTCTTGCAACAACCAAGGCTACAGGTAGTACCCGAAATTTACGTACTAGTATAACACGGTAAAAAAAAAAAAAAAAAAAAAAAAAAAAAAAGTCTGATAGTTAAATCAAGATCACTCCATAGTGAAGGAAAAATTATAGGAGCAGGTTGTTCACCTAATAATCATTGGTAGTTACAATCAGTCAACACTGATAACGGTAAAAAAAAGAATTTAATTAGTTTGTTGGCATACAACAGAGGTCTATAATCTTACGAATTACAGATCACAACATTTTGGCAAAGTAAAATCAAATCCTTGGATAATATCTTAAATGCAAATCAATTACAGTACGTTATTACCTTAATAGTCAATTGAAATGGGGGAACAGTTTTTTTTTTTCTTTGTTTTGTTTTTTGAAAGAAGATCAGAAGGTAGACAGACAGAAAGACAAAAGATACAGAGGAAAATAGAACAAAAGACGTAGTCGGAACATTAAAAGAAATGTACAGCCATCGTGCTGATTTAAGGCAAAAAATATTTGTTTGAGTCTTATCCAAAAAATATTCAGGAAATATGAAGTGGAAAGTCTTTTAAGCTCTATTTGTATATTATTGATTAAATTATTTCTCTAATATAGATTTAATATATAAGTTATTTCCTTTTTTTCAAACAACCACTATCAATGTACGTTTGTACACTATTTATATACAAAACCTCTACACTCATGTTATTGAACACGAGATAAATCGAATGTGCTGTGAGCCATGAATGATGGCGTTAATCCGAAATGAAGAAAAAAAAAGGCAAGAAAATTGCATGCACGCAGGTAAACAAAATTATTTAATTATATAAACTATGCATTATTTTAGAATGGAAGGTCTTTCTTCGATCTTTTGAGCTTCAAATTTTTCTATGACTTTATTGAAATCTGAAATGCTGCTCGCCAAGTTTCTCTGAATAGAAAGCATCGCTACCGCAAATATTTTCCGCTTTAGTTTCTTTAGGGTCCAGAAACACCTCTCTCCTCCGACAATATGCATTTTTTTAGCATTTCTTTGTATAAATATACGGTACAAATAGTCCATTTTCAGAAACCACGTATTTTTGTCTGTAAAGAAGCATGAAATTAAAGATGTTTTCCTTATAAAATGAAAACAAAAATAGTTTAACATTCCAGCAAATTAAGCTAAAGAAGACAGATGAGTATTAGAATAGAATGATTTCATATTAATTTATGCTCTCCGCCGGAAATCGAACACGGAATCATGTGCACGAAAGACACAGAGCTAGGAATTAGACAAATAGTAAGAAATTTTCTTCTTCGAGACTCGATCTATCCCCCCCCCCAGAATAGGATTTTTTTAAAAATAAAACTTATCCCAAGAATTTTCACCTTTGTATTATAAATGTTAAATAAAATCTATTGCATTCGAACGACCGCCCCCCAAACTCTCAGCCTGGATCCGTCCCTGCTACCACCAGACTTATATTTGTTCTTTGCGAGTTTATGTTTTGTGAATAACTTCTTTCTTCCAAGTGTCTGTATTTTCCTCACCCTATCAATTGAGTCAAGCGCTGCTAAACGGAGGAATTTTTAACTATTACAGAAGCTGACCAGTTGCGCAAGAAAGTGCAACCGCAAAAGAGCAATACGGGAAGATAGGAGCGATGCAAGAATAAATCCACATCCCCATGTTAAGAAATAGGAGCTCGCTGCCATATGCTCAATGTTACTGCTTCCAGTGGCAACGTTCGCTGCCACTGGAAATGTAAATCTCTCTCTTTCTTTCCGTTTTTTAATTGACTTTTGTTTTTAGAAATGCATCAATACTGTTTTGCGCTTAAGAGCAAAGGTTTATTTTTTACTTTAATACTTAAAAATATTTTTAGTATTAAAAAAATATCCGGTTGCACAACCATGCAACATATAGTATCAGCCGCCGCTGTCATATAGCCAGAATGGAAGAAAGTAAAAACACGTTCCAAATTTTAACCGGAAACCTAATTGAACAAAAGACCATTAGGCAAACTCAGGCACAGATGGGATGATAATATTAAGATAGACCTCGAAAAAATAAGAATTCTTAATTGAAACTGGGTCCAGTTGGAAAAATGAAATGAAATCTTTAAGTTTTACGTCCCACGGTTATGCCGGTTAAGCTAAAGGAGACGGTCGGGTCCAGTTGGCTAGAGATATAAGTCAATGGGAAGTTTTTTGAGTCTGGCAATGAACCTCTGGATTGCATACGCCATAGGATTAGTTAGTTAGTTATATGTAAAATAAAAATAAAAAGTAGGCGAAGAAGATCGTATTTATCGCATTCTATTTGTAAACGAAAAGGCTAGACCGAGAAGACCGTCTTTATCAAATTCTATTAATAAAAGAAAAGGTTAGATCAAGAAGATCGTCTCATTAAAATCTATTTTTTAAAAGGAAAGGGTGGGCCAATATTATTGTCTTTATCATACTTTCTTTTCACTTGTAGCTCTTGAGGAAAGTCATATCGGTAAAACTTTAGAATTTTAGCTACAAGCTAAGGAAAGAAAGCTTCATATAGCTTCAGGAAACTATTGCATTAATTAGTACATTAGGTGAGTTTTCTTCCCTTAGTTTGTAGTGATAAAATTTAAGATTTTACTCAGGAGACTTTTTTCAAGAGCCACCACTACATATTCTGTTTATAAAAGGAAAAGCCAGTAGATAAAAAAAAAAAAAAAAAAAAAAAAAAGTTTAGTCAGAACGTGTCGCGTTTATTCTTCGTTTTCTTCCTATCATATTAGAAAGAGGTCAAAATTAACACTCAAATTTATAGTAGCAATTGTTTGTGTACAGAAAGGCTTCTGAACTAATAACAAGGGAACTTCACATGTATATCTCCCAATCTTTGCAGACACAAGAAAGAGTTTTCATTCATTTTAAGTGATCTTTCTCAAATAGCAAAAATAGTGTATGGAGAAGTGTATCTTAAAAAAGAAAAAAATAAAATAAAATAAAATAAAATGCATACAAATGCAAATGCTAGAAAGGAATACGGATGAAAAATGATAATAAGCTTCTGTGTCCAGCTTCGGTAATAGTGGAATGTAAAACTAAAGTAAAAGATGGAACTCAGAAAATAGCAACATCCTAAAAAGGAATGAAAATGGAAATGTTGAAATGATAATGTGGAAATGATGATGTCTAGTATGAATATTTATGAAAGTGGTGAAAAGAAAATTATTAAGATGTTAGAAACCTTGAGGAAGAGCTGTGAAGAATATGGGACGAAAATAAATATTAGAAAGACAAAAGCCATGGAATGGTGATTGGAACGAAGCGGTCGGTACCTAATATAAAAGTTGGAGGAGAGAAAATAGAACAGGTGACTAGTTTTCGATACCTGGATAGTATTAGTGATGATTTGAAGTGCGATTTTGAAATAAAAGCAAGGATAGGAAGGGCGAAAGAAACATGTAGGAGGAAGAAAAGTCTATTTGGTGGAAGTTGAATAAAGAGTTAAGGAAAAACACTTTGTGTGGAGTATTGTACTACCTGAATCAGAAATATGGACATTACCCAAACGTGATGAAAAATGACTGAAATTAATCGGAAATTAATCGAAATGTGCTTGTGGAGAAGAATCAAGAGAATTAGCTGAGTAGAGTGGAAAACGAATGAAAGGGAGTTAAAAGTGATGGAAGAGAAAAGAACAATTTTAGATATTATTAAGAAGAGGAAAAGAAACTGGTTGAGACATTGGCTAACAAGTAACTGTATCATTAGAATAGTTCTAGATGGTATGCTGGTAGGAAAGAGAGGGAGGAGGCGAAGGAGGCTACAATTGATGGGTAGTGCCAAACAGGAAATCGTATGTGAAGACGAAGAGATTAGCTGAAGTATGAAAGCTTATCAGCTGCGGCAAGTCACTTATCAATAATGGCAGAATATCTATCATGATGATGATGATTATGTGCTGAAGCCCTAACTTTTTTAATGTGCTTTTTTGTTATCTTTAATAAGAGAAAACCACCTATAGTCGAAGTTCCCTATATTCATATTTAACTTAGGATTCTATAGTTTAATTTAAAACAAGTTTCAAGCACCTTCGCTTCTGTATCAGATTTAGTATTACGATTTCCAAACTACTCTCTGCATAAATATGAAAAATCTAATTTAAAAAGCTTGCTCCGTTCATCCTTCTGTCAGCAGATATCACAGCAAAACTAGTAAGAGACAATTGTTTTGATATTGATTGAGCATTTCTAGAATATTTCTATCTGCTCCCTTGTCTCTCTATTTATCGCTTTCAGTTTCACATGTTTATTGCCAGAAAAAAGTTATAATTTATGTATATGCGTGAGTTAAATGTAACTCGTGTGTTATTGAGTCATCCCATAAACAATGATATTTTTCCAAGAGCATGAACTAACATTCAGAGAGGGAAAGGGTTCAACTATTTGGAACAACTTGGAATAAAAACAGGTAGAATATTTACCTTGTTTTTCTTAGTGCAAATTGTGAAGAGTGCAGTTCGTTTTTTTAACAGTTATTTTCTTTTTCTTTTTTTTTTTCCAAGTTAGAATGGAACTTACAAAGGAGCATATTTGACATATTTTTGCTTTATGAGTTCAATAAAAGCAACAACGCAACGGAAAGTATGGCGAATATTCATGTAATATATTCAACGATGGATTCAGAACTTCCGAGCCAGAAACTACAGCCTAGAAAATAAGCCTGATCCTAGAAGGTCTATAGAGCTCGACGATGACGTTCTGAGAACCCTAGTGGAACAAAATCCCATTGTAACCATTGTGAAACTAAGATTATCCGAGAAGTTCGGATTTGGTCATTTAACCATTGATTGACACTTGCATGCCATCGCAAAAGTTAGCAAATTGAGTCAATGGGTTCCTGTCTAATCGCGCGCAGAGAATGAATGTCTGCTATTTTTTCAGCTGTCGCGTCTCAGGAATTAAACTTTATTTTTTATCGGATAGTGACTGGTGACACTAAATGGATTCTCTAACCGCCGAAGACAGTGGATATGGAAAGAAAAAAACACCGGTACCTGAGGTTAAGAAAGGTCTTTCACCCCCGTAAGGTTGATATTTGTAAAGTAAGTAATAAAAGATTTGGTCTACATTAAACTTTTAAACTCAAACCAGACGATAACAAAGAAGATGTACTGCGAGCAGCATAAGTGCCTTAAGTCAGCGCTACAAGAAAAATTACCATTTTTTGGTTTCTCAAGATAAAGGTGTTCTTCCACCAGGATAATTCTCGGCAATATAAGGCTGGAAAAGTTTGATTGAAAAATTATGCAGCACCCACGATGTTCGCTGTACATTGCCTCATCTGATTACAATTTAGTCTGCAGTTTTGAAAATCATTTCGATGGACAAAATATGAATTCTATAGATGAGATCAGAAAAGTACTAGAGTAGTATTTTGCGTTACGGACCAGTGAATTTATCAAGAAGAATATTGAAAGTCTACAACAACAACAACAACAAAAAAAAAAAAAAAAAAAAAAAAGAATTGTAGAGAATTTTAGATTTTAACAAAACTTTATCTTAATGTTGCCAAACAAAAGAAGTATGTAAAACAGCATTATTTATGGGATGACCCAATAAATGGTGAATCCTCAAAGACCAACATCGGTAAGAAACAGCTGCATATGGTTTTATAATACAATATGAACTTCCCAGTAATATGTGTCCCAACAACTGATTTCTTCTTCGCCGTTATCTTCCTCGATTCAAACCGTAAGTGATAAAGATGAGTACAAGATACACAATGGTTTCTATATTTTATCCTCATAAAGAAAAAAAAACCTAAGAGATAATGAGAAATGGTTTTATATTTATATATAGAATAATTTTAAAAAGAACATATTCTATCCCGACCTTTATTCTTCCTTTGATATCAAAAATGATTGATCCATGATGTCTAATTTTAATATTAAATCCTTATAGTTTAGAAATAAAAAAGAAAAATCCAACATTTTTTGTTAACTCACGACATAAACGAACACACACCCATCTGACTTGAAGAATGTTCCTATCTATTCTTGTGTACGAAAATATACATATATTTTTATTTTTATTTATTTATTTTTATCAAAGAGCTACATCTATGTCCAAAGTCACAATAGGGTAGTCGGTAAGTTTCCACCTACCAATCAAATTGTTCGAGCTTGATTTTCAGTTGAGTGGAATTTGTTTCTAGTTGTATCGTCATTCGATTGTAACTCATGTTCAGGGTCCTAACTTGTAGGGGTACATGGAGGGGAAACTGCCTACTTCGAGGGAGGCCCACTTTAAGACAAAATTTTTTTACTCCATATACGATACGAACATGAAATTATAAATGAAGCATCAAACAGGTTCACTGCACAAATAAAACAAATATGAGTCCTGGGTCCATTTTAGTAAAAAAAAAAGTCTACTATTAGCGGCCTTAGAAATAATATTTATTCGTATGGCTTTGAGATTTGTCAATATTGTTCCCTTAATTAATTTGTCATGTATGAAATGGGCCCAGGGGAGTGCAGAAGTGCGGGAGTGCTCACAGGCTCCGGGGGCCCACTTCTGCTAGTACACCACTCACGCGTTTGTATCGTTTTATGCTGGAGTTCCCAAATACCACTGTCAGATAGCACCTGTCACCAGACGCAGCGTATTACATGAATATGAGTAACACCACTCTTTCTTTCTGTACCGGCTGATTCACTCCCGCTTGACTTGTCTGATTGAAAGTAAGAGAAAGATGGAAAGAAGGGGTTTATTTTCGAATTTTGTGGAAGGGCTCAGAACAACTTTTCTAAGGGGCCCAGATATTAATGCTTGTTCCCCCACCCCCAAGAAAAATCTAAGTTACGGCGCTGCTCATGGGTTCACTCAACCTTTATAAAAGTGGCTACCTAGGAAGGCATGAGGGCAATAAGGTGAGGGTACTGACTGCATCACCTATGTTTTTACTAATGGTAAACAAGAACTTGATTTCTAGACGTAGACCTTTTTTATTGAAGCCTGAGTTTTAATCCTACGAAAGATTTCTATTTTCTTTCTTTTCTTATCTTTTTTTTTTTTTTTTTTCTTTCTTCCAAATGCTCGATTTAGCCTGAACACAATAAAATGTAAATATTGGGTCCCTGGATTCGATTTTCGAAATACTTGATATGAAACCTATTGTTTTTCTTGCATATTGTAAGGTCTAAAACATTTAAAAGTCGTAATTGTTTTCCATTTCTACATAAATTTTTGTAACTAAGTTGTACAGTCTTGTTAAAAAATTGCCTATCCAGCTTGCTTTAGAATAGCGTTTCCTAATGTTTCTGATGTCGCGGGTCCCTTATAGTAACTGTTAATATTCTGAGACTCATACCGGAATTGAAAAAGGAATTTTTAAAGTATATAATAGATATAATATAAATGAAACCGTAAATTACGATTTTACAACACTAAATATTATTATCACAGATTGGAAAACATTGCTTATAAGATCATATTCTGGTAACCGTCCGTTGGAAATTCCAACACTGAATCTCTAAATAAAGATCTCAATTGGGCAAAGAAAATTAACATTTATTTGATTTAAATCCAACTATACGTAAGAATATAAGGCTTTCTAAAAATGAACGGATGACCAGAAATTTTTAAACATGATTGTACTTCGAAGAATGCAATTGTTGTGAGTCATTATACAGAAAAACGGTGAAACCAACACAGCGCCCGAAAAGAGAAATTGTGGTCTCAAACTACTGATTTCAAAAAAATCTAAATATTCTTGGTGAAAGGAGATGAATTACGATTTCACATTACTAATCCAAAACTGGAGGATATTTCTAATATCTCTAATAACTTCAAGATTTATTGTGTCTCGAGGGAAGAAATGTGATGTTTCGGCAATAACGCATGTGCATTCCAAAGCCAAATCCATTGGTGTTCTGCTTAAAGTAAACTCAATATTCTTTTTATTTTTATTTTATTTTTTTATTATTTTATTTGTATTTCTATTTTATTTTATTTCTATTTTTACAACGATCTTATCTTGTATCAGTATACCAAATTCTATCCTCTTGAGAAGCAATCATCTTTTTTTTTCGCACTTTGGAACTCTCTCGAGCATCTTCAAGTAAGCAATTCCTTCATTCATAAGGAAGCTCTTCTTTATTTCATTCACTAGTCACCTTGGGTTTTCTATTTTATCAAGAGCTTCTTTAATTGTACTCTTGTCTGTCTATTTAATCATTTTAAGTTTTCTGTACAACGACATCTCAAAAGTTGCAATCTCCTTTATACTCCTTTATCACTCCTGTATTAATCAGTCTGAAAGTTTAATTTCACAACTTCAAAGGAAACCATTCCAAACAGCGTTTTGCTAACCTTTCTTCTCTGTCAACTTTTTAACTTGCCACAAAATAATCATCTCTTTTTATTAAATAAATAAGTACCATTATACCAGATTAACCTATTATATACTATAGTTAAAATAAACTGATCGCTGGCCAAACCAAACCAATTTATTATAAAATTACCTAGGTAATATGTGGTAACAGATTTACCAACTACCATTTAGGTTCATCAGACAATATCAAACTCATCAGGCCAAGTGGTTAGTTGGCGAAATTATTAATAAAGTGGTTTTCTTCGTCCAGCGATTATTTTATTTTTATTTAAATACATGTTTAGTCATAGTTTCTTCTTCTTTCTTATCTCTGTTATTACTACTTGGCTTCTCCTCTCATGGTCAATTTATAAGGCTAAATACTTGACCTATTAACTTGTTTTATAACTTGTCAACTATTACAATTTCTGTATTTCTAGATTTATCTCCAATGCATAGAACCTTAGTTTGATTTATATGAACTTTCATTCCATACTTTGTGCATTCTCCATTAATTTGTTAATAATTTCTTTCAATTCATTTTTATTTTCTGTCAATAGAATCACGTCATCAGCAAATTTAATATTCCCTACTTTACCTTCGATTTATCTTTGTTTCATTATTTTCATCGAGGCACTCCTTTATCATTTCTTCTAATTACAGTTAAAAAGAAACTGTGACGAGCATAATGCAAAGAGTGTGTGATCCTGCTTTACGTCTGTTTTGAGATCCATCTCTCGTGATTTTTCTTCTACAACATTAGTAATAAACGTTAGTTGCTGTGAAAATTCCAAATTTGTTATGTTTCTTTCAAGTCAAACATTCGTTCCGTAACGTTTCCATTACATTTTTTTTTTAATTTTTATTTTTATTATATTTTATCTTATTACTTTCTGATTTATTTATTCTATTGAAAAATTTTTCAGACAAACATTTCCTTTCCTATTTCAATTAATTTTGCTCAACAATTCTGAGAACTCTAGTTTCATCTACAAATCGCTATACACTAATATAACAATTTAAGATATCATAAAGTCTCTTAGACTTAGTCCCAAGTAGAATTACTAGTGTATGAGAAATAGATCTTATTGTTCTATAATGTCCACATTTTATTTATTTATTAGTTTTATTTATTTGTTTTTAAGGCTAAGAATTAATATAGGCTCTTTACTTACTTGTAATCGTGATTTTTTTTAAAGGTATTTCTTAGCTTTCGGCTCTGTCCTAGAGTCTTGTTCACAGAGGATAAAAATAGGAGGTAAAATAATAGACATCGGAGAAATTAAAAAGGAATGGACTCACTGGGGTGGAGCAGTGCGAACAACATTTTGTCTTGCCTAATAGTCATAAGGTGTTTTACAAAGATCACAATTACTAGTCGGTCAAATGATTGTCAAAATTCCTGAGTGTGCTGGCGTATTATCTAATACAGTCTTAATTGAGGGTAGGTTATATAGTGGAGGGAAATATTTGATAACAAGAATAATACTAATCAGGAAATTCATATAGGAAAAAATCTACAACTAAGGAAAGAAAACTTACCTAATAGAGGAATTAGGACATTAGGTAAGCTTTTTTTCTGACGTGATTTCCTTCAGAACCAGCCACTGATACTATGAATAACTAAATAAAACAGTATTTGCGGAGAATTTCTTGGCTATTTTCCAGTGTTTTGAACAAAATTGCACAATTAATGCTTACAGTCATACAATTTTCGTTTAGAATTTTCAGAAATTCAGATGGAATTTAATCTATTTTCAGACATTTTAATATTCATCTGAAGTGACCCGCCAACAATGGCAGAATACCTATAGTGATGATGATAATGTACATCTCTTTTCCCATTGATATTTCTTTGATTTTTTTTTAAATTTACCATCAATATTTATTCGTTTTCAATTAAATGGTTTTTATCATCTTCAAATAAGTTGTTTCTCATTCCTTCCATTCCTTTAAAATATATTCTTTCTTAATTTATATCCATTTGCGTTATATACTAATACTTAGTGATTCTTAAGCTTCCACATATTACTTTTTTTTCTTTTTTTATATTAAATGACATAGGTCAGTTCTTCAATTTATTTGCCTTTAATGTCAAATCATTTTCTTTAATTATTTAACAACATCAATTATTGCATGCTTGTAATGATTTGTAAAATAAGGAAAAAAGTTTTTAATATTTATATACCAGGATGATAAAATATGATATATACATTTTTACATCTATGCAACTTTCAAATTTATGAATCAAACAAATAACAGGCTGACAAAATTATGATGTCACGTTTTGGTGATTTTCTGATTTTTCACTCCAGTAATTGGTCAGAATGAGGTCTTTATGCCGAAAAATGTTCATGATGGCTTAATAAAAAAAGTACACTTTCTTCAGTATATATTTTATTTTCACCAATGAGTTACAAGTATTTTAAATTTATGTTCATATGGTTGAAATTTGCTTGCTTGTACTAATATAAATATTACATTTTGCCATCTTCGTGTAGATTTATGTGCTATTAACAATACTGTTTTGGTGTACTCTAGCATCGTCCTCAGAAGGTCTCGGCAACTCTGGACAGGGTGTTGACATGTGATGAAAAGTGGGTCCTGCACGAAGCTCTATGGCGCCGTCATCATTGGTTAGCATCGTATGAATCGGTTCCAAAATATCCGAAACCGGCACTGCATCACAAGAAGGTCCTCCTGTGTGTTTGATGGACTGTTCGCGGCATCATGCATCGAGAACTGTTACCAGCTGGTCATAGCGTCAATACAACCGTGTAGTTTCAGCAGTTCAACCGTATTCAAGGAAAACTCAAAACTCTGAAGGCAGCACTTCTGAATCGCAAAGGAGTCCTCCTGTTACAGGACAAAACTAAGCCCGACGTCGCTAGGATGACCCGGAACACCGTTCTACCCCTTGGATGGCAAATACTAGTGCATCCTCAATGCTCCTCGGACATTGCACCGTATGATTATCATCTGTTCTATTCCTTAGGCAATCATCTTAGTGGACGCCAGTTCAAATCCCTAGTAGAAGAGCAAAATACACTTGATACCTCCTTCACTTCACGACCCACCAAGTTCCACCGCGATAGAATCCATGGTCTTCCAGAATGTTGGCAGAAGATCGTCGATGCTGACGGGGACCATTTTTGATCTTCAAGATGCGTCTTAGTTGACATATCGATGTTCGAAGGTGATGGGTAAAAAAGCGATAGAACTTTCTTGGTTACCTTTATACAACTGGAGCTATAATGCGTTTGAGTTATTTTTTTCTTATTTTTCTTCCACTTGCTGGATTGACAGAAGTCCTTTTTTAATTGCTTGTGTTGCCAGGTCTTCTTGTGGTTTGTTGAAGTTTTGGGTCGTAACTAAATCAGGAAATTTTATTTTTCGTTTCTAAATCTCTCTCTAGAGTCTGAGGAGTATGTCCGACTTACAAATGACCAACGTAAATATTATTATCTTTTGTGTTAACCGTACGTAACTTTTATGACAAATTAAGTTTATAAAGATTCTTAGTTGAATATTAAAAAATGTTATTATTGATTAATGAAATTCTATTGCCTATTCAAATTCCCGTCTTTTAGAGTAAAACCTTGATTTCTTACTCTGATGAGAAATGACATTTTTTTTTTTTTTTTTTTTTTTTTTTTTTTTTTTTTTTTTTTTTTTTGCAATTATGACGCCCTGTGTGACACTTTAATATATCCAATGTTGAGTCTAGATAAATTAATATGTTTCGAGAGATCTGGTACAGGATTATCTTCATTTCTTGTGTTTCTAATGTGTTCTTTAATACTGCCGTCCATGTTCCTTTGCTTCATTTTAATGTAATATTCGAAACATTTATAATTTGCCTGATATAACTTTGAATAAGCCAAATTATCCAAAAAAAGAAAAAAAAAGTAATATTTCTATCCAGTCTTTTTTTTTTTTTTAATTTAGCGAAGAATTTTATGGAAACATTGATACTCATTCTGTAACCTGAATTTAAGACTGGCCCATAAAGATAAGATTAACCATTGTTTAGCTTTTACGTTACTTTCTAGAGCTCAAGCTGAAGTTTTTTTCTTTTCTTTTTTTAATGGATACTTTAAAGATTGAATTTTCCAGTTTTCTAATGTAGTACGGCTGTAGCTACTTTTAATACTCCATTGATACTCCATTAAAAAATAGTTCTTAATTTATCATGTAATTTTTGTGAAGTTACCGGCTTGTAAGCTATAAGGAAAATATTAAACCAAAATGTTAGCCTTTATTGTATTGGAATATGCCAATTTCTTTTGTGAACAAAATAGTAACAAGCAGTAAGATTTTGGATAACCTAGTTGAAAATTTATCATTAGACCGGAAAATTGAGTTTTACACATTTTTCTTCTAACAAGGGACACCCGCGAACTTGAACAGAAGAAACCTGATGAAATTTCTACAGTTAACTAATTTCAAGTCGTTGAATCCAGTGGTGATAGTCGTTTCCATGCAAAACCAAGCAGTCAAACAGTAGTGGTGCCTGTTAGTGGAGTGTGGGCCAATTTTCTAGACAAGTTATGAGAAGAAACGGGAAAATTAAAACGCTCAATGTAGTAAATATGATTGACGATTTAATCTAAAATATGTCGAGGCTCATGTGAATGCCTTACGTTAATCACTGTGTTACTACCTCATTGAAAATCTTGTGTGAAATTGGTAATGGAAGAAAGTGCCACAAAATTGCGATGTATTGTAATACATAAAGAACCCGACACATTATTTGGGAATGAGGCCTTGCCATGTTATAAAACAGTATTGCTAACTTCATAAAGTATAAAACGGGTCATAAACATAAGGTATAAGCAAAGAAAGAAAGAAAGAAAAGAAAACTTTCAATCAGACAAGATAAGCGGGAGTGAATCAGCACGCACATAAAGAAAGAGTGGTTTACTGATGTCCATGTAATACGCTGCGTCTGATAACAGTCCCCTTCTTTGTGTATGGACATTAAGAGTAACAGAGCAGTTTCACGACAAGACATCATTATTATAAGGACTAAAATAAACATGGGACTATCGAGGCGACTGTGATACCAGTAAAATGATACAATACTGAAGAACTTAAAAATACATTTCGCGTCTACATTGACCTGCAAGTGTGCAAGAACCAGTTAATTCTCAAAATACAGATTTGGGTTGTCAAGGAAGTGGTAAAATCACAAAAACAGTGTACAGTATGCACATTTGACCATTGCTACTGATTCGCAATCAGCATCACCTCTGCATGGTAACAATCCTATGTCAAATGCTACACTAATGACATTAAGAAATGACAATATTATTGATCCTGTGTTGTACCCTGCCTTTTGCCAGGCATATTACAACATAGGCTTGTAGATCGGTGCTAAAAGTTGATTGTAGATCACAGAGTGCAGCTTGATAGTAAAATAACGAACGTGTAAATTCACCTGAGGTTTGTCACATTGGAGCTGTACGAAATCAACGATCCGCCGGAAATAAAGCTTGTACTGCCGAAAGAACCAGACGTCAAGGGATTGACAATATTTCGTTGCCTTGGGTGAAATTATCTTCAATATAACATCTTTGTTTGAAAAACACCCTTGTAATAGTGAATGATCATTGTACCACTCTATACTATTATCACAATTGCACGCAACCACACTTTACTCGAAACGAGATCCATCTGCTAGTACACCACTCACGCGTTTGTATCGTTTTATGCTGGAGTTCCCAAATACCACTGTCAGATAGCACCTGTCACCAGACGCAGCGTATTACATGAATATGAGTAACACCACTCTTTCTGTACCGGCTGATTCACTCCCGCTTGACTTGTCTGATTGAAAGTTTTTCTTAACTTTATGTTTGTTTATAACTTTAAATGTATGGCCTCTTTTATACTTGAGTGTCCCCGGTGGATAAGTGGGTACGCTTATCGCCTGGTAATCAAGGAGTTCCGGGTTTGATTCCCACTGGGGGCGCAAGTGGTTCGGATTCCACTTTAAACCGTAGGTCGCATCCTGGGACGTCATCATCATTCCATTGGAGAAATGGCAAACCATCATGGGTTTACCTTGCCCAGGGATCTTCAGGTAAAGACCTGCCTTCGTACAGAATACTATACTTCATCATCATTATACTTTATGAAGTTAACAACACTGTTTTATAACATGACAAGGTCTCATTCCCAAATAATGTGTCGGGTTCTTTATGTATTACAATACATCGCATTTTTGTGACACTTTCTTCCATTACCAATTTCGCACAAGATTTTCAATGAGGTAGTAACACAGTGATTAACGTAACGCATTCACATGAGCTTCTACATATTTTAGACTCAATTGTCAATCATATTTACTACAATAAGCGTTTCAATTTTCCCGTTTCTTCTCATAACTTGTCTAGAAATTTGGCCCATACTCCACTAACTGGAGCCGCCACTGCTTGAGTGCTTGGTTTTTCATGAAAGCGACTATCACCACTGGATTCAGCGACCTGAAATTAGTTAACTGTAGAAATTTCATCAGGTTTCTTCTGTTCAAGTTCGTGGGTATCCCTTGTAACTATGAAGTCAGTTCTTTGTATTTTATTCTACTTTTTTTCTGTAATTCAAGTTTTTTTCCTTATTCTTTTAATCTTTTGATCTTATTTTGTCACTTTAATTGCTTCACGTGATTTTTCTTTTATATATATATATATATATATATGTGTGTGTGTGTGTGTGTGTGTGTATTGAAATATTCAGTATATATACATTCGTATTAAAATATATATATATATATATATATATATATATATATATATATATATATATTTCAAGTCATTTGGTCAGTAATATCTATAATCAGTGCTAAATAAAACGTATTGACTTCGTTGGACATTATTACATACTAGCAGCGTTCACCCCGCTTCGCTGCGGTCACCCCGGAACGCAATAAACTTTGTTACTTAGATAATTTTTACTTTTTCGCTTTCAAGTGATATGATAAAAACCATAGAAGATTGCAGTAAATCTTAACATTATATCGCCTGTCATTTATGTTAACCCGCCCCGCTTCGCTGCGGTCATCCCGGTGCTGGCATATTGTAAAAGTGTCTGTAAAAATAAGCAAATCAATTAAAAAATTTTAAACAGAAGATTCAAGCTATTTTCCGCTGTATATCGCCTGTCATTTATGTTAACCCGCCGAGTGACACGGTCATGCGGGTTGCATATAAATACGTTTATTTTTACCTATGATGAACTAACAAAGGATTTGTGGACACCTGAATGGTCAATTATCTCAAGACACTGGTAATTAAAAATTAAAGTGATATGATAAAAACCATCTAGGGTCCAAATCCTAATAACCCCCCAAAAATGAAAGAAATTGGTTCAGCCGTATTAGCGTGATGAGCGGACAAAGAATTGTACGTTCTCTTTTATATATATAGATGTATAGATGTAGCCATACAAGAACAGACAAGCTAGAAAAATTAATAAGAAAAGTGAATATAAATAATCTTGACATTGTAGGCTTGAACAAAATGAGATTGAAAGTGAAGATATAGATATATGTACAAAAGAGAAATATTAAAACGTTCAATGGTGTAAGCATTATTATGGCATATTATTGTTACGGATACACTCTTCATTTTTTCCGCTTTTCGAGTGTATTGATTTTTCATTCTTAGCTTCTCCAAACTAAACATTTTTAGTATTTTTCATTTTTTTCGATACCAATAGAACTTTGTATTCTTAACCTATATCTTACCCTAGCTATTTGCAAACATTTTTTTTTACAGTCGCAATTATTTTAACTACAGTGATAGTTTTATGTATATAGTCACTTATCATTTTAAGTCATGTATTTGTAATGACTAATTTGCTTTCTCTACAAAACCTAACCAGTTATTTTATCAAACCAAAGTTTCCAATAAGATCTTCTCCTCTTCCTTCAACAGCAATGACATTCCAATTTCTCATTTGAAAACAAATTACGTGTTCCATTTCCTTCATCTTCTATCAATTTCCATATCCATTCATATAATATTATTACTCTTCTTGTTTACGATCTTGGCAATTAATTTTCTACTACCACGAATTATTTTGGGCTCACTAGCTGAATGTGTAAAACACATTACACGTTATCAAGGCAACATTGAATCTCTAAAAGTACATTGCATTTAAAAGTACAGGAGTTTCTGATGCTGAAAGATGGATAAGTAGAAACACGTTGAAGAACACAAAGTTTTAGTTTTATGTTGATTCAACAAAATGCTCTTTGGGGTCATATAAGTATGATATACGGGAAATATACAGTATATATATATTACATTACTAGAGATTGTATTGTCACCGTGTGAAGAACTGTGATAAATTAAAGTTATTTTATTAATTGCCGCTTAAATTATATATATAAAATATGAATAGTCAACATCATTAGAATTTAGTTCAAAACATCCCGAAGAAGAGAATTTGAGAAATATATTAATGAGAAATATTAATGAGAAATTTAAGAGCAGAGTTAGTTATCACTGTTAAAATATATAAGGTTAGTATTGTGTATTTTGGGTTAACTAGTTGGCCCTATCAGCGTTGCTATTTTATTAACAAAATTACTTTTTTCAGATTGGAACTGGCCTACTTACCATAATAATATGTATTCCTTTTGATGCCTTAATGTCTCCTGAATTTTACTTTCACACTTCTGCTTCATATTCCACCACTTAGTTTCCACCTCATCCTTCAACCCTGCACCATTAAGATTATTTATATCCACTTTTCTTTTCAAGTTATCTACCTAGGTAGATTGTCTGATCTCATAGCTTGATTGATCTTGAAAACACCTACCTATATCCAGCGAAGCTTTTTTTTATTTAGTTTTGAGCCCAAAGAATATTGTGTTCGTAACCTGGATATTGCTTTGTCTTAGATGGGTAAAGTCAGTGTTAAAAGGTGTGAGATATTTTCCTACCCATTTTGACAGCAAATATGCTACACGTTCCTACGTGATATGTAAAATGCTGAATAGGTCAGTAGAAAGTAACAATAATGAAGCATTAAGAAAGATCAAAAACCGAAAATGATCAAGAGCATGCAAAGTCAAAGAACGCTCCTGTATACTTGATAATGTTATTAAAAAGCAACTAACACATAGTGTTTTCTTACTGATAATATGGGGCGTTCATAGCACAAGGGCATCTAATTCAACTACCAATCTTGTGAGAAAAAAGAGATGCAAAATTAACATTAACACTGAAAAAGTAGAGTTGATTCGTTTGTACAGTGAAAACATCATACTTAGCTTGCTAATAATAATAATAATAATAATAATAATAATAATAATAATAATAATAATAATAATAATAATAATAATAATAATATAAAGAGTTCCGTATATTTGTTGCTTTAAGTAGAAACCATCTGCAATATTGGCTATCAGATTGATTAGTGAGATATACTTTTCAACACTGATGTTATCTATCTAGAAAAGATTAATATCCAGTTTAAATAGATTTATGCTTTCTATGGTCATTTTCTATGACTGCATTGCGATTCTGGACATTTACCGAATCATATATAAAAAGAAAGAAGTAAAACAAAGTAATGGATCTATTTTAGAAACCTCACATGTAAATAATAGTTTAACGTTTTTCGATGTTCCAGACCTTTTGCAAATGAAGAAAAGGCACGAGAAGTAAACTTAAAATATAGGAATCCAATGAAATGTCCATGATCTTACTTAATTATATAGTTAGTTATATTAATAGTAGCCTCTTTATATTGATAGCTGGTTTGTGTAGTACTGAAAAAAGGAAATAACTTCTAGTAAACTTGTAGCGGAAATGAGCACTAGGAAAATCGTTTAAAACCTCATGACGCTACGTTCACAACAGGCTTAATCTTCTAAATCCCTTTTTAATTCGTAGATGATGGATTGTCAAACGTCACATGAACCGATCAATTAAATAGTGGACTTTCGGTTCGCGAACCCCTTTCTTTGCAAACAAATTGTTTCAAGAACTATTTTTGTGAATATCTATTCTTTCAGCTCATGATAGATTGGTGCTCTACTGGATCACCAAAAAGTAACAACTTGGTCTCTCCTGAGACTCGATATTAGTGCTCCAATGAGTCATCTTTCTACATTGAGGCTCCACAAAGTCACCTTTGCAATTATTATCCGATCTTCACGAGACTCAGTAATGCATGTATTTACTTTCAACGAGTTTACATTAAGATTTCTGATGGAACTCTCAGGAAATTCCAGCCTTTCTCGCAAACCTTTATACACCATGAAGCACAGAATAACCTGTAACTTCTGCCAACTAATATTTTTTTTTTTGTTTGTTCTATTTTGGTATAGAAAAAGTGATTATCACTGACAGTATAATTCATATAGGTTGCAGATTATTTTCGCTTGTTCCTGCAGCCCTTGCAATCTTCATCTCATCAGTTCTATTGTTCTTCTGCATCAGCAGTCTACAATAATTGTACCGGTATAAGAACAAATAAGTAATCAGTAAAAAAATGGAGTAGTAACCTAACAAATATATTATATAATATTAACTTAATAAAGAGAGCAAAATAAGAATAACACTATCTTAACCTATCATGCAAATTATACTGTATTATTTTGGAAGCACGTAGACAAAAAAATTAGTTTTAATATTTTAATACAACACAAATGATATTCATTTCATTTTGATATTACACAAACTTATTATGATACACAAGTTATTATTATGAAACAGTTTTCATTTCATTGTTTTTACTTTGTAACTCTTGATATTTCTTTTACTTTTTCATTGACCCAATAGCACGGCATGGTTGACATTATATCAGTCACTGCACAGTTTCACAATTTATACACTTTCAATCTTTTGTTAGAATAATAATATTTCTACTTTTCCACAAGATTCCTTCCTTGTTGTTTCAATTGTGTTGTTGCTAGGTAACTGAACTTTGTATAATTAATTTATTTTCATTTTGCGTCTGCCAACAGCGCTCCTACTTATTCTGCATGACTGTAATAATTGGTAGTTCGGCCAGAACCCAACATTATTTTCCTAAATAACTACGTCGGCCATTTGGACAAATCCATTTGACTCTAGACTGAGAGAGTAAAGGAGATAAAACATTTATCGAGATTTTCCCTAGAGTTTGGTCTTTGGGTTAAACAAAACATAGACATCATTTGTTGGTGGTTCGCTGTATAACGATGATCAGTTGAAAATCATTGGTAATGAGCATAATTGATTTTTAAGTATTCCTGTTGCTGCAGCTCAGTGAAAACTCAAAGAACGCGAAAGTTTCTATCAACCAAATAAATGATGTAAAGAAACTAAAAATAAATGTCATTATTTAAAAATCTTATTTTTTTTATTTCTTTGTGGTTCAAATATAGCATTGGTTACTGATTGACTGAGTCTGTATTCATTTGCTGATAATTTTCCACGGAATATACAGATGTGGTCAGCTACATACTCGAATTTCAGGGGTAAATATGTAAGAGTATTGATTAATTATATGGATATAACACATCCATTATAAGTTTGATCAAACTTGTTCCATCATTCTTGATAAACTTTCCAAAGACTGGCAAGTGTATGTGTGTGTGAGGCTGTCGATGGTCCAACGCTTGTTTCAACAATGGGAACCCACAAAAATTCATGAAAAATTCATCAAATTACTGACAGAAATATCTGTAAAAGAATTGCACGAATTCCTGTTTCACGTGCAATGCGTTTGGTGTACATCACCCCCGACTAAGCAGTATAACTGGACGCTTTGTACTGACGAATCATAATGATAGATGTGTCGAGGCAGTAGAAAGATGGAATATCATAGTGGTAAAGTGACTCCAGAATATACGTCTGGTAATAATATACATTGATTTTAGCCTTTTTTTTTTCACTCTGCGTTGCGTAGGTGTGCCATTATAGCACACTAACTACCAGCAACAACCATAAAGCAGCGCGGAAAGTTTCCCGCACATTCATGTACCCAATCACAACGATCTCTTGAACCATAAGGACGATAGAGGATGGACATCTTTTTATCACATTGATAGATACACCCATATCTAGTTTACTATTTGATAATTTTCGGGCCTATATTCTCATTAACACACAGAACAGTCATTCTCCCTACAACTCAACATATAATACTTTCGAGCTACTCACAATAACGAGCTTTTTCCAAGTAGCTTAGCGATAGAATTTGTTGCCATAAGCCTCTGTAGTATAGTAAGTTTACCCCCAAATTAATAGATATGCTTATTTTATTTTTATTTTGCATGACAGCAATAGTACGACAAGGTGTTGATAAAGACTGAACTTTACCTTGAAAAAATTGAGCTAGGAAACTGAAAGTAGAAGGGTATATAGGGTAGAATCTTTATTATTATTATTATTATTATTATTATTATTATTATTATTATTATTATTATTATTATTATTATTATTATTATTATTATTATTATTGTTTCAGAAGTAAACGTGGCTGCACCTCCAGCAAGCTTCAGTCCAGAGGAACATAGGACCGTTATGAAGTTTCTTTTCCTCCAAGAGAAAGGTGCGACTCAGATCTACGATGAAGTAAAAACAAACTTTGGGGGACCGTGGGCCGTCATATGAAACTGTCAAACGCTGGGTGGCAAACTTCAGAACTGACCATTTTGATGTTGAAAATGCGAAACTCAGTAGCATGCCTGTTTCTGTGTCTGTTTCTGAAAATGTGCAGGCCGTCCACAACATGATAATGGAATATCAGTCAAAACGACTGCTGCATGTTTGGGCATTTCACGTGAAAGAGTTGGTACCATTATTCATAATGATCTGGATATGAGGAAGATTGCAACAAAGTGGATCCCCAAATTTCTGACAAAGGAACAAAAACAGGAAAGAGTGAGAACTTCGCGGACAGTTTTGGAACATTTTGCAAAAAGTGAGGTTGTTTCTTTGGAGAAACTCGTAACTGGTGATGAGACGTGAATCTATTGTTATGATCCCGAGGCTAAAGAATAGTCTAACAAATGGTGGCACAGTTTTTCTCCCCGGCCAAAGAAGTTCCGTGTGCAGAGGTTTGTACAGAAACAAATGGCAACAATCTTTTGGGCTAAGAACGAAGTTCTGTTGGTGGACTATCTTCCAGTGAATGCAACGATTAATGCAGCATAGTACTGCGATCTCTTGAGGAAGTTGCACGAAAACATCAAGGACAAACATCGTAGTAAAATCTCCAAAGGTGTTCTGCTTTTGCAGGACAACGGCGTCTGAAACACAGGACACATTGGCCATCCTAGGCTTTCAAGTGTTGCCTCATCCCCTTATTCGCCGGGCCTATCTCCACCCGATTATAATCTGTTCCTGAATCAAAAAAAAAAAAAAAAAAATCTCAAAGGTCACCGTTTTCAGAGTATTCCAGGCAACTGATGTTCAGATGAGTGGTTAAAGCTGCAGACAAAAGACTTCTATTTAAAAGGACTAAAAATTTGCAGGACAGATATCGCAAATGCATTGTCCTATTAGGGGAATAAGTGGAATAGTGTGGGAGTTTCAGCTTTTTAGCTCAATTTTTATTAGTAAGGTTCAATCTTTATCAGCGCCGCCTCGTAATGCATCGGAAAAGAAAGTATTATACATTTTAGTACAGTACAATGCTTGACTAGTAATTCAACGGAGATGATGACTTTATTACGAACATTAGATAAGATTTACATTAGCCAAGTAAAAAGTTATATGTAACGTTATTTTAGAAATTTAAATACTACAAAGTCAATACATGCATAATTCATTGTTAACTAACAATTTCACAATTAAAATCTTCTCTTCATCTGAAAATGCAGCTAAATTGCTAAGAGTAACATCGTAAGTTTTTCTTTCATATCAAGTTCTTTTCTGTATTTTAAACAAATCACACGTTTGTGCACACTTCGCTTCCTTCAACCATTTCTGCATTTAGAGGTTGTTCTGCGAAAACAGAATCACAGTTATCCTTGTTGGATGGTTTAAGTTCACACTCCTTTATAACGTCATATATCATTTTGTCTCTCATTGCATTGAGAAAGCAATCCAAAGGGATAATATGATTGTTGCGTCCAAATAAATATACAGGAAATGGACTGAATTCAGTGTTGTCTTTATAAAGAATCTGAACGTCATATTTATGTGGCTGTTGAACTTCATAAAGCTCTATAATGATCATTGAACCAGGTGGAGGAATGAAAAAAGTTCGATGTCCAAATGATCTTAAAATAGAGACCAGAGCTAATTCATCTGCCGAATACATATACAATTTTCTATCTGGTATTAATTCCTGTTCGATTTTACTTTCCATATGTTCAACAATTTCCTTTAGAAATAATCCAGTCTTCAGTCTTTGCATTTCTAGGGTGAATGTGGGAATGCAGTATCTAAAGGCCATTGCTGACAAAAATGGCTGTGGATAGATATCGTTAGCCCATCGCGGCAATGAAATGTCGTTTCTTTTCATGTAAGACAAAACACGAAAGAAGTAGTCAATATCTTCAATAGTTGTCATGTTCATATGACTATTTGCATCCAGTGTTTTTAGAAGATTGGTGTAATTTCTCATCTGCTTTTTATAGTCAAAACTAGTCTTCAAGATCTCCAATTGTTTGTCATATTCAGGACAACTTTGTTTCATATTTAAAAGATTATCGTCTTCTTCTGGTATAGTATGTACCGGAATAGGTTGCCATTTTGTAATTTTGTCATGCCATATTTGATAACGAATTGGTGGATAGAGTCCCGTTAAAACTAACTGAGCACTTACAATACATCTATCTGTATCCATACTAACAGCATAGACATCATCAGGACTGTATTCAACATCTAGGAAATTCCAATATCTGTCTCGGAGGTAACGGCCGAGTTCTAACATTTGTCTCTTACCTTTTTTAGTTAATCCTCCAGTCATTGGTAATTTCACGTTACAGGGACCTCTTATTTTCTGTAAATCCATTTCATCTGGAATGCTTTCTCCAGAGCAGAAAACAAGTTGGCTTAGGATTAAGTTAGGAGGTGGTTCACCACGGCCACATTGACACTTATTACGTGTGCCCAATACAATTTGTAAACTGAATTGGACAGGAACACACAAAATAAAGATAACACTTAACAATAACTTCATGGTAACTGAAGAAGCTGGACCTACCAAATACTATTGTATTGTTGTTTGTCACTTAAAATTTTTTGACTAAATACTTTTCATATTAAGTTCTTTCTTATTGACCTTAAATTTTGCCAGTATTATATTTAATTGATTGTTGCTATGAGCAGAAAAAATAATAATTAACGAAACAATAATGCAATCAAATTTTTAAATGGTAAATAGTTCAGTGCATCAAGCTAATTCCTAATAATAAATTTACTCTATAGATGTTGCTAGCTGCGTTATCATTTGCCTACCAAATACTAACAGATATCGCTGACGTATAGGTAGTTTATCGATTCAAGACTATTATGACAATTAAATTGGAACCTTAAAGCAGTATTATCTCAAGTTCATTATTTCAAAATAGGGCAAAGGTCATATTCATATTTAAATTTCATTGCACGTTGATTGGTGGTCAAACCAAAAGTAATAAGATAATAATAATAATAATAATAATAATAATAATAATAATAATAATAATAATAATAATAATAATAATAATTATTATTATTATTATTATTATTATTATTATTATTATTATTATTATTATTATTATTATTATTTGTTTTACGTTCAAGCGACGACAGTATTGTACATTCGTACATGCGATATAAAACATGTCAACAGGGCCGGCTGTACCATATGTGCAACACGTGCATTTGCACGGAGCGGCAAATCTCGAGGGCGGCAAAATTTGTCACAACTATATTATTTAAAATAAATATTTCTTGTTGGAAACAGACTTCATGATGATCGTAGTTAAATTTACTAAGCTGACCTTCTATTTGAATACTACATTCCTAAATCACGTTTAGATCGCATTAGTTTAAAAGGTTTCGTGGACAGCGCTAAAGCACATGGTAAAACAAATCCCAGCATGAATTGCTTCATTGTTGTCAAATATACAAAACTCAATTCTCGAACAGTAACGAACACCTGTTCCATTTAGTTAGTTATCATCATTTTGATATGGAAACTAGTCTTGTCTTTGTCACAAACAAGTTCCTTACCAACTTTCCTCTGCAGGTACATTTGTTTTATCTTTCACTAACATAATAGATTATTATTTAAAGAAAAACCAGACACAACGAGATTGTATTGTAGTGTTTAAGCCTTTCTAAGTTCTAGTGCCTTTTTTCCCCCTTCGTTGTTTATGATGGAATAGCATATTTAAAATCGTGGCTTTTAAGCTTTGTTCTTTTAGGAGAAGGGGAAGGGTGGCAAATGATGTCATTGCACAGGACGGCTAATTGCTTAGGGCCTGTCAATATATCTCTATGTGAATAACAAAGATACTTTATATACATCTTATTACTAGCATATCATACATCTTCTTTTAGTAAGTTTATATATAACATGACCAAATGATTTGATATCATCAGATTATAAGTATACACAATTAACTTACATGTTACTGATACGTATTCTTACTTACATACCTAACTTGCTGTACTATTTACTGTTGTCAACTTCATTTTTGTTGATGGTATAATTTCTAGCCTATTATTTGATTGTAGCTGTACAATTTTCTTGTGTATATCCAATGTATTCAGAGAGAGAATAAAAGCCATGTTTCTACAGATAACGTGTTAGTCTTTCTTTGAAAATTCGTGTTAGTCTTTTTTCTTTGAATATATAAATTGATAAATAAATAAATTAAATTTAAACAACTAAAACTTTTAATTAAGCACAATAACCTGTAACATAAGTACAGCGGGCTGAAGGTTTGGAGCTCAAAAACTAGTGTTATATAGTTCTTTCGAACATACTGTATATTGATTTAAATGATTTTATATATTCTTAAAATATATACTTCTGTATTAGTTAAAATAGAATAAATAAAACTTGAATGGACCATCAAAAAATTAGTCAGTTTAGTTGCATATTTGTGGAAGGTAATATAAGGATACAAAGAATTATTCGGTTTGCGTGTATACTATTTAGACTCAACTCCAATCTTCGTTCCGCCTATCTATCACTTGCATGACAGACGCACTCATATTGTTAGCAGTTGTGTTTTCATTTTCAGTTAGCTGTAGTTAGTGTTTCTTAACTTTAAAAGCATGTAAAATTTACTTGAAAGATATTGTTTTATTATTATTATTATTATTATTATTATTATTATTATTATTATTATTATTATTATTATTATTATTATTATTATTTATTCTAAGGAAGTTATTTTTAGGATTAGGATTAGAAATTAGATTTAGCATGTATTGTCATTTTTTAGTCCGTCATATATGAGGGATGACGTCCCTCGGCGATCACATTATCCAAGGAAAAAGAAGAAGGAAGGGTTGGGAAAGGAAGGAAGCGGCCTGGAACCTTATATTAGGTATCATCCCAGCATTTACCTGGTGTGAATGAGGAAAAACCTTATTGAGAATTACAACCAAGTGTCCCCGCTTGAAATAATTGTGAAATTTATAGATATACGAAAGATATGTAAAAGAGACAAGGTGGTGCTTGAAGTGGAAAATCTGAGAAAGTGGTATGCTTCAGTACAATTCAAGTTAGGCATAAAATGAACGTGAGAAAAGTAATTAGAGGTAGAGGTATGCTAATCATATCCTCACATACCTTCTCTTTTCCCCTCGAGGCACACACACGCCTCGAGCACTGAACCTAGGTAATAAAGCCAAAGTCGCCTTTTGTTTACAACTCGTGTGTTTTATTATTAGTTTGCTGGTTCATGATCGTAAATTTGATATTAGTTCAAGATCTTCAATTGAGTGTTTATGTATGATTCTTATGTCGAAACACATTCAAAGAACTTTTCGTTACAGAAGAACTAGAGAGAGGAGGAAATCTAACTGTCGAACCAACCACTTTATTCCACAGAATGGCCAAGTAGAGAATTTCACAAATCATATATTTTATGTAACAGCAAGGTTTTCTTCACATGCACTAAGGAAGAGGAAAGGAGTTCCCCGAAACAGATACTTGTTTTGTGTTGTTTAGATGCTACCAGGTATGAGAATTTTTATTTACTGTTTACAAAAGTTCATGTTCATTTTGCCCAATGCCAGAGAAGAGGAAACGTTTTATTCGATTATTCAATTATATTGTAGAACCTATTTCTACGAAACAGCGGGCGAAAAACCAAGCTTTTTATATTTTTTTTTATTTCTTTTATTACCTCTACAACAAGAATATGACCCCAAAAAGTCCATCTTGACATGTGTCAATCGTTAAGGAACCATGTACCTTCTAACGCTACTGTAAGAAATTCAGTTGCAAATTTCCAAAAGTGCCAGGCGTTCATTAATGATGAACTTCGCTCTATGCACCTTCAATAATAGTGACCCAGAGATCATTGATGTCATCCATGACATGATATTGCAGAATCGAAGACGTTTGGTGTGTTATAGAAACTATTGGCATTTCATATAAGAGGTTGCAAGATGCTCTACACAAATCTGTGACAGAGCATGAAAACAACATTAGCCAGGCAGGTTCCCAAATATTGAATGCGGAACACAGTGAGTTCGGTGTTCTTTCCAGGTATACTTCTTCCCCTCTTTCCTCGGAGTTGAAACATCGCCCTGTGCCGGAGCTAAGTAGGATATATCAAATAGTGTCCAAATGTGACCCCAACTCATTGTGAGTGTTTAGGATCCCAACGCATTCTGCTTTCTTCCCGGACAAACTTTCCTGTAGGAAAGGTGAGCTACCTGTGAACACTTCATTTATCTTTATAAAGAGTACAAACAGATTTTAGTAAAAATTGCAATTCAGGATATGGCTTACATCCACCACTTTGACCCTGAGACAAAACAGGTTTGAAAGCAGTAGAAAACATAATTGATCTCCACTTCCAAAATATTGATGTGAGAATGGCTGGTGTCTTATGGAACTCTGAGGTCATTCTTATGATAGATACTCTATCAAACAGTGATATGTGACTTGAGTATACTATTGAGAGCTATTAAGGCTTTAAGTTGAAAAAAAAAAGAAGAAGAAGTAATAAAATGTGAGATCGGCATGGAAAGCAATCTGATAGACCAAGACAATAGGGTCTATAGTTTATAGGTGTAACTGAGAAATAAAATGTAGTCTCGTCAAATTTAATACCTTCAAACCATTTCTATTCCTTTACTCAATAATAATAATAATAACTACATTCTAGTAGAGATGAAGAAGTTATTATGGCTAATAGTGATTTCCTGAACACTAGAACTCTGGATTTAATTTCAGGTTTACAAAAAGCTTATGGATCAATATAAGAAGTGATTTGCACTAAGGAGGATTCACATTGGGATATGTAGAAAATGTTTTATGCCTGTGCGACTTTTTTAGATAGGTTAGATAGTTGTCAATCATCCCCGTCTGGTACATATACTATAAAATTGTACGACTAGATTAACTGAAACGTTACATAATGTAAATAAATAAAATCACCCAGTAGGTTTCAAAAGTATTGAATCCCCACAAAAAAAAAGAAACAACTAATACGCGTGGCTATCGAAACAACTATAAAGCTTTCCTGCAGTTGTACGGATAAATAATGAACATCTTAACAACCCTCCTTGTTTTTATAACAACTGAACAACTGGTCAGAAAGCGTGTGTGTTTTACCTACCAAGTTTTCTGCATTTGCCAAGGTACTATTTTGTTCTGAAAGTAGCATAGCATTAAGAAAAAAAAAAAAAAAAAATGAGTATTTCAAACAACGAACTGTGAGCTGTGTTCGGAAGTCTCATTATTTTCTTCTTGTGACTTTCCCTCCTATTACTTTGAATGTGTTGTTGCCAAACTGACATTTTTTTAGGAATTTAGAAAAAATCCAGGCATGCAATTATATTTTGGAGAAGTGTACAATAATAACAAGATAACTCAGAGAGTGCAGACTTCCACTAATGGTCACGAAATCGACAGAAAAGAATTTTCCCCCTCATAAATAAAAGCAGAGCAAACTTTGTATGCAGCCTGTAAAATTTGTATATTTTCTGAACAATGTCAGTGAAAAAAAGTACTCCGTCAAAAACTAACCTCAGTGTTTCTTCCAGACATGTTTTCTGGGGGGCACTGCCCCCTTCCCCCGGAACTCTGAGAGTGCCCTCCCGGAGGAGACCAAAATAGTACGTCTATAATATACTAATAAATATAATAGTACCGTGTTAAAATAATATGTGCCCCTCCGAATACTAAGAGTGCCCTCCCTCGGAACATCTTTTATGAAAGAAACACTGCTTAACTTTCTTGTCACAAAGAAGAATGATAATAGTAATGATAAAGAACCTTATCAAAGATTTTTGCAATTAAAAAATAGGAGAAAACTTTTAAAATGTAAACAACGGGAAAATATACAAAAATAAATATTATTATTTTTCATCTTACTGTAATTTTTTGTTTAATTTCGAAAAATAAAATTTTATTTATATTTTGAATTATACATATCGTTGCCGTCACGAAAATTCTTTAGGTGCTTAGAATCTGAAAGGGTTTTAATCCTGCTCTGTATACAACTAATATATAGGGTGGATATATCTTCCTTGACATTTTTTGTCAGATGCTCAATTGTATCTACTGTAATGAATATTGCACTATTATCAACAACTAGTGTGATTTTGCTTCTTAATTTGAGGAGGTGGACATCATTCATATATATTAAAAGTAACAAGTGCCTCGATGTGGAATCTTGAAATACACCGTATTTTATTACTACCAATACTTCCTCACTTCCCTCTTCATTTAGTGAAACGTATTGTAATCTGTTGACCAGATAAATTTTCTACCGACGAGCAAACTACGCCTGTAAAAGGGCGATGGCTTATGAAATGACTTACTTTGCAGTAAGAAATTTCTATTTACGTATTTATTCTCTCTACCTATAAATTTAATTTTTCGTTTTTTTTGTTTTTTCCTGAACCTATCACATTAACCTCGTTTATATTGTGTGTAGGTTGTTTTAGGTGAATTAACAATCCCGACATACCCTCTTCTTATGACTTTTTTGATTATCTAATGTGTTCTTTAATTTGGGTGTTAATGTTGTGTTTGCTTTGACCTATATATATGAAGAGTCACATTCACATTGAGCACGATAAATACCTGACTTACTTAGTGGATCAATAAAATAACTTTTGGAGCAGGTAAAATGTATTTCTAATCTTTTTACTGAGCGGAGGATATTGGAAGTAGATATATTATTTTTGCAAGAATACGTTGAATTTTTGTAGATAGTTGTGAAAAATAAGGAATTATTATCCAAGTTTTTGCTTGTTTGGAAATAAGTGTTTTAGGGGCTTGCACTGATATGCGTGTTTGATTAAAAATTATTTTTTATATCAAAGAGGACAAAAAACGGTTAAAAGTTACGTACATTAAAAGGGTAGTTTAATACGCTTGCAGATCGGCGCAAGCCCCTAAAACAATTATTTCCAAAGAAGCAGAAACTTGGATAGGAACTCCTTACTTTCCACAATTATCGACAAAACTTCAACATATTCTTGCAAAACAACATACCTGCTTCCAGTATCCCCTCCTCCCTCCAGAAAAAAAAAAAAATTAGAAAAACATCTTATGTTCTCTAAAAGTTATTTTGTTGGTCCACTAAATAGGGCAGGTATTTATCATGTTCAATGTGAATGTGACTCTTCATATACATAGGTCAAAGCAAACGCAATATTAACACCCAAATTAAAGAACACATTAGACAATCAAAAAAGTCACAAGAAGAGGTTATCGAGATTGCCAATTCACCTAAAACAACTTACACACAATATAAAGCAGATTAATGTGATAGGTAAGTATTATTCTTTATTCATAAATATAAACCGAGTTTAAATCTGGATTTTGGCAACATTGATAAAGTCTGATTACCTACGTTTAATGTATATTTTGGATCCGTAACGTAACATAGACACCACGCTTCCTCCAATTCAACTCTTTCTACCGCTCACTCGTGCTTTTTAATACTAATCTCTCACGTTATATTTATTTGGTGTTAGTATTCCTTTCTCCATACCATATTTTTCTCATCCATTTTTTTTCTTGTTACTTTATCAGTGAAGAAGGAACTAGCTTGTTGTTCCGATAAGTTTGGAGAATATTTAGTTTTCCCACGAGAGGATTTAATGATAAGTAACCAATTTTTCATTAATTTGAATCATTCTCTCATGCACCTACAAAATTT
Source organism: Thermobia domestica (assembly GCF_964235325.1). Lineage (NCBI taxonomy): Eukaryota > Metazoa > Arthropoda > Insecta > Zygentoma > Lepismatidae > Thermobia > Thermobia domestica. The sequence goes on from NC_137467.1 coordinate 85,678,211, forward strand.
TAATATAGTAGTTTTAGTTATCTTTAGAGAAGAATCTGGAATGGCCTTCTTAACATGTTCTCTAATAAAGGTCCTCCTGTTCATAACAACATATTTCCTTAGGCATGGGAAAGTAGTGTCATATGTGTTAGAGGAGTATAGTAGGTCTGTGAAATAGCCCTTGTACTTTGCAATATGGAAAACATAGATGAATATCCTCCTATTTGAGGCTTTTCGAAATACGCAGTTTGGTAAGTAGGTAACAATGAGGAAGTTGAGTTTGAGTAAACACTATAGAACAAAGAAGACATTCGTTAGACTTACAAGTAGTATGTGCATCACTTTCAGGAATACGTACATCACTGTTTGAAGTATGTGAGTCACTTTTAAGAATATGTGCATCACGGTTTGAAGTATGTGCGTTACTTTTAGCAATACGTGTATCACTGTTTGAAATATATGCATCACTTTTAGGAATACGTGCATCATTGCTTGAAGTATGTGGTCACCTTTAAGAATATATGCATCACTGTTTGAAGTATGTGCGTTACTTTTAGGAATACGTGCATCACTGTTTGAAGTATGTACGTCACTTTTAGGAATACATGCATCACTGTTTGAAGTATATGAATCACTGTTAGGAGTATGCGTGCAAATGTTAGAAATGTATTTATCGTCGTTAGAAGAGTAAACAAAACAACGACATATATACTCTACAACTTGTTGCCCCGTCTAGCGTACTCACTAACGCTTTCGTTCTTGGTACGAACGATCCTGGATTCGATTATCGGTGGAGATATCCAGTAGAGAAAATGTAAAAGCTTGTTCATGCCAGACATCCTGACTGAGGTTTTCCTAAGTTTATCTCATTTACACCTGGCAAATGCCAGGATGTTACCTTACATAATGGTCCCATTCCGTTTCTTTTCTTCTCCATTCCTTTGTTCCTCTCCAATTCCCCGGGTAGTGTGATTACGAAGGGCTAAAGTCCGTCATACATGAAGAGCTAAAATGTCCATAGATGCGGAGAATCCAGAAATCTAATTCCTAACTTTAATCCTAACAATCTGCAAGTTAACGATGTATTTTATTTTTGCATATCGTAATATCCCACATGGTGTTGTTTATAAACAACTAACATGTCCTTATATTAACAACCATCAACAAAGTACGTCTAACTATAAATTATTATAGCTGCAACAAAAACATCAGCAACACCTCTGGTAATGTAATACAAAAATCCATCAATACCACCGCCTCACCTAAAGCACTTATAACCAAGGTCACCTCTCTCCTTTCGCTTGCTTTAGAGCTCTAAAAAATACCTAATCCAAAGCATTTAGTTTGCTCAAAACTCTAGGTTTTCTCTCTTTCCACTTAACTTGCTCAAAGCTGTCTTGAAAGTCCTAAATTCAGTCACCTAGCTTGCTTCAGAGCTTTGTAACTCTTAACCCCCTTTGCTTGCATTAGCGTTAAAAATCCTAAAATACACTCCAGCTAACTTGGTCAAAACTCTGTAAAAATCTTACCCTAAGCTTCTCTAGCCTTAGGTCCTCTCTTAACCCAGTAATTAAAAAATTACATCAAAATAATATTTGTAATATTTATAAAAAAATTATAATAAAAGTCAGTAATAAAAAACAATTCCAAACTATAATTTGCTCTACCTATATTCTACCTACACCTACATAAACAAAACTTTACATGGTGGAGACGTCAGGCAGTAGTAGTACATAAATACATGTAGTTCATGAATAAATGAACCGATAAATAAATAAATAATAGAAACTATCAATTATTATTTACTGCTATGAACACCAATTTTTTATCTAATTTCTCAAAAAATATGCATAAAAATTTACCCTCAACTATATGATTTTTCGTGTTATCTATGGATTTCCATATGTCTCATGATGGACAATGTTATAGTCAAACAAAAATTAAAGTTGATCATAATTTTGGGCTCTATCTCATTATGAACTGGCATCTTGTTAGTGTTATAATGAAGAGCTTGATAAGAGGCACTTTACTATAAGTGTCATCTTAGTAAGTAACACAGTTATCGCAGCATCAATTTTTGGGTTTAAAGAAACTCATTTTTGTCCATTACCTCGAAAAGCTAGTCATGAGGAAATTCACCCAAATATGAGGACATTCATCCATATCATTTTGTCAGATGAATTAGGTTAACCGATTGGTATATCTCGCATCTTGGACATTCTTTCCCCCATTATGTGCTAATAATATTGTAAAAAGATTGTTTTATATATATATATATATATATATATATATATATATATATAAATGAAACATTATTTTTTTAAATCAAACAAACTAATGCGAAACATCACTTTAGGTTACAAAGATGTTAATTCAGTATGAATTTGGATCTAACATTCTGTTATCTTCATTATTCTTTCTACGTCTTTAATTTCCTATCTGATGAAATATCAGCGAAAGAGTTTGTAATTTCCATGCATGTCGTAATTCTACGTGATTCCTGGTAGATAATGTGTCAGATGTTCAATACATCAGATCATGTTTGGGGAGTTTGGTTTAACAAAATTCCTTTATAAATATACCCTCTACGTGTGTCCGTCCGTCCGGAACACCACAGGGTTTCATAAATCAAATCGAATCTTATGGCTAAGCGGTTAGCGTACGCGCTTTTGTCGTAAGAGATCCGGCTCTGATTCGTGGCGAAAGCTAATGTTCGGATCCCACGTTAAGCTGTAGGTACACGCATCATATAACCTTGTTGTTGAAAGGTACGCTAAACTGAAAATCAAACCAAATCAAACGAATCACCAGGAAATTTGGTGAGAATGCAGAGGATCGAAAGTTAGAATCAAGTTCATTGAAGAGGCGATATTCAGTCCGGAAGTGGTAGAAACCAGCCATTTCCGGTTTTTATTTCGATCATCGTAGAATAAGAACGATAATAGATAGCTCGAAGTAGTTTTCTGCATTGGATTATGCGTCTCAAGGATACATTTTATCTCCATACTTATCTCTGTACTAAAACACACTACCACTACTACAGAAATCCGCTGTACTTTCGCTTTTATTGTTGATCTACGTAGAGCAAAAACGATAAGATATAGCGAGAAGCGGTTTTCTGTAATCAATTAAACATCTAAAAAAAAAGAATATATTCCATCTTCACTCTAGTAAAACCAGAAATGGCAGAAATTAACCTCTTCCTCTTTTAACGTTGGTCGTTACAGAGTCAAAACAGCAACAGATACCTAGAGCTGGTTTCTCTGCAATCAATTAAATGTCCCAAGAATATGTTTCATTTTTACTCTAATCTCTCTCTACTCAAACTGAAAGTGGTAGAAATCTATTATCAATTCTAGTTTCAATATTAATTGAGAAATATATCAGCTATACAAAGAAAACTCCTTCATGTGGTTTACACTGACACTGACTTGTTTCAAAAGTAGTTGAAGTCGTTTCTTTATAGCTTTATTTTTTATAGCTTAATTAATATCTAAGAGTTACTATTTTGAAAATGATTGACTGTTTGGTTGATTTTTAGTTTAATATTTCTTTCCAATACCAAGGTGACGTAGACTTACAACTTAACATGGAATCCATACCACACAAGCGCCCATCTGAATCGAACCTGTGTCTTTAGTTCCGAAGGTGCATACGACAATCATAGATTAATGAGAGAGATTAACTACAAGTGAGTTCAATAGCGCACATGAAGCGTACCATATGTCGAATATTTCTTAAATCGTTGCATGTCTCAGGGAAGTATTTTGGCATTATTGCTCAAACATTGACATAAGCCGCATAGTACCAGCATTGTTTACACCTTAATTCTGTTTTCTTTCTTCATAATTGAGAAAACATTTGTGTTGACTTGAAGATTACACAAACCTTTCACATTTTTTAGTAGTTTCAGAATCAGGGACTTTAGTTTTCTATGTTTGTGAATCTCTTCCTCACTAAGAAATAGATTATCTTGAGCTCATGTTGGCACTCCATCCTTCTGGTGGAGTAAGAACAAAGGACGCTTGGCATCATTCATACACTGATCACATACTCGCCATAGGCTGTTGTACAGCGGACAGTTATACTGACACACATGTGAATGGTCAGCCATTTATAGAATTGTGTTCGAGTCCCTCGACAGCCAGTTTTCCTCTTGGCAGAATCCAGGGTGGTGACTATCATTGTAGAGGTCTGTTTCTAAGCCTCTACCCTACATCCACTCAGAAAGATTTTACAAATTGACTTCCATAATTAAGTCTTTTATAAATCTACCAATTTCATTGTTTTAATTAATCACCTACTAACTATTTACACTCTACTATACATTAGCGTAAGTCTCTATTACTATTAAGTTGCAAGTTAAGTATTTTACTACAAAAATTAAACTTTTGTGTACAACAAGGTATGTAACTTTACAGCGTGATGTGAGGAAGCACGAGATCCGATTACCGGAATTTCACTAAGTTTCCATTTATAACATTGTGTAAGATCCTCATGAGTTCGATTTCGAACTCGTTCGAATTCCTTGCCATTGTCACCTATTGACAGAATACTATTGTGCTGTCGACCCTTGTCAGTCTGAAAGCTCAGAATGCGCTAATAGACAGTGTAATTGGGGATGTTAGAACTGACAAGTTGCGCCCAGGATTTAGTAAACATTGAATTTGGTAGAGCGTAAAGTACAGGATATGTATGACCTGGGTTGAATATAAATAAGATCAAACATGTACAAAAGAAACAGATCGTGATGTCAAAGGGGTTGAAAGGGGTGAGGGGGGAGTAACTTTTAGGACTGGTTAATCTACTTGCACTTACTTGTAAATCTCGGTGTTTCCTTCTCGATGATTCTCCCAGTGGATTGATGTCTGTCCATCCTTCTCTGTGGTCAGCTGGTCGTTCAAGTAGTTGAAAGTTAAGGGTTTACGAAACCCGGACAGGAAAACCAACGTTGCGAATACAGTAAATTTAATCAAAGTTGAAATTACTCTTTAACGGATTATCCATCACAACTGATAACTACAACGCTAGCTAAGGCAAAGTTCTCTCTGAGTTAGAGCAAGATAAACTCCTCGTAAATTCGGAATCGTGGCTCGTGCTTCTACATGTTGACTCGTCTCTCATAGATCCGGACTCCCTGTTCCCAAAAATGTCTAAATGGTTTTGTTCAATGTCCCTCCGGGTTAATATCCTGGGTCATTGACTATTTCTTTAGTCTCGGTGAAAAGTGCGTGCTCATAGATTAACCAAAGGTGGGGTGATGATAGGAATGCTGACAGGGAAACAATCTGTCGTTTTTATTGATTAAGAAATTACATGTATAAGAAAGAAATGACAGACAGCAAGAAAACTTCCTAGGAGGAAAAACCAATGAACTTAGAAAAAAATCGAGAAGTGATTCAACATTAAATCAACGATTATGCTATTCACTGTGTTGAATTTTAAAATAAAATGTTTCAAAGTCCGAAATAAAATGTTTCATTATGTGTTCAAATATACATATCTTCACACTATTAAGCCATAGCATTAATTTTGCCTAAACTATGAAAAGGGTTAAGGTATCCATAGGACCATCAATCAGTTCACGTCTTTATGACTGGAACTACCAGGAGTACCGTTTGCTTAACTCTTGTCCACAAACATTTCATTTGTATGTATCGTGTGCATGTACTTAAGTTTAGTTAGAATGGACTCATTTTATCAGGTAGAAAAAAATCAGTAAAATCAGAATGTTGAATTATTGAACTGACTAAAAACAATCAATCAATTTGTTTAATTTTTCTATCCAGAATCGAATTTTATAAGTTCCCTACTTAGAATAAAAACTTGTATTTCTTTCTCAAATAAAGCAGTGGCTTACAGCCGAATAGGGCTCAAGGAAATAAAGATTCAAGTAATCTATGTACGCTTGCATACTTACATTTGTTGAAGATGCACAGCGCACTTTTAGCCTAATTTTATATACGAGATGCACACACACCAGAAGTACGTGTCGTTCCATTCTAATTTTTAAGAAGAAGGAAATACAGGAAACTAACTTATGTCTATTTCTCAAGGAACTCTCTCTCTTTATTGATTCAGTTGCTATCGCTTCGTCCATTTTGTGTAGCATTTGGCATATTCACCTTTGGAGGCATGTCCCAGATACGGAAAAATAATATTTCTAGGGACGATCTACTGGAAAAATGGCGTCTACGAAGAGAACCCTTGAGGTTTGGGAACAACCAAAAGTTGCTCGGAGCTAAATCTGGTGAGTATGATGGGTGACAGAAGTTCAATACAATGGTCAGCCAAGAATGAGGTCACAACATTAGCACGGTATGGCGGTACATTGTTCATATGGAGGATGAAATTGCCATTTGCCATTTGTGGTCGTTCCTCAGTCAATTTTGGCAAAAATTCTGTATCCAAAAGTGTAGGAAAGTACTCTTCCGTAATTGTATGACCTCTCGAAACAGGGTAGGACAATATTACTCCCTGCGAGCCCCAGAATATAACGTTCAGCATCTTCTCATTGGATACCACCTGGTGAAATTTCTTGGAGGATGGTAAATCTGTGCTTTCATGTATCGACTTTTTTTTTTTTTTTTTTTTCTGGATTGAATAATGGAATCTGTGATTCGTCCATTCTCGCAACACTTTCCAAGAAATCGTGTCTCTCTCTTCTGAAGCCTGTCAAATTTACAACACTTGGTCAAGTCCTTGCTTCTTTTTCGTTCGTCATTAAGCATTCGTAGAACCCAGTCAGAAGAAGCTTTCTTTAAATCAAGTTCGCTTGTAATTATCCATTCCACTATTCCTATTGTTAGCCCAACTATACCACGAATCTCTTACATGGGGACATGTCTATCTTCCACACAGTGGCGATTTCTCTGTGTAAACAAATAATCAGAGTCAAATTCATTGTTTTCATTTTGGCTCACTCCAAGTACAAACAATGTCTTCGATTCCTTAACTATATGTCTTCACTGCGCTTTAGTGCGAGACTGAAACACCAGCACCTCCTAGCGGATAAAAGAATCTGTTGAGTTTATAGGAGGAAGGAGCGGACAACTAATATCTACTTGTCAACACACATCTGACTAAGTAGCATGGAAAACAACACCCAGACACATAGAGCTACGCTTGAAATCGGTGACAAAGTTAACCGCTGAAGCTAGCGAGCAACTAAGGCAACAATCCTTGCGGAGGGAGAATCAGTTGTTTATATTGTGTGCAAGCAATGTTGTTGAATTCAAGTAGACCTGTTTTTCCTGAAGAAAAATGTGGATCTTCGAATTGCATCGTAGATTGTGCTTGTATCATTGAGAATTTCCAGATAAACCCGTATAGTCAGAAAAGCTAGCCATCATGGAACGTGAAAATCCAACTCCTGAGCTGCCTGGTTTATATGTGTTGTGCAAGGATCGTAATCGTTAGTACAAGGGACATTTTAGTATTTCTAACTATGATAATCCCAAGTGGTAAACACACTCTCCTAAATTAAACAAACTCTTTTGCTGGCTATGTCTTCTTTTCAGTAATGATAATTCAATTTGGTCTAAAGAAGGCTGTGGTAATATGAGTGCATTGATTCCTTCTCTAAATAGACACGAAAAATCAAGAAATCATATACCATGTTGCTTTGCGTTTCGTACTTTTGGCGACACACGAATATAATCATCTTTAGTTTTTCAAAAATCTTCTCAGGTTGCAAAACACACCGAAACGGTGAAGAAAAATAGCGAAATTCTTAAAAGATTACTTGATGTAAACTTTTTGAATAAACAAAAACTTGCTTTCCGTGAGCAAGAAGAATCAGACAGTTTCATGAATAAAGGAAATTATACGGAAGCTTTAAATTTTCTAAAAATTATGACCATTTATTGGACGAACATCTAAATATTTCTACAACTTCTCGTCGCACTTCTCCATCTATTCAAAATGATCTGATTGATGCTATGGCAGATGTCATGATTTGTGCTATCAAAGAGAAAGTTGCCAATGCTCCCTACGTAATTATTCTTCTAGGTGAGTGTTCTCGATATTATAAACGAATCATAACTTTCAAATGTACTCCGCTACGTAAATAAATGAGGACACATCAAGAAGAGATTTTTAAATTTCACAGATATTAGTTCAGATAGATCTGCTGAAGCGTTGTATAGACACGTCAAGACAGTAGTTAACGATTTTGGGATACAAGCAGTGATGTAATGCTAATATTTTAGGTGGGTATACGCTTCATCCTTTGTTACACACACACACACACACACACACACACATATATATATATATATATATATATATATATATATATATATATATATATATATATATATATATATATAGGGTATTTCATACTACCTATTACAGCGCGTGGGATTGGAAATTAGACACGAAAACAAGCACCAAAAAAAGTGTATTACACTGAAGTCGAAAGCGGCGCCCTTTTCGAGTTACGAGCGCAGGAAAGTGCAGAAAATTTAATGTTGAGCATTAATAGCTTAAAGACTAATAGTTTTAGAAGAAGCTGTAGTATGGTGAATTTCATGGGAAACCATACACTTGTATTTTCAAAAGATGGCAAATTCGGGAAATTACGGAAGACTTAATTAAACCTTGCTCCATTTAATCCACAATTATCTATGAGACCTTGACTTAGTTTGTGAAATTCTGTATCTATTTCCTCGATACTCTTGAACTTGGTATTTCCTGAGAATACAGGTGCGGTTTCTTCTGAAATTAACCACAACGCTTCCTCTAGTACTTATTACTGTTTGCGCTATTAAGGTTCGAGCAAGCAGGCTATGTATATGAAGTAACAAAAATAAAAATCTGGATGGAGAGCTACATTTTGGAGAATAGTTATCAAATCATTTAATCTATCAACCAGAGACTAAGAAAATGATTACTTACAGTATCATAGGTTAATTTAGGGTCTTATTTAGCTCTCTGCTTAAGTGTACTGAAGAAAATCCGTTCTCCGAACAGCGGTATATTGTACAAATATACGGAATCCTCTTGCTTACTACAGAAATCAGTACAGAGCATACGTTATCCGTATGCTACATAGGCACTGCCCTTACATGTTATATCATGCCGTTGCAGGATGTTTGATATCTAACAGTCTCCCTTATATTACATACATATATGTATGCTATCTTCGTCAGCTATATGTTATATACGTCCATTTGTATGTGAAATCCTCATCACCTATATTGTTTCATATGGAAAGTACGTATAGATTGAACACTTATGCAGAAAGTACTATAACACGTGTGTTTCAAGTTATACGTTTGCTGTATGTTAAGTCAAAAAATTATATGATTTAAAAATGTAACATACGATCTTACGTACCCATCTAAAACATTAGTCCAATAATTTCTTTCGGATCGAGGCTCAAGTTTCCCGTAGAAGCAATTCAAAAAGAAAAAATCACAAACGATAATCTTACCGAGAGAAGTAGCTCAATTGCTAGAGCGTTCACCTCGCATTCGGGAGATCGTGGGTTCGATTCTCACTGCCGACCATCCTGACTGGGGTTTTCCTCAGTCGTACCATAAAAATCCCGGGATAGTACCTACTAAGCAGGCCATGGCCGATGCCTTCCCAAATCCTTTCCATTGTTATTCGTATTGTTGTTAGGGTCTAGGTATCCAGTATAAAATGAACTCTTAGCTGTATCTAGTGATTGTTAAATAAAATAAAATAAAAATATACACACACCCCCCAAAAAGAAAACGAAAAATAGATAAAGACAGTCTTTTGTAAAAAAAAAAATAAAAAATAAAAAATAAAAAATAAAATAAAGTTGTAAACTAAAAAATGGGAGATTTTCCAATTTTAAAATTTGAATTTGAATTTTTAAGGTGTTTTAGAAATTAAAACCGAGGAAATAAATAATAATAATAATAATAATAATAATAATAATAATAATAATAATAATAATAATAATAATAATAATAATAATAATAATAAAACACAAGTCTAGCTCTTCTAGGTAGATTACAATTTCCGTGATCAGACATTTTCTGAGATATTGAAAGGTGTTCCATCACTGTTTATTAAATTGTTAAACCTTGAGCACACTGTTAGACAAAAGGATTTGAAAAGGACGTTATCCGAACTTATAAGCTTATGTACTATTCTAGCATTCACTTAATCTGTCAAAGAAAAGCTAGGAAAGAAGAGTGAGGATGGCCACCCATCAATTTTTTAAAAATAGAATTACTCACACAGCTGTTTCAAGCTAAATTTAAACCTGGACCGTTCACACAGGTGTAAATTCTTATAATAATAATAATAATAATAATAATAATAATAATAATAATAATAATAATAATAATAATAATAATAATAATAGTAAAACAGTGAAGAAGGTGTGGAAACCCCTTTGCAGATCAGCTATCTTGACAGGTTTTTCTTCATTCGCACCACGCAAATATCGGAATAGTGCATAACTTATAGACCCTAATTAGTCTCCTTTGCAATGTCTTTAACGAAGGACCTTATTCCTCTGACATCGTCATCAAGCCGGAGGTGCCATTACAACCTTTATAATGTGAAATCAATAAATTATTAAATAAATATACTTACGTCTTTTCTGAAGTAGTAGCTTGCAAATTAACATGTTCTTTGATTTTTCTTCCTTATTTCTCGATATCTTCGCTTTAACATTTTCGTCAACGAAATTTACACAGCTATTGTCTCTTTTCCTTTTTAACCCATTTCTAACTCCTCCTTGGACATCTTGCAAATTGCGAAGCAACTCTTAATTCGTCAACCCAAAAAGAAATGAAATGTTCAAATTTGCTACGACATGCTCATACGCTAGGTCTTTCTTGACTTTTGTTTTCCACCTCTTTCTGTTAACAGATTTTCTTCAAACATTTTTTTATCTGAACGAACACGAAACAACCGTTTTACCTCGTCTCTTGTTGTTGTTTTGCCCAGTAGGATGAGAAAAAACTACTGCTAGTACTAGCTGCTGAGTATTTATGAAAATCAGTCGCCACTTTCTTTGATGTCAATTGCGGCTACAAATGAGCAGTACTAATCCGTAGTCCGCTGTCGTATTTGATGGTATTGGGAACGACGGTGAAAGCTTCAACTAGACTGACGATAGGTCACGTTGTTTTGTTATTTTTGTGAGGGCTAACAATTTTTTCGCGTTAATATATTCATTAATTTCCTCGTAAACCTTGAACTAAAGTAAAGACTCATTTTTTCAGAACCTTCTTACACGATTGAAAAGGAACTGGTTCCATCCCGTATTGTCTTGCTCAAATTGTATTCAATAGGTAGACTTTGAATTTGGATAAAAAGAGGGTGTGAAAGGTGTGGTCATTGCTATGTCAAAACAAAACAACTTCAATGTCACCACCTGGGTATACGCCCTACTCCTTACCCTCCTCACTACTCAAGTCTATCTCCCACTGAACTGTAGAAACAAAAGAGTTTCTAGGAGTTTCCCAGAAAAACGTTTAGAATCAGCTTGGCTTTATTTTATTATAGTACTAGAGGTCAGCTTTCAGAAAGTAAGGACGGCGCATGTGACATGTTGAGGAAAACCACTGCAGGCTCAGAGTGATGTTTTTCATTATAGAAGGGATTCTCAGAAAACTCGATTCCCATACCCCGAAAACGCAAACATTTTTTTTTTTTTTTTAATTGAGACATCATTCGCGACCACAACCTGACGACCAGCTGTTTTTTTCTGTTTTGTTTCTTTGTTTGTTTTGAAATACAGTACATGAAAAGTAGTAGTTGTTTTTTTTTTTTTTTTTTTTTCAATTAAGTCAGTATACTATGAATCGAATGTAGCGTATACCCACGTACTTCTTGAATTTTAGGTGGCTATACGATAGTTTCCAAAACTCAGAGGTGGGTATACGCCGTATACCCGCGTATACCCTCCATTAAATCCCTGGATACAAGGAATGCTTATTGTCCAGATGTATGATGGTAATGCTGTAATGACGGAAAAGTTAAATTGTCTTCAGACAAGAGTTAAGGAAGCTTTTCCTGAAGCATTATTTGTTCACTGCTACAACCACGTTTTGAATTTAGTACTAAAGCAATCTGCTCCATACATCAAAGAGTACCGTATCTTCTTCCAAACTCTTTCTGGCGTAGTGATTTTTTTTTTTTTTTTTTTTTCAAGACTAAGAAAGAACAGAACTTCTTCGATCTTTCCCACAGAGAAAATTACCCAAAGTTACCCCAACATGATGGCATGTTACTTCAAGGCTTGTCAATATCGTTCAAGAACAAAGACACATTCTTCTTTTCTTTGAACATATCGCTAATCTCATCATAGCACTGAATTGGATTCTAACACTTTGTAAAGGCTCAAGAATTTCTTGTATTTCTCAGAAAACTTAAAACAATTTTTCTTCTTAAAGTTTTTGTTACTATCGTTTCTCAAATTGATGTTCTTTTCAACATTTTGCAAACCAGGAACATAGATATAACGTATTATTCTTTTTAAGTGAAAGCTATCAAAGATATTTTACAGAAATACAGACAGTGTGGTTTTGGGAAAGTTTGGATTGAAGCACACTGTGATTCAAATAATGAGTTTCTTCTGAACAAGCAGCCAAAATATGATTTAGTTCAAACAAGATACAAAATTCTCTTCAATGAAATTCTGGATATTGTCGTTACTCAAATTAATGAGAGATTTTTTCAATGTTGAAGACGTCCTTTTCTCTCTTCCCGACAAAGCTAAATTTCATGAATACAGAAAAGTCCTTCCTGACAAAATTCTCACCTGCTTACTTCAAAGCTGTGGGGTATTGTTTTGATCCAGTGGGCCTGATGAATGAATTAACTGTCTTCTATTTATCCTATGATTCTACTTTTCGACGGCAAATCCTGTCAGGAACTGATGAAGATAAAAAAAAAAAAGATACTTGGGCAATGCCAGAAATATACAAATTAGTACCATCCGTAACAGCCTCTATAGAGCGTTCCTTCTCCTCCTTAAAATGAATCAAGACTTATTGTCGATTCATACAAGGAGAGGGAACATTCAACTCCTTAGCCTGATTTCTATCGAAACAATTTGTTAATTTCAGAACACTACTAATTTATCTCCTGAAATTTCTTTCATCAAATGTAAAATTCCTGACTGTGTTGTTACAATTCAGCTTACCTCTTACTTTTGCAATGTAGATTTTGTAATAAAATATTTAATTTTACAATATCCGTAATATTTTACGATATGATTTACTGTTATCCAGAAACTTCGAAATTTTCTCATTTAATTTCTCAACAATTTTTAGCCGGGTGTACCGATGTTGGCACTTACATTCGGACAATTTACGCACTATTTTGTTAATATAAATTAATAACTGAAATTCCTTTGCATTCTATTATTTCTGATTAAACTTATCTTTGACATTTGTTTATTGTCTGTTTCTTTGTAGTAGAATGCTATGTTCACGTAATACTATCTCTAAATTTTCCCCATTTCAAATAATGTTCCACTTGATCTTCAATGTATATATATATCTATATATCTATATCTATATCTATCTATCTATCTATCTATCTATCTATCTATCTATCTATATATATATATATATATATATATATATATATATATATATATATATATATATATATATATATATATGTATATATATATATATTATTTATTTCATAATTTCACTAGGAAATTATTGACAGTTTAGGATCGTCACATAAGAGCTCCATCTTATTCCAAGATCTATTGCGAGATTTATTTTCCAGGCAACATACCGTTCTAACTCGGACATTTTGATCCTGTAACTTCCTAGCGACTATTAATTAGATTTTATCTTGCGGGCAATAAGGACACCCAGGGCTGTTTTTGTGATCCCATTATTCTTAGTGATCGTATGGTGAGCTATAGACTCATTCATTCATCATTCTTTCTGCGGATGGAGGGTGGTGAACAGCCCATCCAAATTAATTTGTCACAAACAGTGTCCAAGAGTATGCACGATTGTTTGATTATTAATAGGTCTTACAGTGTCTTACAGTGAGAACATACGGATTGAATAGTGGCGCTTCATTCGAATCAATTCCTTTAACTTCTAATAGGAGAAAGTAAACAATTTCCTCTCACACCTAATAGAAATCCTTTAGAACTTCCCTATCCTAAATAGTGTTTCTTATCGTATTTAAGATGAACATATTTTTCATCTTTTAGAGGATTGAAACATTAAGATATATTTTGGGTTCGACAACACATGAATAAATAACTTACGAGAGTAATATAGGATATAGTATTTTCACAACTCATTGAGTACGATTTGCTCAATGTTTTATCTCCATCTCCTCTCCCCCATGATCTCTACTCTACATGAGATACTTTTAGTGATGATAAAATTATTGTAAAAGTAGTATAATTGTTCAAAACACTAAGTGTACCACAACTATTCCTTTAATCAATATTATATATACCTATCCACTTCAAATTGAAATTATATTTTCTCAAAGACTGAATCAAAGTTGTAGACTCATTCATTCGATGGCTCCCTTGTTTCAAAGCAAGTATTTTACATTTGAAAATAATGAGTATGTACACGTCAAAAGCACTATCGCAGACAACCGCAGGTTATTTATAAAATGCCTGAGATAAAAAATATTTCGTTCACCATTTCAACCTTTCCTCTGACATCAATTCACAAACAAGTTCTTAATATGAACGGGCCTACGGTCAAGCATCATTGAAACTATCCCTCCAGTGTCCATAAACAACACATGTCTAAAAAAATTCATCTGGTCCTTTTCCAATCGTATAGTCATTTTCCTGGTTGATGCAGATGTCAGATTTGAGAATGGATGTCTCGAGACTGATGCATGCATCAAAGTTTCAACAATATGAAATACTACCTCTTCAAGAGCTCCCATCTTCAACCCGTCAAGCGTTCCCAACCCAAGAGGCTATACGAGAAAGAATTACGAGAAAGAATTCTCTGACTTGCTTGGTTTTCCGGATTTATTTATTATTATTTTAATTGTCTCTAATGTGTAATTAGGCAATCAGTAAGAAACTGAAAATCTTTCCTGGAACTTTAATTTAATTTTATTCACATACGAATGGAAAAAGTGACCATGAGACACTCGTCGAATAAAGATGTATGTATGTACACTCATGTCCAAAATTATTGTCGCATGTCTATAAATATGTTGTTGTAGGAATATAATTCTATAACGAATTCGCCCGGTATTTCTTATTATGTTACTATGTGTATAATCGGCAAAGACATATATGTGGCAAATTTCATGTCAAAAAAGCAGTAAATAAGAACAATAAAACGAAAATAGAACTTTCTTGTTCATTTAGCAATATTTTGTTTTACTCATTCTAATTTTCGTATATATAATTCTTTTCCTGTGCAATTTAGCACAAATATACATTTCCCGATTATACACATAGTATTAGTATTAAAAGTACCCTGCAAAATCATTATCAAACTATATTCTTACAAGAAGACAGTTGTAGATATGCAACAATCATTTTTGACATGAGTGTAAATGAAACAAGTTGCGGTATATTGAAATCATATCTTTGGAAAAAATAAATATTATTATGTAATTCGTTTCACTTCTTCACACACTTTATTTCCTCATCAATATTGAGCACATCATCCATTATTTTAGTCTTCTTAGCTTCAAGCTTGTTCAGGTGATTTCTATTTTCCTGCCTTCAGCTTCTTCTTGTTTCTTTTGCCCTTCTTCTCATCGTTGATTTGTTGCTTTTGCAAAATGATTATTAACATTTTTACCTAATGAGTCCTGGATGTAGTAATGGATAGCTTCTTAGGTCACCAGAAGAAGCTACTGAGCCATACTCAAATCTGCTTGCTATTAAAGTTTGCTCTTTTAAATTATCTGCTACACATTTTGCACTGATTGAAAATCCTCTTTCTAGATTTGGATTTCCATGAAAGAAAACCAAGACCATCTTAACAACATTAACCAAGACCAATCATTGTACTCGGAAGTATCTTTAGCCAAAAGTCATGCAAACGCTTAACAGTTCTAGAATTCATAATTATTTTACAATTTGAATTCGAACAAAACTCTTTGAACTGCCTCACAACTCCATCAGTATTATTTACATCTAACCGATTATTTTCAATTAGTACAGGTGATAGAGATTTCACGTAATTTCATTCCAACATCAGATTCTGCAAAAACATTAGAATCCAAACGCTAAAGAGCTCTCGTCAATTTACAATTTAAAGACGACTTCTCCAGAAGTTTAAGAGCAAACTTCTGTAGACACTTTCTGCAATTTCGGCAAAAATCTAAAATGCCTAAATCCATTATTGGTTGACATTTTTTAATTAAAAAAAAAAAAGAAAATCCATAGAAAGATTTTCTCATTTTCAACATCAATACGTATACATGAATTTGGAGGGCTAAAAGTTTCGAGTGTTACGAACTTTTGTCTCGCATATTTTTATCACAACCGTCAAAGTGTTGTGCAGAAATGGACTGAGAGACACGTCAGTCTAAAATTCAGTAAAGCACGTTTCTGCTTCTAAAGCAAGTGATTTTAGAAATGTAAGAATAATCATTTTATTTTCTTCCAATATATTAACTTTCTTATTCTTCCTGACGCCTTCAATATACAACAGAAGATAATTATAAATATCATTGGATCACTGAGCAACACTACTATTTTCAAATCAGAACAGAAGAAAGCTTGACTGGAAAATTTTGTGAACTTCTACAGTGAGTTATACGGGTGTGCTGGAAGACCCTTAAACAAGTTATATAGAGCTCTTAGAAATCAATGATACTCCAGGCCGTAATCTGAACAGCAGCTTTAAATAATCCATGCAAAGTAAGTAACCTAGAGCTTGCTATATCAACTATTACAGGATCATTTGGCAAAATCTTAATACCTGCCTTGAAGTTGTACAAGCCATGTATAGTTTAAACTGGGGTATCTCTTGAAATTTAAATGATGTTTTTTTTTAAGGTCAAGGATAAAAGTACCTCTTTGAAAGCGATTGGAAGATCAGAAACTTTAGAATACACTAATACCGCTGATGCTAAGTAACGCCTGCCACTTGCCTTTCACGATATTTCAGAATCGCACATTTACAGTATGTTCATCTGCTTCTTTTGATACAGTTTATTAAGATATTCATCAAATCGCACAATATAGTAATCTCACTTACTCGACAATTGAATCAGTTCACTTACAAAATATGATAACTGATAAACTAAAGTGTATGCTATTTTGTTACGTTGACGGCATTTTCCCACCAATCTCATTGTCTGGGGACTTAAGTTTAAATACTTTTACATCTTTAGCAGCAGTGTGCATTGATTCATATCATTATTCTTTGAATACTCCGTAGTAATTCTACTTTTGTAATGCTAACTTTCACCAAGAATCCCTTTAAACTACTTTTCTTCGTCTCCAAACCACACTTGCATCTTAGAATCCACAGTTGAGCATGCAACTTTACCAGAAAGTTGTGTACAAATAGGATAACAAACAATTCATTCGTTCAAATAATAATAATAATAATAATAATAACAAAGAACCTACACTGTATAATCCTCTATTACGAACTTAGCACTATCTAAGTCTCAATTCCCAACAAAAGTTACGAGTCCTTCCTAGAGTATTCCTAGATTCACCGTTTCACCTGGAACAGAAAATACTTTCCCAACACAATCCAAAATCATTTATCAAAGACCCCAAGCTTCACACCACCATTAAGAGAACGGATCCCTTGAAGTATTTCACACCTCCATCAAAGAAATGTCTGAAATCCAGATGCAAAACCTGCCCTATATTCGATACCAATTTCAGCTTCAAACACCCCATTAAAGATAACGCATACTTTATTTTGATACACAGCCACGATATATCCAAGCATATTTATGAAGGATGAGTGGTCATTCGGAAACAACTACAGAATATTAGACTATAAATAAACAATTATTGGCATTAAACAAGTCCTGACGCGTTTTTCTAGAGATCTCACTTAAATCCGGTTAATATGATTTCTAAGCCTCGGAACGTTTGTACGCAAAGAAGTCCGTGAGTGTGTGTGTGTGCGCAGGCCTCACTCATTATTGAAGGATTTTTCATGGAAGTGTTTGTCCAGGGCAGGGTCTTAGCGGGGTACAGCCTCGCGCTTCCATGTGAACAGGGGCCTCCGCTGTGATCAAAATCTCAATTGGCTATCTAAAAAAAAAAAAAAAAATCATAAAGATACAATCATCATTATCATCAAATAAAATATGACCAAAAATATGAAATATATTTCCTTAACTTTCCTACTGTACTTTCACAGAAGTGTATTAGGTGAAGTCAGAAGGGGCCACATTTTTTTCTAGCCCCGGGCCTTCAGATGAGTGAATCCAGCCCTGGTCCAGGGAATAGAACATGTGGTAATTTGATGCAGTAGATCCGGCAAATATGATGGACGAGTGTCTTCCAGTACAATAGCTGAATGTTATCCCTGGTCGTCCTTGCTATGTGTGGTTTCGCATTGTAGCACATCCTTGCGATTAACCAACTTTGACTCCTTCTGCTAAGACGCATGTTACACTCGCTACAATTGCTGTGAGTGCAGGTCCGTAGTAGTGGTGTATTCTGCTGATAAGTGTTCGTAATGTACCGCTTTGCGACTAATTCACCACAAAAAAAAAAAAAAACATGAACGTGAGTGCAGAGGTGGTCTTGAGGTGTGAGACACAGGGCCACGTGTTGACAATCAAACTGGTGTGTTTTATAGTGTCATCCTGTACCTATTTTTCTTTACTCCTGAGCATTGTCAAGTGCAAGTGTGTTGCAGTGCCAAGACAACAACAATAACACGCTATCAGTACCCACTTGCTCAACTTGTACACCTTCCGTATGCGTGAAGTCTGTCTGTTTACTCAGAAACCTGGAAGGGTTCGACAAGTTCATCATGTGTTTGACCGGTATCCTGCTCTATGGCTGCTTTCAGGGCCTCGTCATCCAACATCTGGAGATCCTACTGCGTAGTTCATCACAGAGGGTCAGATCTCCTGATCTGAATTTCTGGAAGCAATGCCTGATGGTACGTTCGATCACAGCATACTCGCCAAATACCTGAAGCATTTGATGCCACTACTGACAGGCCTACCTTAAATTCATACAGCAACCAACCACAAACGAACTGCTTTACTACCTATATTTTTCTTCGACTTGGACGAGCTGTGATCGGTGAGTGTGCGCAACGTGCCTGTATCGGCGCAGGTCAGTAGTTACACCAATCTCCGGTGCGCTTTTCCAGTGAGTAAGTCACTTCGTTTTCTTTCTGTGAGCGCTTCATCAAATGGGAAGTCACAAATGACATGAAGGTTTTTGTTATATTGTATTATTTAAAAAAAAATCACCGTAATATAAATGGAAATTAGTTAAACATAAAAACTGAAATTCCTAGAACTTTGAAAACATTTCTCGTATATCCACAAATACATCCATTATCGAACCTGTTATGTTCACGAAAGTACTATCATTTTGATCCGCATTGACGATTACTGAAATTTCTGCAGCTCAGAATTACTCATCTACCTATCCCGGAATACAAACCCGATACAACGGTACATTCGCTAACATCTTCCACATAAGTATTTTCAAAATCCTTTACCCTCAGATTTTTCGACGTCGCTTAGAGAGAGATAGAACAACACTTTATTACCATTATATCCAAGAACCATTCCATGGTCGTAACTATTCATAATCTCCTACCTGACTATGCCCACTTCGTTTCGCATATTCTATTTCTATATTTGTTCATATTTTTTTTCTATAGTTCATTTTCGTTCTCCTTCCTTTTTACTATTATTCTTCTTAGAACTTTTTATTCTGCATTTACCTAACAATTTTTAGTTAATTATTCATAATCTTCTCTCTGATATCAATTTTGTATCTTTTATTTATTTCCTATTGTTTAGCGTAGGCTGTCCAGAAAGTAACAGATGTTTTGAAATAAAAAGTAACAGAACGAATAAACCAAATTGTATTACATTTGAAAGGTACACTCTTGAGCTATTTTTCTACATAATCACCATTATCATACCGTGGGACATGTTTTTCAATACTGTTGTGGTAGAAGTCTACCTACTACGATTTCAACCTCTGGCTTACACCGGCATGCAGTCGGCGTCAGTATCAGAGCGCTGTGTAGCGAGTCATGTCCTCATCGCTGGAAAGAGGTGGTAGTCGCTCGGCGCCAAATCCGGGCTGTATGGTGGCTGATTTGCCTCACCAGTTCATCAGACACAAGGCTAGACTTACCACTGCGGTCCTCATCGTGAACATTGGAACGGCCATTTTTAACATCAATGCACCATTGCCTCAGTCGGGCTTCACTCATTATACACTTCACACAGTTGGCGATGGATTTCAATTGGCTTATGGTTTTCTGCCAACCAAAACCCAATCATAGAACACACCTTACAAGAGGCAAGATTTTCTATTGCAGCGCACGCCACGTCACAGAAAGCATAGTACGACTGTCACATTCCTCACGCTACCACAGCTGGATGCATATTAAGTATGGCAGCGTTCTGACCAAGATGGCGACTCTAGCCCGCCCACTGCCGCGATAAGCCAAAACGTCTGGGACTTTCTGGACAGCCCTCGTACATAATCACACATACTCACACGTTTCTCTTCATTTACTATTCTTTCTCTCTACGATACTCCTGTAGATCAAATTGTTGTATTAATTTTATTTTTCTCCAACAAACTCTATTTCTAACTTAGCAACTGTTTTACGTGACTGCATTGTAATATAGTACACATCTGTGCGCTTTACAGTTAACATTTCTGCTCTTTAATTTTTATTTCTTTCTTTCTTTCTTTATTTATTTATTTTTACCTACTTTTTGGTATCCCAATCTGATAAGGCATGCACTGAAAGCGTTTATAATTGTGAAATTAAACTCCGGAATGAGTCTAAATATTTATTAATAAACAAAATTTTCAATGGAAGCCTCAACAGTCGCCAGCGACCTATTTATTTAGTACACAATGCTGTTTCAATTACATCTCCTGGCTTCCATTCGGGCATGGTTAATGTATTTTGTTTTCAGATTGATACAGGTAAATTTACAAGTAAAATAGTTTTTTCATTACATAATGAAAGCTATACGATGTGGTTGAAACAGCAGTGTATGTTTATGTGATAAATAAGCTGCTAACAAGGGTAGGGGTATATATTTAAAATGTAGGAGTTACTAAATATTTAGAAGTCCTAAATTTAATTTCATAGTTGCTCACTAGGGTAATTACTGTTCATTTTTGAAGAAAGAGCATTACTTCTAAGTTAAGACGTATACAGGGTGTTACACAAGCCTGTCACAATATTTTGGAATCAGATTCCTCACATCAAAATAAGAAGAATCGTTCACATGAACATGAGCTCAAAAGTAGATAGTTTCGGAGTTACAGGGTGCCGAAAACATGAAATAAGTGAAATTTAAAAGTTCATAGCTGCACTACTATGGGACCTATCGTAGTCGGGTCACGACATCACTGAGGAACTAGTATGTGAACTATCCAAATATCTATCTTTTAGAACTTCCGATACTTGCACAATTATTTTTAGTGAGGCTGTTTGGGAGTACTTGATCACTCTCCACCTACCTCTCGAGAAATTGGTGTGCAAGCACTGGAGCATTCTTAAACATGGATATTTGGATAGTTCACATACCAGTTCCTCAGTGATATCTTGACCCGACTACGATAGATCCCATAGTAAAGTAGCTATGAACTTTTAAAGTTCACTTATTTCACTTTTTCGCCATCCTATAACTCCGAAACTATCTACTTTTGAGCACAGGTCCACATGAACTTTTTTTCTTATTTTGCTGTGAGGCATCTGTTCTCAAAATATTGTGAAATATTTATGTTACACCCTGTAGATAATGGTCACCAAATTTAAAATATACTTTATCGGTTCTAAACGTTTGCTTGCAATAGAAATTCAGGGTCACATCAGTAAAGAACAAGAATGTGGCAATCCGTTTCTTTCCCTATAGTTCAAAGGGAAAAATAGGGAAAGTGAAAGGGAAGATACTTAAGAACTAAGATAAATGATGTCATTGATACAAAAAGTGAGCATAATGTCTCATTATACACATATTAATTTGCTCAGATCAGTTGATATTTTTCAATGTTCTCATAAAATACACTGGTGTTTGTGATAAAAGAAGCAAGATCATTGACAGAAGTAAGGACAAGCAAGACTATTTACTTAAATAATTATTTTTTTTAATTATTTTATTAAGTACTTTTTTTTACAAGAAAACAATACAATCAAATTATTTCATTTACAATTTGTAAGATTTCTGAGACTTTTTTTCTCCCGATAATACATTTTATATTTATGTTTTAAGGATGTAGACAGACGGTCCCTCTTTAATAGACTTATTTCTCAGTGAAGTTTAAAATAGATAAAAATAGATTTAAAATACTTTTTCATAACCAGCATGTTATTTATGAGATAATTCGGCACCGAAACAAAATGTTGTAAAAATAAGTTAAAATTTACGAAAGTGATTAATAAGTCTGGTAATGATGTAATAATATGAGAACATTTCTCAGTACGTAATACTCAAATGATCATTATAGTATTTAGTTTGAATTCACATAAATTCAACACTGTTTTTTTTTATTGATATACTTACTTACCGGATGTTCCAAGAATCATTGTTATGCTTAGTAGTCTTAACTTAGTAGCTAAAAGAAGAAAAACTCAAATACAAAGAGAGTTTCGTGGCACATTGAAATATTAGTTATCATACATTGTAAAAAACATTTTTTTTTAAAGTTCGAATAATAAAGAGCAGAGCAATCAAAATTTGAATCTCAAAAGGGTCACTATTTTCATTTTAAAAAAGAATGTAAGAGAGAGTTCTTATAACTTTTGAACTAACTGTCGCAGTATCTTGGTACCTGAAGTCATTTGAATCATTAGCTCAAAGATTAGACATAAGGGTAACTTTTGAGACACCCAGCATATATTGTATAATACATATTATAAATATAACTTACATTAGTTTTGGAGGCAAAATAACTACAAAAGTAGTTTTAAATGTTCTGATAACAATATTATATAAGTAAATTTAAGACTAGTTGAAAACTTCGCCCTTTCCTTTAACAATGTTACGAACTTTAAAAAAATAAATTGCCTGCTTTTGTTTCGAATAATGCCTCCTGTGTCAAAACCACTCATCCACATTTTGATCTTCTTATAAAATAAGTTTAAAATATACCACCAAAATTATTCTTTTCTTATCTCTAAATGTTAAGTTCTCCTTCTTAGATCTGTAATTTGCTTTCTTTAATTTATTGATACCATTAAAATAAAAATGAAGTATAATGGTTGTTAACTGAGACCAATATATTAATTTTGTTCCTTAAATATAAAATAATTTATTTTCAATTCTTCTTTCTAAAGACAAGAAATGAAAACAAAGCAAATATTTAATTACAGTTTCTTTTAATAGGCAAATGGAAGCAAAAAATATGTTATCTCAGTTTTCTTTGAAAAATGAAATAGACCCAAGTTAACTTAATAAAATGGATTAGCAGCATTTTTTTTGTATGCCACTAAATTCACATATTAACAACTTATTCTAGAACTAAAAAGGTCGTATGATGAATACATTGATTGTATCAGGAATGGCTGTTGGGTTCACCTTGATATTCACCACACATTAACACTTTATTGTTTTGCATTAATATGCACTTTTCCATTACTTTTACAGGAACTAACCACAGTTCTTAAAGGTAGCAATAATGTTGCATGTTGTAAGAGTATTGTCCATGTTCTGAGAATAACAACTATCAAGAACATAGTTCATAAATATAAAAAAACATAGAGCACTGAGATAATATCTATTTTTGTATATTAATTGCCTCTTCCTGAAACTAACAAACATTTCCGTATTTTTAAACATTTTTTGTATTGTTATTCTGTAGTACCTACTTGTACAGTCAACGACAAAACTTAAAACCTGTTCTTAAAAATGATGTTTCTAAGAAATATAATGCTTCTTAGATTTTCGTAATAGAAACACATTTATCGTTAGGGACACACTGATCTACAGGTACTACTATACTTATTCTCAATTTCAGGACTTTTGCGTCGTTCTTCAGCTAAAAAGTATGAGTATCTGAAGGAATTTTACATTCACTTTTTTTTTTTTTTTTTTTTTTTTTGTGAGAAAATGTTGGTACAAGATGTCTGTAATGTTATGATTTTGTACTATAATACAATGTTTTGAACTTTAAACTCACACTTTGTTTATACTAATACTATATTTACCCTCTACTGTACATCTTGCATATGAATGGAAAACCTGAGACCCAACCCCTTTGTTGTAGCTCTTAACAATATACTACTACAAGATTTCACATTGTTCGTAGGAGAACACGTCCCATCATTATTTTCCCCGCTAGTTGTCGTAAAGTGACAAAATTATGAACAAGTTGTTAAAATGTATTTCGCTAAAAAGCAAAAAACCTTTGTCGTTGACTGTACATATTCTAACCAAAAGTATGAAATTATGATTTGCCTACAAATTATCTAGACAAATACAATTTTGAATAAAAGTAACCATTGTATTAGAATATAATTGCTACATAGCCCACTATATACGTTATTATTCCAGAAAAGAAAACTAATCACAGCACATTTTTGCATTGCTGCCTGTACGTTAAAAAAAAAAATCAAGAATTGTGGTTCATTATTTAAACGGGTAACGGAAACCTTAACATGACGGAAAATTCACACTACACACACACACACAAACACTGACAAGCATGCATATATATAAACAAATATGTACAAGACACACTCATACAATAAACATATATTCTCCATACGTAATCGTGTATCTTCAAATACTACGGTATTATTAAAATAATAACAAGGAATGTAATTGGCTATGTTAACCGTCTGGATCGCAATTGAGTATTAAGTACATAATGAAGAAAAAAATCTTCACACATATAAATATAATATATTATACGTCATGGTTAATGTCATTGCCCATATACAAACAAAACATGAGTTAGTTCTAGAAGTGCTTTTGATGTAAGAAGAGGTTAATACGTAATAAACATGACTAAACTGTTTGCTTTTTTTTTTCCTTTCCTATGCGGTTAACTGGAACAGTTCTTCTGGTATGATAAAACACGGAAATGACTACGCACAATCTGAAAATCTTAAAACACTACACAACAAAACAGCTATTCATAACCAAGCTCAAGATAATTAATGTGTGGAACAATGTCTCTTACGTTATGTAGCTGGAAGTCACAAAGAATTGATTCGAATATATGGGTGAATTCAAGTTTTTTATTTTTCTTTCTTTCTTCACACATTTAATAAACATCTGTCTGATCATATGGGTAACCATGTCATTGCCTTCTGGAATTTTGCTGTGACAGGTGTTGTTCTCTAGGTAAATAATTTAATATCAAATCAACTCTTATTCCTGATATAGCCAGTTACTTTCTGCTTTCTTTCCGCGTTTCCATCCAAAAATTATTATCTTTACATCATGAGTATTGTTCATTCAAAATAATCATTAATTTTCTCTTGTTCTCCCTCTTCGGTCCCTTGTACACCAAGTCATAAGACAACTCACCACAGCATGTACTTTACACAAAGATGTACGTTCGTATTTTGTTCAAAAATTTCAATTCGATACTGACGACACCTGTTGATGATCTCATTACAACAGAACCATCTTTTGTGTAAAGTAAGAACTAGGTACCTTTATGCAATATTTAAAATACTAAATAATTTGTTTGTTTGCACGAGGTTTTAAGAGTTTGAAAAAGCAAAAAATACTGAAAACTTTTCAGCATTATCTTCACACAATATCTAAAATTATTATCATAATAATTATACTCTAGCAATAATAATAATAGTAATAAAAGGAAATTCTTTTACTAGTAGAACAAATTTCATTCCCTTAATTACTTACAAACATACTAAACTTAATGGTATATTTATTTACAATAATAATTATTTTTTTTTTCAAATAGGATGCAATTCAGTCAATGTGGCACATTGTATAGTTTTCTGAACATTTCACATGAGTTAAAATAATAATATAAAAATATTATAGGTTATTAAACTCATGCTTAGTTCTATCATATGATAATTTCAAAAAAATAGAAACATAAGGAAAAATCTACGTATATGGAAAATTACTATTTCTCATAAATTTTTTTTATTCTTCCTTGTTCCGTTGAGCTTCCTCTGTCGTCGGCTAGATGACGCTAGCAGGCGTGACAGCGAATGAGTCCAGACTCATCGCAGTTCATGCACTTGAGGGCTACAAATTCCGCCGAAAAATGATTCCTGTGTACAGACTTCTTACTGCCATTGCAAACTGTGCATGGAAGAAGACGATATCCGCCACACACTTCGCACGGTGTTAGGCTTCCAGGACACTACAAGAAAGAAGCAAAAAACATAATTAAAACTTTACCCGACTAAAAGTAGAGATTTAAAAAGGAAAAAAAATAATGAAAATTTACGTATTAAACATTTGACATATATATTAGTTTTTACGTGTTTAATTTTTCTATTTCCTTTATTTTCTTTCTCTTCCCTTGAAATGAGAATCTATCTACTAAAATACTAAGTTTATATGTTTGTGGCCAATCCTTTCGACAATGAGTTCTCGGGAACCATAGGCTCAACAAAGATGTCGTTTTCACTGATTGATTCAAAATCTTGTGTAGATTGTTCAGTTTTAACTAAATATTTTTAAAAGTGTCCGTTATTTTTATTACATTTTTAGGGGTACACTGGAAGTATTGATTATTTTTTAAAAAGTAAAGCAACATATCCTACGAGTTATATATTCCACTACCATATAATTGTATACGGGAGTAGTATATCTCTCAGGCGTTTGTTTAATGGCCAAATGATAATGAAAAATGAAAGATAATAATTTCTCCAGTCTAAGACGATTTTTTATAGTTTGGAGTCTCTTGCCCAATGAACACAACACGTTACTGACATTATAATTAAATGTAATGTGCTTATTACATACTATATGCAAGAAGAAAGAAAACACTAATCATACATCAATTAGAAACTCCAACCGGAAGTAGACTCAAATCTTGCAAACGGTGCGAAATATTGAAAGAATCTCCCCTTTATGATACCCCTTGCCGATTTTTATCAGAACGTTCTTCACTTGTGTCTGTAAAGGGACATGTACAGATGTTGTGAGGAATGACAAGAAGATTCATGCTCATATGTGAATGATGCCTTGTGTAGAGAGCGCAAGTTCAGCTAGTATATTATAAAAGCTCTATAGAAGCAGCGTTTCTCAAGCTTTTTCAAGTAGAAGCCTTTTATAATGAGTCAGAATTTTCAACGGATCACTCTACTCTTGTCACTTTCGAAAGCAAATTTACTTTTTTAATGTTCTGAGCATATACCAATACATCAGTATAGATAGAATATTTTCGGAACAGCTCTAACTTCTGTTGCGCAGCTTGTCAGCGAGCCGATATATGGGAGAGCAAGCTCTGTCACATGATGAGTTGCGCACAGTGAAAGCGCTGGGGTCAGTATGTTTGAGCTGTTAGCCACTTGTTTTCGCACTGTTGTAGAAACGTCATGCTGTGCGACTCGATTCAGAGGCGCATCTACGAATGCTCACAGCTGTTTCGAAAATAATCTACCTATACATTTGTATTTTTAAAATACTATTATTTAAATTTCTCTTAACTTTATAATGGCATAAATAGAAAAACTACATAATTATTAGTTTTTTCTTATAATAATTAAACACTTCAAGTACTGTAAATGACGAATTATCAAGGTAAATTAAATTTAGGGATTAGAAATTAGATTTCTGGGTTTTCGGCAGCTATGGCCATGTTAGTACCTCATGTATGAAAGACGACGTCCCTTGGTGAATTGAGGGTAAAGAAAGGAATGGAGAAGGAACGAAGCAGTCTGTGATCATTATGTGAGATGCCATCCCAACATTAGCCATGTGTGAATCATGTGTGAATGAATTTGAGAAAGCTTTTACACTTTTTCGACCAAATGTCCCTACCCGGAATCGAATCCGAGACAACTCGCACCAAAGTCGGGGCGTTAGCGACTTCGCTACTCGGGATCACTAAACTGAATTTAAGTCTATAATTTTTCTTAGAATAGCACCTAGAAGCAACAATTATTCTCTTTGCTTCTAGACTGTAGTATTATAATATTATAAAAATAATTTTTAAAAACAATAAATTATACACTCTACAATGAGTGAATTTCAAGATGCGCACGTGTATAAGCAGTGTATCATAATTATATCTTAAGAAATAAAATAATGAATCTGATAAAAACTTAAGAAAAATGTTTTTCATTATCACTTTTTCAGCGCCAAATTCTAACCACGTTATGATGCGGAACGCTAACTTAAATAATAATAATAATAATAATAATAATAATAATAATAATAATAATAATAATAATAATAATAATAATAATAATAATAATAATAAACGTTCCCAGCTTCTTCTTAGCGCCAGCAAAAAATTTTCAATATTCTCAAGACGATTTCTGCTAGCATAACAATTAGTTATTTTATATATGCAAATCATTCTTATCTAATCTCCTCCTAAGGAAAGAATGGAGCAAAATGATCGGGATTATCATATTTCGAAAGAAAAATACACAAATATTTACTGTTTGATTACGCGTCTAATTGTTTGTTATTAAAGCATATAATGCATTGCAAACAACATTAATAGCAGCTGAAATTAAATTACGTGGCATCGTAGTACCATTGTTTGAATTTTGGGGTTAATTCTAATGCGGGGGGCCAATGCAGACCATGACGGTAAATACAATGTAATGTAACCTAACTTAACCTAACTTCGTGAGGTTTAAGGCGTGTCCTCCTTTTCATAACATCCAATGCAAGTTGGGCGACGTTGCGTAATAACTTTGTTCCTTGAATAGGAAAAAGCAATTTCAAAGGTACGCCCTTATGATATATATACCGGTACCGTATGTCACTATAGCGTTAGTAAATTAGTAAGAACGAAATTATTTTCAATATCTTAATTTCTCGCCTTAGCATTAGAAGTTGTGCCTGTACTAGAGACCTGCACGGGCCGAATTTTTCGGCCCGAGCCCAATCCAGCTTGAATGTACCTAGGCCCGGTCCGATAAATTTTAAAAGTTTCATTTTGTAACATTTTTCACGGACACACTTCTTCAACGTTTGCCTTTATTCTAATTATCGTTTAACGAAAGTCAATAATTATTAAAGAATTGCAAATAATCGGCCCCAGCCCGGCCCGACCTGAAGAGAAATCAGTGTCGGCCCGCCCAAGCCCGGCCCGGTCCAAAGAAATACCAGAGTCGGCCCGCCCAAGCCCGGCCCGTGCAGGTCTCTAGCGTATACACGAAACAAGGAAGCGAAATCCCACAACGTCGCACGTGCACACCATTGGCTTTCTACACACGTCAAGAGGTTTGAACCGAACTTTAATCAAAATTAGGCTATAGTTACCAAAAAAAAAAAAAAAATTCTTAGGAAAAAATTCTGCCCCTCATAATTAGAATTTAACTGTATTTTGCATTGAATTTTCGTCTTTCAGTTGTTATTTGTGAACAGCATAATCACAAATTATGCAAATGTGTGGTTATTTTATTTCACAATAAGTAAAAAAGATAAAAGCAAGAAATAAGATTAAAATGAAGTATATTGTGTCCTACAACGTAAAAACTATTATAAATTAGAGTGATAAAGAGATGCAAAATATGGAATTTCATATACTAAACGAAGCCTCGCAAAGCAATGAAAACGAAAATTTCATTGTTTCATGGTACGCCAGATCGAAATAGTTTATTTTAAACTCTCATCTATCTAATCTAATATGTAAAATTGAAAGTGACTATGTTTGTGACTTAATAACTCTTGAACCACCCGACCGATCTCTATCAAATTTTTAACATAGATAAGGTTCGGACCTGGGAAGTTATTTTAACATTTCACTTTGACGGTAGAACTTGGGGGAGGGGGAGATATACGACAAAAATAAAAATGAAAGTGACTATTGACTTCATACCTGATAAACCACCCGACCAATCTCAATCAGATTTTCAACATAGATGAGATTTGGGCCTGAGATGTTTTTTATTATTTCACTTTGACGGTGCAACTTAGAGGAGGGGGGATATTTAAAAATGATCGAAAATTACCAATATTAATGTCGAATCCATAATTTTCGGGGTCGCTGAGACAAAAAGTGACACTTCCAATGCCGTTAAAATCCAAATTCAGCCCCTATTGCCCTTTATGTTGAAAATGAAATTATTCTCCCCGTGCGGAGAACGAGCTATCTGCTAGTATGGTATACTAGTGTAAGTGATATATGCATATATGTTTCATCTCTTAGAATACATATTATTAAGATTTCATACTTTGAACTACTCTATTTCATATTTCATTATATTTTTCTTTATACTTTGTCTCTGTTATAAGGTATCCGCTCTAATAAAGCATAGGATCAAGCCAGAGGAGGTGGTCTGATCTTCCTCAGCCTCTTAAAATCGCACTCGGCAAACATTTCTGGTGCAATGGATCCCAGCCTCGAACGCTGGCCATGTCAATTTGTGGCAGACAACATTATGTCCTGGGTTTTTTTCTCAGCATTCTCCCGTTTTTTCGTACATTCTCATCCTGCGAATTCTTTTGTTGTCATTTACTTTCATTAACCACTCGCCTCCTTTAGCCTAAAGGCCATAACCATAAAAAAGCACACACACAAATTCCATTTAATTTTAAATCGCACTTATACTAGTGTCTACTTCCATTATAGAATTGGCTTCGTTTGTAGAACAAAATCCTGGTTGCATTGCTGTGACAGGGATGATCAGAGGCGGGTTTTAGGGGGCAATTTGCGCCAAAGAGACTTTTCTGGTAGGGTATAATTTTTCATTGAAAAGAGGTAAAAGTGAATCTGAAAAGATAGGGGGACGCATGACGTCACGAAGTCCGCTGTGCCTATCTTTGCCCATTGTAACTTTTTAGGAAGTAGAGGGACACCATAAATATTTTTGGAAGTGGATGAACGACGTCCTCTCAGTGTTCCCCTCATTTTTACCCCTGAAAATAGTAAATTTGTACAATCGAATTTTAATTATAGCATAATGGGGATTTTAAGAACGCTAAATTGAACAAAATTTAGCGTAGAAAACAAGTTACCTTCGTTTTTGTCACAATCAATTCCGTTTTCCCCTATAAACTATTTTTTAAAGGAGACAACGTTAAATTTGGGTTGCACCTAAGTACTTAGAGTGATGGGCATTACTATTTGCTGCCCTAGCATAGTTTTTAGTAAAGCAATTTAGAACCAATCTAATTTCTTACTTACAGATACCAGGGGCGGATCCAGGGGGGCGATCGCCCCCCAGAAGAAGAAACTTTCTCATTTTATATATATAAATAAAACCCATCTCAAAATTTGGAGCCCTTAAAAGTAGCAGTATGACAACCCACTTCCCCCCCCTCCCCCGTAGATATCGGTCCTGGATCTGCTCCTGGCAGATTGTCTGTTTCTTTTAAAGAGTAATTACAATGAATTATTCAATTCTATTTTCTTTCCCTATAGATATATATGGTATCTGCAAGTGAACAATTGGTTGGCTATAATTTGTTTCCATTATTTAATGTTTATTTTACTTATTTATTACTTCAATTCTATCGTTTCATTAAGAAACCTTATCTAGCGAAGATAAACCCGTACATTAAAAAGTAAAGCAAACAGAAGAATCAAAGTGGTAAACCGAAGAGGTCATTAGAGACAATGGATTCCTCAATGGTATTTATTTCCGGAAGGAATTTCGCCTCAGCTATCCACTTCCCCCTTCCATCTGGAGTTCTATGACCTTGCTAGGTTACATCCTACACACCATTTTCTCCTCACTGCTTATTCAAAGGCGTTCCGAAGGTAAAAGAGAAGATAAGTTGTGAAGTGGTAACGTGATTGGAATGCCTTTTCTTCAATCCCAATCATGCTTTTAACGTAGGGAGTGGAGCCTAACTGTTTTTCTCTCTCTTGACAGGTTGATAGTTTTTATATAACCATGTATCTTATCCTATTCCATACTAACAAAAGATAAAGAGTACCTGTCTACCTGGGCGCCAGGAAAAGGGTTAGAGAGAACGGGTCAACCAACCCTTATTTAGGAATCTTGATACTTTCATCTTGAAAATAAAAATAAAAATAGCAGTTGGAAAACTAGTATTTCTATGAAAATTAACTCTATTTGTACGAGCGAAAGTCAAAAATTATAAGTAGAGACCGGATGTTAGCAAAATGCCTATTCTTTAATATTAAAGACGTAATCAAAATTAACGTTTTAAAGTTCATATTGGGATTATAGTTTCAATTTAAGCCAATTTTCTTTTGCCTGTTGTGTTTATTTCGCTCCTTCCTGCATAAATAATTGCTTTAGTACCTAATATTGCCTACTCTACGCATTTTCTTCAAAATAAGACTTGTTGGGAAAAATATATAATTTAGCATTTCAAGAAAGGATTATGCCTCTTCCGAATCTGTAATAAGATGCCGTAAAACTTTGGGCTACTGTGTACTGATAAAGTGCTGTATAGACTGTATTTACCAAATATACATGAAATACATGTCAAGCTTCGTTTTTCTATGCAAACGGAGCTTGACATGTATTCCGTATATATTTGGTAAATACATTCTATCAGCACTTTATCACTACACGCAACAGTCCAAATTTTATACACTTATCAGTAGACACAGCAGTCCAAAGTTTAACAGCACTTTATCAGTACACATAACATTCCAAAGTTTAATATCTTATCACTACAAACAACACTTATCTATATTTCTCGGAAGTGACAGAATCCTTTCTTGAAATACTAAATTATATATTTTCCCCAATAAAGTCTTATTTTGAAGAAAATGCATAGAATAGGCAACAGTAGGCACTAAAGAAACTATTTATGCAGGAATGAGCAAAATAGGCAAAATAAAATTTGCTTAAATTGAAACTATAACCCCCATATAAATTTTAAAACGTTATTTTTTTTTTATCATACTTTTAATATTAAAGAATAGGCATTTTACCTATCATCCGGTCTCTAGTTATGACAGTTTGATTTTAATTGCTCATTTTTTCTTTTCTTTTTTCCACTGTTGGAGAAAGAATATGGCCGCTCGTCTGACATTATGCATCAAAGCATCAAACGTCTGACATTATGCATCAAAGTAGAACATTAGAGGGAATAACAAGTGCAGTACAACATAAGAAAAGAGGGGATAATGAAAAACGATGTTCGTAGTTGACTTCATGGCAGTAAAAAGTAATGTAGAACATTAGAGGGGATAATGGAAAACTATGTTCGTAGGTGCCTTTGTGGCATTAAGCAGTACAGTAGAACGTAACAAAAGAGGGGATAATGAAAACTTGTGTTCGTAGGTGGCTTCATGGCACTTATATCAAAATAATATTGATTTATAAATCAACTGAATATATGAATAATAAGGTCATTATTAACCATCTGAAATCCTGTACAAAAGGACTACAGAGAGTTTTATAATACGACAGCTGTATTTTGCGTTTTACAATTTTTCATAATAATTTCCACTACTTGCAGAATTATACACATTCGTCATATTTCAGAAACAAGTCTTCAATCTCTGCCATGTTTTGTCAGAGATCTGAACACATTCATCGTCCCAAGCTTTCAGGAGGTCATCATTGCTCATGAAGCGCCTCCCTTTTTGTCTTTTCTTCTCCTGGAATACAGTGCGGTCACAAGAAGCGAGGTCGGGACTGTAAGAAGCGTTCTCTAACAGTTTTATTCCAGTGCTGACCAAATACTCGCAGCAAACTTTGGAGCGGTACAGTGGATCATTATTGTGATGGAAAGAACATATATTTAGTCTTTGAGTTTGAGCGCAGCTTCTTGCATGTATTCCTCGGTATACCACTTCTCAACTCAATTCACTCTGAAACTCCTCGGTATACTATTTCCCAACTCAATTCACTCTAAAAGTGGTTTCACATTAAAATGCACAATCATCATTATCTTTCTTCACTGATCTTTACTTGCGAACAGCCACAGAGGTCCCTTCTTCTAACAACCACACTTTGTTTTGAGCCTTGATCGGAACATCAGAATACTACAGCCAAGTTCTGCCATACAACAGTTTTTACATACGGAGATTTCCTATTTTGAAATTTTGTTTGGCATTTTAGGCACCATGAAACATCTGATCGTCGACCAAGTTATGTGGCACCCAAAGGGTACGAAACTTTCTACGTTAAAGGTAAGCTTCCAGAATGGCACGAGCTGCTGGTGATTTAATGCTCAAGGACATCTCTTTTTAGCAGTAGATCAAAACAGGATCCACTGATAACCATAATATTCCGGTCCACAGCATCACAGAATCGCAGCAGCACATAAATATGGCCTGTCGCATAAAATAAAGCAAACGATGTCTCATCTGACCATATCCCTTATTTCCAGTCACCAGTGGCTCATGCTGTATATTCGCAGCACCACTGGCATCGTGCTAAAGCGTGACAGTCCTTTATCAGCAGTTTCACCCATGCAATTCGAACCCGTATATCTATGTCATGTGACTCGCTGCAGACTGTAACGACACAGGCTGTGAGAATTAATGCTTGAGTTTCTCCTCCACTTACAGCGCAGTCGCACATCGGTTCTGACATTTGAGTGACAATCGGCTTTAATGCTCGGCGAGACTTGTCACTGAGGATTTTCTTTCGAATACTGTTTCTCTTCACCGATGTGGTTTTGGTGTGAGTTTGTATGCCGTCATCACTTTGGACACTGTCCCTTGCGACACTCCCAACATACTTGCTACTTTCATTACACTCGCACCACATAATCGAGTCTCAATAATTTGTTCTATTTGGAATGAGATATTGTCCACTTTAAATCAACACCGTCTGCTCAGTTCAATGCACATTACCGTTCTACTGCTCCTCACGTAGTACGAAGTTTGTCCTAATATCACTCAGCGGTACGCTTGCTTCTTGTCTATTGCCGACTCAGACATCTTGTGAGTTTCTAACTTCATGTGTTCCCATTATATTAATTAACTATCTGCACTATATATAGTTGAATTAAATAAATGAATGTTGAGGTGCTCCATCCCGTTGTATTTTACTTATACAAAACGAATGAAACATTAGAAATCTGATTTATTTAACTAACAGAAATGTCAATTTGTCCTGTGGAAAAAATTAAGTTTTTTGAATATAAAATTTCTTCTCGTTCAGCTCAATCATAAGTTCGTGAGCAACATGGAAACTTTTAAACCTCTCTCTCCCTTGGAAGAGCTGCTTTATAGATTGATAAGATCTCTTCTTTGTAACTGCATCTAAATATTCTATCCTTGGTCTTCCTCTTCCTGATTTTCATTCTGTCTTTCCTTCTATCAGCACGGTGATCCAATCAGAGTGCCGAATAAAATGACCAAGCATGTTGTTTCTTCTTTTTCCTATTATCTTTATGATCTGTCGTCCTTTAGCTTCCTTTAGTACGTCTATATTAATTTTCCTTTCGGTCCACAACATGCGCAGCATTTTGCGCCAACACTACATTTCAAATGCTTCCAGCTTGGATATTTCAGCTTTTCTCAATGTCCAGAATACAAAGCTGGAAACTTGAATTACAGAAATTCACCCTTACGAGCGAAATTTTCGAAAATGCTGAAACGCGAATTCCATTACTTTCAATTAAGAGTTTATATAACTTATATGGAATTTCACATCTTCAATTTCAGTGAAATTTCACATTGGGCCTTTTCTGAATAAATAATCGAAAATTTGCATATTACAGAGCTTGCCACCCTTTCTCCTTTAGGAGTGGAAATTTTTGAAAATTCTGAAATATATGTTCAGCAATTTTTAATGAGGAATTTATATGCCGAGTTTCATCTCTCTAATTCGTGAGATACTATATTTTGGGGAAAGACATTCAATTACATATTCCCCTTAGAATACGTGTCTCAAAAAAAAAAAAAACTTTGTTTCTGGATAAAAAGTGTTTTGTGTTGAAATTGAGCGTTACTAGCTATACGTACGTATAAATAAATAATTAATTTTTATTCTTTCACATTATAATACGGGGTGGCCTAAAAGTAGGTATACACCCTTGCATTGATCAAGTATAACATTCTAGCTTATAGGTTTATTTGCTTTGGTCGTCCCGAGCTTAAGATATAAGTAAAAAGACATTAAGAACAAATAATAAAGAAACTAAGTCTACCTGATGGATAACAATAAGAAATGATATAAAAAGCAATGAGTTGATTAGTACGGGATCTCAACATTACAAACATCTTTATGAAAATTATGCGCAATATATATATGTAGTACATATAGTTATTACTTCTCTAGTTCAATAATTTTCAAATACAATCTGCAATACATATTTGGGATCAAATGGTACAAAGGAGGGAATCTAGTCAATCAGTCATCCATAAGAACAATGCCTTCTCATTTGCACTTTTCCATGCTCATATGGCTATAGTTGTTTCTTCCAGGAATTAGTTAGTAAGGAACCGTTCTACTGAGTAGGTTTTAATTTCTCTTAAATGCTTCAAAAAAATACTAGTTATTAAAACCTTTTATAGAATGCAGGAAATGGTAATAGAGGTGTAAAACGTTCTTTATTGAAGCAGAACAGTAATCACGATCTAAATCAACCAAAAACATTTCTCATCTTCTGAGGAAGAATTGGTATCAAACAAATTGGCGGTTTCTGTTTTGCTTTATTATTCAAAGTGATAACCAAAAATTCCCAAGAATATAAAGGAAATAATAAATACGGAAATTAATCCCTCTCACGCAACAGCTGTTACCTGTACCTGTCACTGTGTGTTCTTTATGGAACATTCACTTACACTGTTCACAGAGGAGATCTAACAAAAAAAAAAAAAAGCGTTTCTTGCATGAAGTTTAGTATCATGTTTCTATTACAACCATGTCTATCCATCCAGTGGCGGATCCGAGGGGGGCTATAGCCCCTCCCTTGACGTTCAAGTATAAACTGGATAAAATGGGCTTCAATCCTGCTTTACACTGGATAAAACAGCAAACTATGGTATAGCCGCTCCCTTGATCATATCCTGGATCCGCCACTGTATCTATTTATTATTATTAAGTATCTGGGTAAAGATTTGAATCTGGAAATATTTCTCCCACGTTTCTCGATCTTCAGCTTCCTCTTTTAACTCCCAATATTTTCTTCTATTTGTCAAATCATCGATCAGTTGTGTTCTTCTTCTTCCTATTTCTCGCTTTCCTTCCATCTTTCCTTCTATGGCAATGTGAAAAAGACTATTTCTTCGCAAGATGTGTCCAATCCAATTGGCCTTCCTTGATTTTTTTTTTTTTTTTTTTTTTTTTTTTTTGCTATGGCAATTCTTGACCTGATCTCTTTGGTGTAGTAAGCGTCAATCGTCAAAATATTTCCTAGGTACTTGAAATGATCGACTTCTTCAAGTTCTCTTCGTTCTAATCTTAAGGGCGCATTTCCACGGGACATTGTCATGACTTCGATTTTTCGGTCCTGATTTTCATTTCATATAGTTTCTCAGAGTCAACTATTTTGTCCATCATCTCCTGCAGTCTTTTATTAGTTCTAACTATAATAACTGTATCCCTAGGAAAATTATTTTGTTCCTCGATTTAAGGTTTTTAGTGGGGTTACCTACGATACAAGGTAAGACTTGTCTTGAAAAGGTGTTCTGAAAGAAAGATCGTCTCATAGAATATATATGTTTCTATTGGAATTTAATTGAATTGATTTGACTTGAGTTTAGTGTTCCTTTCAACAGCGAGGCTATATGAGACAAGGACCTACAGCTTAACGTAGGATCTGAAGCACTTCAGCTCCCGCCAGGAATCAAACCCTGATCTTCCACGCCAAAGGTGCGTAGGTATCCACATAGCCACAAAGGAACTCATGTTTGTATTGGAAGAGCTCTGTCTCGTATTGGATCTCACCCGCAAACTCTCTCTCGTGTTCAACCCTAGGATCGAAACAAAGTCTTCAAACTGAAAGACGAGAACAAAGAAAAATTCATGCGTCAAATGGGACAAATGTTCAACACACATCAGAACAGTTTAAAAAAAAAACGCACACACACACAAAGCGATGTCTTTATCACGTAAATACGTTATTTACCTTCCTCACAATTGAGCATTATATCACACACAAAACACGTCAGAAAGGGTTAGGAAAATGCATTGATGCATTGCACCGTCCTGATTCAGTCTGCATAACCTTGTGGTTTGGTCTCTTGTCTTATTCAACGCTCTAGTAAGTGCTCAATATCCTGATTTTTGAAGCCTATATCTGAAAATACTTCGCGCATTTGTATTCGTTTCGTAGACTACATAATTTCAAGCCCTTGTTTACGAACTTAAAATAAACTTCCCGTACATGCACATCCAAGACCGTCTACAAGTTCACACAATCTGTAGAATGACAACGTCATGTCACTTTGATTAAAGGGTATATCAGTTATGCGTACTTTTTTAAAATTTGTTTGAGATGATCCAATACTACAAGATATTACATTTGTGCAATATTGAAGTCATGTAATCCTAAACCCTAGAAAACAATAAGTAATTTTCATTTACTTACACCTATATTCTCAGAAAAATAATGCAGCTAAATTGTTTTCTTAAGAAAAGAAATAAGAGTACTGATGACATGTAAGGTAAAATCTTTAGGCCCCATCAATCATTTATGTGCTAAAGCTATAGTGCTGCCAAAGTATCTTGAGCCGTGGAAAAAATGCGAACTAAAGCTCACATCCACGCGTTAAGCCAATAAGGGTTCATCTGTAGCTAAGCGAGAGATCCTTAGCGAAAGGGAGTGCAATTCCTTCAGCCGATAGCAGCGCTTGGAACGGAAGACTAGGTGTCAAGTCAATGTGGTATATCTATAGTACAAGTGTCTATCCGATTACTAATTGGACGGGATCAGAACCAGGTGGACATCCTATGAGTGTACCCCCTGCTGCAGACAGAACACAAGTATTAAAAAGTTGCGAAATTTTAGGAATATCTGAACCTGGTGGAGCCGGTGGCGTTCCTGGGGTGTATTCAAAAGGAAAGTAAAAAGGTTGAAAATTTATGCCAAAATGGAGTTCAAATATATTCCATTAACCTGTTATTTCCGCTTGAAAAGCGGGAATTTCAGCTAATGTTATATATACCGTGTGTATCTAAACTCCGGGACCTTATGCCAACACCGTAACGAGGAAAGAGACGAGAAAATGGAAAGAGATGAAATTGGTTGGAAATAGGTGGTTTTAAATCTAAAATAGTGCATTTTGTTTTTCAATCGCACCAGCTGCTTAGGTTGCACATTGGAAAAGTACTGTATATTCATATTCAATAAAAAAAAAAAAAGCAATGTTTCCAGTTGAGCAGACTTCGAACGAATCGTAGGAACACGCAAACCTGACACGGAGGACTTGCACATTGTTAGGTAAGGGAACCTTAGAACACATCGAACCCTTTCCGAATAATCTGTTTTGTTGCTGTGGTGGTAACGGCCCAAGCAAACATCCTGCAAACATCCTGCTTTTTCATTTTACTCAAGACACCTTACCAATATGGAGCCCAAAGGACTTTTTCCAACAAATTTCCTCTTCTTCCACTTTTTCAAAACGTAATTGGCCTATGGTCCCGGACTGTTAATATATCCAGTATATATACACAGGGTGTTTCAAAACAACACCGACAACCTGGCACCAAGGTAAGACAAACGTATAGATCAACCTGGGTGCACAAATGCTTCCTTTCGAAGTTACAGGCTGCCGAAAACATAAAAAAAAATGAACTTTAAAGGTCCCTAGCTCCTGAACTATGGAATCTACAGTAGTTGGGTCAAGACTTCACTTAGGATCTAATGTGTGTGCTATCCAAAAATACATGTTTCAGAATCCTAAGGTACTCACGCAACAATTTT
Source organism: Thermobia domestica (assembly GCF_964235325.1). Taxonomy (NCBI): domain Eukaryota; kingdom Metazoa; phylum Arthropoda; class Insecta; order Zygentoma; family Lepismatidae; genus Thermobia; species Thermobia domestica. Next base: position 85,718,222 of record NC_137467.1, read on the forward strand.
TATGGAGGCAGTTTGACTACGGGTATATAATTTGAAGTTCTCACCGACTACCTCTTTAAAAATTGTCGCGGAAGTACCATAGGATTCTGAAACATGGACATATGGATAGTTCTTAAATAAAGTCTTGTCCCGACTACGGTAGGTCCCATAGTGTTAGAGCTATGGATTTTTAAAGTTCATTTTTTCATGTTTTCGGTAGCCTATAACTCCGAAAGAAAGCATTTGTGCACACAGGTTGGTCTATACTTTTCGTCTTATTTTGGTGTCAGGAATGATCTCCCAAACGTTGTCGGTGTTGTTTTAAAACACCTTGTTTTAAAATATCTAAAACAAGCTTTTATTTCGTGAGTTTACTTCAATAGCTATTTTCTTTCGCTTGTGAAAGTAAAATGCTATACAAAACTTCTAAATTGCTACGCAAATTCAAACTTTTTAGCAGTTTATTGGGTGAAAAATAAATTTTTAAAACATATACTCACTCATACTTATACAGCATACGGTAACGAGGTACAACGTCATTCTATGTATTGTAGACAAGTTTCTTTACTTCAGCCCACAGACCATTTCACCATTCCTAGTTTTTTTTCTCTCTCTCTCTGGAAAGTCATTGTACCCATGAAATGTGAACACGGACAGAAGACCACGGCTATACATTGTTTATTTCATCCTCGCCACAACATATCGACTCTCATCTCATCAAATGAGTGATTTGTAACTGCTGAAGCAACTGTCGAAGCGACAGGTATTCATTCTCTCCTACTTCTGCATCATCTGTGTGACCTTCACCACTATTCAACAGATCCACAAGTGAAGGGGAAAGAAAGATGAACAGCAATTTGCAATCGCAAGCATCCTGTTGTTGTGTTGCAGGTCGAAGTTCAAACTCGGAGGAAAAAGGACGACACCCAACAAATGAGAGAGAACCACGAAGATGAACTATAAACGACCAAAGAAGACGATTCAGGATGTTGCAACAAGTGAAAGGATAATAAAAAAAGGGACACAAACCAAACAAAAAGAAGGATGAAATGATGGCAATTTCTTGTGTTGTCCATTGCAAAATAATTGCAAATTTTGCATACTGTTGTTCAGAATACTGATTAAATTTACGAACAACTGAAATAGAAACTAAATTTAATATAGTTATCTTTAAAAAAAGAAGTTTGCAAAAATGCAAATTTGGTCTTACAGTCATTAAAGTAATAATAAGAATTTTCTTTTAGTGTTTCCAAAGAAAAACAATCATTCTTTCTTAATAATAGCAGCTACAAAAATTCTGAAATTCTAGGACAATACTATTGTTGATACTAAAGTGACTAAATTAACCCACCATAAATAAGTAGAAATATACTGAAACTTAACAGAATCCATCAAATATACATTTAATACTTTATTATATAGAGCCTTGAAATCATTCCAATAATAATAAGAATCTATAATATTGAGTTCCTTAACATAATCGAAATAAAAAAAAAGTCATAAATAATAATAAAATCTAATCAAAACAAACATTTATTATTACCAATATGTATGACAGTTTCGCAATATATCATTGTCTTCATCAGATAATGTGTTTGATAAAGGTAATAATATATTGCTGAAACTGTAATACAGATTATTTTAATCAGATATAATTTTTATTTAAGTTTGACGTCTAGTAAGAACTAGCAGAATACCCGATCTTCGCACGGGGAGAATACGTTTCATTTTGAACATAAAGGAGTGAATTTGGATTTAAACGGTATCGGAAGCGTCACTGTTCATCTTAGCGATCCCGAAAACTATGGATTTGACACTAATATTGGTCATTTTCGATCATTTGTATATATATATATATATATATATATATATATATATATATATATATATATATATATATATATATATATATATATTCCCTTCCCTTCCCCACCTCCAAGTTGCGTCCCTGAATTTCAATTTAAACGGCATCGGAAATGTTGCTGTTCATCTCAGCGACCCTGGAAACATCGTAAGACTTTCTACCAACATTCCAAAAATCAGATCTTAACAAAAATCACTTAACATATATATATTCCAAAAGATTTAATGGTAGAGTTGGGAAGCCTGATACCATGTCTCAAGAAATCCCACAACGATATTTCATGCTCTATACATGCTATTAATAAAGGTCTACATCGGCGTTTCCCAACCTTTTTCAACTTGCGGCACACTTATAGATATTATTATTTGTAAATATAAAGTACCGTGGTTTTTCTGTGATTACTGATCTCACAGAGAAGAAATCTCGACCACTGGTTTTTACTCGTGGTAAATCATTATGCTTATATTTCATTCTAATTGAAAAATAGAAAACAATTGCAATGAAATACTGGACACGGGTTTTTAAAAATAAGCTTTGTTTTTCAAAAACTGTAACTTTTACTAAGAAGGAAGATCACTAAGTAATGAACGAACAAACAAATCTCTTGTACTTTTAAAACACAAATGTTGGTAATTTGTCGAAGGAATTGAATGACATTTTAAATTTTCAAGTTACGAAATAGTCTGCAACAATAAAGAAGTAATAATGGCCATAACAATGATAACAAATACTTTTTTCAACATTAGAAATGTACACAAAAGTAACATGATATGAAACTTAAAATTGTAGACTCATAGTAGAGGTTCATAGTAATGTGAAATACAAATATACATTCTTCCCTACGTTTTGCAATTTGATTGCTATAGAATTAATAATTTTGTTTCGATTCCCTCGCGGCACACTAGCGGCCCATTCACGACACACCGGCTGGGAAACGCTGGTCTACATGTACAGTCAGCGACAAAAGTTACTTTCGTTTGGTAAAATTTATTTTGGGAATAACGGTGGTATAGCTGGAAGTACAACGGTAGTATGATTGCACGTATAGAAAATTCCATTCTTTTTAATTTCCTGAAAACTGTACTCAAATTGTTCTTCCATTCTGAAGTTATTTACGAAACTAATTCCAGCAATTGGAAAGGAACTTTTGTCGTTGACTGTACATGAAAACTTCAAACTGTAGTCAAGGAACATGGGTTTGTCTAAGTGGATTATATGTCCCGTATATTCCACTGAAATTTAACCTCAGATGTTTGGAGTCCCTGGCATCCAAATGAGTTTCTGGTGGACAACGTTGTGTTCGTGAGACACCTCAGAGTTTTCCCCCTATTCTCGCTCCACCAATTATATCATTATGGTTCCCTTCCATTAATCATACGTCTCCTTTACCTACAGAATGTAACTGTCGGACGTTAAACTAAAAACTTAATTTCATTTCCCATTGAAGTTCGAGTGAAACAGTGGATACTTAATTTTACTTAGTTTTTAAACCTACTTAAAGGCCATTTCCCATTATTTGTAGGAAACGTACATCTCGACCTCATTTACTTATTTATTTATTGAAGAAATTAACAAATACAGCATAATTTTGCAATTTTACACTGGGAAATATTAACAAACAAAAAAGAAAGAATAGACACAAAGCATAACAACAGCAGTGTTTACAAAAGAGTGCAAAAGTAATACTATTTGGCCAACACCAAACACGGTGTACTAAAAAAAAAAAAATTTCACCTCAGTTGCTAGATGACTATAATAGTTCGGTTTTCTGTGAAAAAGAGACCTCTGTATAATTGCCAACCTAGGACAAGCAAGATGAGCTAGGTGGATATTATGGGGTTTTGCGGGAAGGGACACGTAAGGATAGTTCTTGAAGTAGGGTTTCCGATCTTAAGTTCCCAGTAACTATCTTATGAAAAAAAAAAATCAGGTCAGAGATATTTCTGCGTACTCCCGGGGTCTGGATATTAAGATATCGCAACACTTCCTCCTTCGATAATATTCTAAGTGCGGGAATACGAAAGCGTACTATGGCAATAAAACAAATTGGGAATAGCATTAAATTTAGAGAGATGTGGAAGTGCGGCCATGGTCCATATGGGAGAGCAGTATTCGATTTTGTGCGCTATTAGTGTTTAATTGAATGTTGTTAATGATTGCCATAGTGCATAGTTGAGAAAATCGGAAAAGAAGCCCCAACGTACGCATTCATTTCTTAACTATTGAGGAGATGTCGTCAGAGAATGAGAGTTTAGAATGAAAGATGACAATAAGATTATTATGACTAACAATGTGTGTTAAAGGGGAACTGTTAATATGGTATTCGGAGGGAAATCACCAAAGTTTAGAGAGAAGTAAACAATAAATTTATTCCTTTTTATTGAAATCTTCGTCAATCTCTTTTAATACATGTCAGAAAGATACACTTAAAAGATGTTCAGAACTCAACTTCCTTACTAGTAGTTGTTAGCATTATTATACGTCAAAGGAATGTTAATTCGATGAATGGATATATACTGTCTCGGTTTCATATATCTATTGTCTCCACTGTCTTCCAATTTTCCATTAGCTCTGAAGGCCAGCAGTGAAAGTTATTTCGTGAAGGACGTGAGACAATTTTTCTCATCGAGATATGTCAGATAGTTACCTTGTATACTTTAGTAAATTAAACAAAAAAGAAAGTGAACATAATGCTACTTCTCAGACTTTATGTCTGAAAACTACTACAGTTGAGGAATTTCAAGACTGATTCTATCTTACAAAACACTAGCATTGTCTGCTAACCGCGACTGTGAAGCATTGATTGATACAGCGAAGTGTTTTCAACACGTAGTGTGCTACTTGCAAATGCAGATACAATAATAAAACAACAATTTACTTTACCTTAAGCACGAATGGTAGTAAATTTTCTAAAACTTAAACAATGATGTTTTAACCCTTACGGTACAAGTTATTTTCTATGATGACCTATAATAAGATAAGGGAGAGGAGGTGAACTCAGAAAATCTATTTTAAGTGGTAATTTTAAGAGGTTTTATTACCTAAACGAAATAAACAAGACTTATATTCATTAAACATTTTGTTCTTGAAACTATTGAGGAAATAATATTTTTCTTTTAAAAATGTGATAGTGAGAAAATAAAATTACTTTAGATCTCCATGTCTTACAAACCAAGAGAATTAAACACAGTTCTGACACGTTACTTTTTGAGTACTGTTTTGTGCAGATGGAAGAGAATGGGGAAAGACTTACTGAACCAACTCCAATTTGTAGACTCAGTATCCTGCTTAATTGTTTCTAGGTCTACTCTTATAGATCAGGAAAATGGGTGCATCATTTATAACATTGTAATTTTCGGATTCATATTTCTTCACTATATGAAGAGTCTTGGAAACAACTAGTGAAGATGCCAGAGGGGTAAGGGGAATGAGCGTCCCCCGGAGGCTAACTCTACTAACAGACATAACGCATTTTATTGTAATTCAAGTAATGTAAACTATCCTTTTCAGCATACACAAAATAACTGCGGCTCCCCCTCCCCAAAATGTCTCTTGCACTGCAGGAAAGATAAAACTGGCGTCGTCACTGAAAACAACTGTTACTTCACTTAATAAAATAATGCAACTAGATTCTGGCCTAGATTCCAAAACTGTCATATTATAAAGGTAACCAAGAAAGGTCTGTCACTTTTTGTGGAGGACTGTGTTCCATTGGCCCTCGCACCGTGAGTTGGGAGATAAGGCGAAGGTCAATAGGGAGATAACGCGAATGGAGATAAGGCGAAGGTCAATTGTTGCTGTGGGTATATCCAATATACTACCTAATTGTGACAGTTCAGTTACACCGTGAACTTGCGTAAGGACAGAGTGTACATGGGACTTCCACAGAGCGTCATACCGGCGTGTATGCTGTACGAGTTCAAACTGGGATCAAACGCCGCTGCAGCGGGACGGAAGATATGCCAGGCCTTTGCGAGGGTGTCGTGACTACGCGGACAGTGCAGCGGTGATTTAACAAGTTTAAGGACGGTGACGAAACACTCGAAGACGCACCATGTGAAGGAAGACCAACACATGAACAGAATGAAGATCTTCAGGCAGCAATTGAGACGAACAGTGGTCATACATGCGAGGAACTTCCACTATAATTCGCTGTGAGTGAATAAACCATTCGGCAGCATCTCCATCAACTTGGGAAGCACTACAAGTTGGGTCGATGGGTTCCATATTATTTGACTCCGGGCCAGAAGGTAACGCCGTCGATGCTGATGGGGAGTATTTTTGATTTTCCAGGTACGTCTTAGGTCACATATCGATGTTCGAAGGTGATAGGTGAAAAAGCGACAGAACTTTCGTGGTTACCTTATACTTGTTATTGTCCTGATAATATCATAGATCAGTAGGAGATGTCTCCATGCTATTTATCTTAGCAGCTTAAACCTCGTATTAAGTGTTAGTAGCCACGCGTGACATTATTATTATTATTATTATTATTATTATTATTATTATTATTATTATTATTATTATTATTATTATTATTATTATTATTGAAGAGAATTCAAAGCTGTATCTGCAATTCAGCTAACAACCACGTATGACCAATGAGCAAAAAGGACGGAGGAGTGGGGACGTAAAATATGCTAGGTTATGAAGGGAGCACCAGGTAAACAAGGTTGCGAACCATTGCCTCAAAATAATGTTCTTACAACCATTCCATTGCTCGGGTAATTATCAGCTCCTTTTATGTAAGCTCGCATCAATATGAATAACAAAGAGCAATTTATTTATCCTGTCTTGTTATACAAGCCCACACCTCAACATGTCATGTTGGTTGCATACAGGTAAAGCGTTCCAAAAACTGCTAAATCCATATTTTTTTCACCTGTAAAAATGTGCATAACTTTTGAACCCCTGAATCGAAAATTAAAAAAAAAAAAAAAAAAAAACTTTCGTACGCAGATAGATCTGGTAATGATCTAGCCGCATACAAATTCGGTGACCCTGGCTAATCCCTTTCTCTGCGAAAAGCTTATTGCAATTACACAGATACAAATAACTTTATTATTAGGTCTATATTATTATTATTATTATTATTATTATTATTATTATTATTAGTAGTAGTAGTAGTAGTAGTAGTAGTAGTAGTAGTAGTAGTAGTCAAGGTCGTAACTTGTGGGAGGGAAGAGAACAACTACCTCTCCAGAGAAGCTCCCCGGCGTTCGAGGGGTTCCACTTTAAGACAACTTACTCCATATACGATACGAACACGAAATTATAAATGAAGCATCAAACAAGTTCACTACATTACATAAACAAAACATCAGATAAAATGTAAATAAAAGAGCTCCTCCTTGGCTAAGCGGTTAGCGTACGCACCTTTGGCGTGGAAGGCCTGGGTTCGATTCCCGGTGGGAGCTCATGTGGTTCGGATTCCATGTTAATCAGTAGGTCCACGTCTCATATAGCCTCGCTGCTGAACGGGACGTTAAGCTAAAAATCAACTCAACTCAAAAGGTAAATAAAACAAAAATGAGTTATGGGCCCATTTCAGTATAAAATGTGTACTATTAGGGTCCCTAGGAACAATATTTATTAGTATGTCTTTGAAATTTGTCAACATTGTTCCCTTAATTAATTTGTCATGTATGGAACGGGCCTAGGGACGTGCAGGAGGGCCCGCAGGATCTGGGGGGTCCACAAAGAATAAGAGAAAAATGGAAAGAAGGGGCTTATTTTCGAATTTTGCGGGAGGGCCCGAAACAAATTTTTCTAGGGGCCCAAATAGTAATACTTGTCGCCCAAGAAAAATCTAAGTTACGGCGCTGGTAGTAGTAGTACTAATAGTAAAGATAGCGCCTTCGACGTCTATAATATATGTGAAATAAATTTAAATATGAAAAACAAAATCACGTTTTCCAAAATCAGTAGATAAAGACCTGGAGTGTTCCGTTCTTTAAAGCGGAGAAAACCTGGAATCGAAGCTCGGCTGGGGTGACTCGGATGCAGTTATTATGAATTAAGAACTTCCATGTAACATGGTCCATAAACACTTTTGGTTGATTGATTGGTTTGGAGTTTAGCAAATCTGTCAGTGCCAGAGCTATATAAGACATGTATCTACACATGAACTTGGATCTGAATCACACAATCTGGGATAAGCACTTATTATATACCGGCTCTGTGAAGTTTCTTAAAATAAACGTTCCAATAATTGAATGAGAGACATTAATGTAGTTGTACCGATGGAAGCTCCAAAGTCATCAACGTTGTTATGTATTATCTTAATAATAAGCAATTTCAAAAAGAAGAGATTACTAAAAATAATAATTCAAAACTTTTAACACGCACATGAAACTTCTATCGGTACAGTTGTATCAGCATATCTGTCATTTGCATTGAATTTTTGTACCGTAAAAAAACAAAGAAAGAGAAAAACTTCATAGACCCGTGATATATATCAGGTTTGCCAACCATAGAATAATTTATCGTGATGTACGATAATTTAAGCCTTAGTGCTATATACGATAATGCCCTTGAGATAATAGGTGAATATGTGACAATTTGAGAACACACTTTTTTAAGATTTTGAATGTGCAAATAAATTGTAAATGTGCATTAAATAATTATAAAACACACACACTCTGAGGAGGTTTCTAAACAGTCATTCCCGCAAAAATAAATAAATAACGTTTTGAGAATTAGCAAATGGCAACCCTGCCCATTCAGTTACGTTTACGAGGCGGTGTAAATATTGTTATTCAGAGTAGCGTTAATAAGGACTTTTTTTAAAAAAATAAGGAGGACACTGACACCAATTTGGAGTTCGAAACTGAAGATTACTACATAAATTATAATTATATATTATTGCTATTATTAGTGATATTGTGTTTCTACAATATCATTTGCGTAACCTAAATACAATAATTTTAAAGAAGAAAATGGATAATTTTGTTTTCTGACGTTGGCAACTCTGATTTATATATATTATAGTTCATCGAAGTTAATCCACTCCTGCCCCCTCTTAAAAGGAACCCTGAAATACACACACAGACGTAATAATAATTTAGGAAATGTTCAACCAAAGCTTCTATTAGCAAATATAATATAATTTGATTTAGAATTAGGAAATATAATATAGGTATAGGCAGTGGTGCCCACCCCCTTTATGTCCATGACGCCCCCCCCCCCCCCGCAATTGTCTATCCATAGGTGTTCTTCCATGAAAAAAAATCTTTTCGATTAATTTTTACACCCCCTCAAACATATTTATATAGATTTTTAACCCCCCCAAATTTTTCAATGACGCAGTTTGCGTCATAGCCCCCCTCTTGTGGGCACCCCTGGTATAGGTACAGAGTTTAATTAATAGAGTGATAAAAATTTATAATCCAATTTTATTACTAAACATCACAGTATTTTCCTTTTAAGAACCTCAAATGTTCTGTCACTCCTGGTATATCCATTAGATTGGTATAGTAAGTAGGAATCATTGCTAGAATCAAAATTAATGTTTATTTAACACAGCACAGTAACACAGAACGACGCTTAAAATGTTTGCATGTTCCAGAAATCAAAATGGCGTCCAACCGAAGCCTTTTAAGATTACTTGCTTTTTAAATGCTTTCACTTACTAAAAACTTCCGACGAACACTTGGAGGGAGAAGTCTTACATAGCCGATAAACGGTTTGTACATATGCAGCAAGGATAGAAAAATGAATCTCACAATATTGTGCATAGAGAAAGTGATGTTCCATTTGATAAGAAACAATGAGGTTCGCCAATTCTTATGAATGAGAAGCAAAAATGGGTTATTTCATTGTTGTATTGTTCTGAAACTTATTTAGAGCGCAGAAAGGAGTCTCAAAAAGACTTAAATCGTTTCTTGTTGACAGTTACGGTCCATTGGGTTAAATAATGACAGTGGAAAACCAACGTTTTTTTTTCGTGGATTTTTATCCTTCCACGTGGAACAGCAGCCATGCTTAAAAAAAGAAGTCTCTTGTGGTGGTCCCAGAAGAAGAAACCAAGCTGGGAATGAAGATAATATCTCGCTATTGTTTGATTCTGCTTCATTGGAAACCAACGCACTACGCTTTGTAACTCTATCTCTTCGCATTTATTTTTGAATCAGTCCTAAGAAATGGAAAGAAGTTTTGTCTGGTGTGTGCATCCGATAAATATAATGCAAACACAAATACAGTTCAAAACCTGATGCAGGTTACCATGTCAATTATATTCAATTTAAAAACAACAATTAAAGAGAAACAATTAAGTCTGCAAATACACTTTTTTTTTTTTTGTACACAAAGTACACACTGGCGTCTGGTAGATCCCGGAGTATTTTATATATGATTTTAAAAAAAGTAATTAATAAAATCGAATAAACAACTGGAATATGTTATGGAATACAAGGTGCAGTCAAAAAGTTCCCGGAATGTTCTAGTTTTGGCATTTGTGATGCAATCATAATGAATCTTTTACAGTCCACTAATTAGGCTGTCTAATTATGAAAATTTGACAAGTGTGAACAGGCCAAGCTAGTGTATGAGTAGTGTAGGTGAACGGAGTAGTGTGTGGTAATCAGTTAGCGTAATTTCATGGATTCGAGCACCCGTGTAATTTAGGGAAAATCTGCTTCAAAGACTTTGATAGCCTTAAAAACATTTCAGCATTTTCGGAAGTTTGGCTCTTCCTAAAGCTAAAAATGAGTCTCAGATGTACCCGTTTCGCCGCCGGAGAAGAGATCCGAACTAATGCGACGGATGCACTTCGGAAGACTTTCGCCGGTGATTCCAGCAATCGCACGAGCAGTGAGCCAAGTGTGTATATGTTCTGAAAGTACCTATTTTGAGGGCTATTAAGTACATCTGAACTTATATTGTTGTAATTAAACAGCAACAACGGAATTCCGCGAACTTTTTGACTGCCCCCTCGTGTCTTAAATGTATGAAAGAAAGTATGCTTTGTTTTCTATGACAGTCACTTGAATTTCTAGAGGAGAGGATCGCAAAGGAAGCTTGTCATTGGTGCTCGATTTCAAATTAACCCAACTGTACCGCAGAGAATATGTCAGCAGACACGCCACACTCGCTATATTATAGCACACATTTGAAATGATTTAGCACTCACAGAACTTACGAATATCTTATTTTATATAGCCTATATATATTTGTGTGTTTGTTTATTTATCAATATGCAAATCCACATCGTGGACTCGACATACTTCAAAGTGATTTTATCGAAGAGACTATAGGCTATATAGAACTTCTTGATTCGTATCGTAAGGGAGGTTGAAAGGGGGAGGGGTGGTTTCAGTTTGTTTTTAAAAAAAATAAAGAATATCTCACGAATTTCTCATGTTAGGAATACGAAATTGTAACTTCATTTCTGAAAAGAAGTTGCCATACAGGTATGACTTACAACCGGAAAAAAAAATACTGTGAGGGTAAGACATCTCCAGGGGGTGGGAAGGGATTGACATGTAAAAGTAATTGAAAACGTATGATGTTAGTATTTAACCTATAACATTAGTTCTCGGAGTCACTGAGATGAGTGGTGAAACTCCGATGCTGTTTAAGAGTAAGTTCAGGCCCATTGACGTTTGGTGGGGGTTAGAAGCCGTGAAAAATGTTAAAAACGATCGAGAGTAGAATCGAATCCAGTTTTCTGGGTCGCTAAGTTGATTTGCGACAATCCAAATAGCATTTAAGCTTAAGTTTAGTCAAGAATATGCCTGCCAGCTTGCCTGAAAATTGACAGAGGCAATGCCGAAGGCGTTGCTCCTTGTTAATTATTTTGCTCAATTGTTTTCTTTTGACAAGCCTTCGGCGTTGCTCTTCGTTATTTATTTTACTCAGTTCTTTATTTTCAAGTATTGTAGATAAACATTATTCTTTCCATGCAATGCTAGGTATTTCACTTATATATATATATATATATGTAGTACGGCAATTTGAAATCGAGTTCAACATGGAACAAAGAGCGGCCTGTATGGGTAAGAATGCTACAGGAACCTAGCAAATGTTGCAACAAGTGTATGGGACCTCTCGTTTATCCCGTTCGCGTGTATTCGCATGGCACAGGCGTTTCAGGGAGGCACGGGAGTCAATTGTAAACGACGAACATCCGCTTGCAGCAAAGGCAGTACGGTGAAGAAACTGAGGTCACTGATCATGGAAGACCGAAATGCAACACTGCGAATCCTTGCTTAGGAGTTGGACGTGAATAAAGAATCTATGAGGCAAATAATAATCACTATCTCAACAAGAGGAAGGTCTGTGGCCGTTTCGTGCCTCATTTCTTAACAATTAATAAAAAATAGTACAGAGATGATAACTGTAAAGAGCTTATTGCTATGCCTATAGGGATCCTAACTTCCTCGTAAATATCGTTACCGGGGATGAGACATGAGTTTTTAAATATGACCCATCGACAAAATGTCAGAGTGCAGAGTAGAAGTCTCCTAACTCTCCCAAAGCCAAAAAACTGCGCCAGTCAAAATCCAAAATCAAGCTTTTGCTCATTTTAATGCCTCATTCTACCTTGAGGTTGAAGCGGTTACTGGAACGTATCACATGCTTAAGGCCAGAGTACCGGGGTAATGTTCAGTGGCATCTGCTCCATGACAATGCCCCAATTCACAAGGCAGTGATTGTGCACGACCTTTGGTCCCAAAGGGATCTGTGCGTTCTCTCATATTTACCAGATATGGCCCCTTGCGACTATTTTTTACTTCGTAAACTCAAGTCTGCACTCAACGGTTCGTACTTTAATGGCGCTAACGGCCACCAATTGGACTATGACAAGGATTTTCAACAGCATTCTACAAAAATACTTCCACCATTTTTTTTTTTTTTTTTTTTTTTAAGTTACTGACGGCCAGGGCGCAACGATGAATGGGTGCAGGAGAGTTGTACTTTTAATGATCCAAGGTAAGAAACTTTTTATGTTCATTTTCTTTGTTTCTACAGTTTCAGTCTCGATTTCAAACTGCCATTAATAACCTATACGTAACATAGCGTAGTCACTAACGCGCTCGCCTTTGGTTTCCATTCCCGGTACGGGCACTCGGTTGAAAAGGCGTAACAGCCTTCACACCAGGTAAATATCGGGAAGGTATCTAACATAATAGTCCCAGGTCGCATCCTACCTTCCCCATTCCTTTCTTCCTCTCCGATTCGAGTGTAATCTCCGAGGGACGTCATCCTTCATATGTATAACGAGCTAACATGGCCATACATACCGAAAGCTCAGAAATCTAATTCCTAATCCTAATCAAAGAGAATAGAAAAAATAATTTCCCGTATAGCTAAATCAATCGCTTTAAACCAAAGACGGTACACGTGTTCAACATAACCAATCCCTTAAAAACCTTGTTTATTCATATTATATCACAAATTAACAAAACATCAATTAACTTATGATTGTTAAATTACCTTGAAAGGTTTAAGTATCCTCCTAAGTTCTCCAGATTCATTCAACCGGTCAATGGTTTCTGCATCCTGTGAAAGAGATAAAAAGGAACACGTTACAAAGGCTTAATAATAATAAAAAAAATCTATATCTTTTTTAGTAATAAAAACAATTACACGAAAAAAATTAATAAAAGATATCAGGAAATCCTCTCTTAACCTAAACATTCTACATTTAACAATGCTAATAATGTAGGTAATGATCTTATTTTCCCGACTTTCCTTTCACATTGTCAAATACGCAACAATAACATGAAGAATGACTTGCAAGAATCATTAATTGATAAATTATTTTTATAGCAGTTTTTTTTATGATAAAACGATGCATGACGAAGAATAACATTTATCTGACACGAAAATAAGAAATAAAATTGACAATTCAGCGATGAAATGTTGTTTACTAACAAAACATACACATCACAGCCTGTGAAGAAGAAGGCACGACATTATGTAGATGTTTTATGTATAAAAATATTGAAATGAAGATATCCAATTAAATAATACATTTCATTAATATAATGTATTATTTAATTTTTCATTTGCACATGCATTTTTAAATAGTAAATATTAGAAACTTTTAGAATAAATAATTGTTATCGATAAAATGTTATTGTTTGAAAGGCTTTCATATGTAATTTTCAGCAAAAAGTAAAAGATTACCTTATATGTATATCGGGTGTTCTAAAAATGGCGACCACGGACCACAGAGCACTATTCTATAGGTCAAAATAAAACGAAAATATATGATGGAATGCCCTCCGAGTTTGAGTTTTCATATTTTCTACGAAATAAACACAGTCAACTGATAGTTTGAGTTTGGCTACACTATACGTAGTTCTCCAAATATAAGACCTATAAGAAAAATTTTGAACGGCCCCTATATCGAGTTTTCGTATTTTCTATGGAATAAGCAGATCATAATGATAACTAATAGTTTGAACTTGGCTACATTATATATGTCTCCAGACATATGGCCAACAAGAAATTTTTTGCTTGAAAAATATTAGATCTTTTGATTTAAAAAAACGTTTCTAAGGGAAAATAGCTTTGTTTACCATAGACAATATACTAAACCAATGTTACTCAAATTGTGGTCCATGGAAACGGAAGTGTAAGGAGGATTACTTTTTATGTTTATCTTATATTGAACATTAGTGCGAAAAATGACGGAAAAGAATTAAGTGAATTACGTATCAAACACCATAGTTGAGAATCTGGAGCAGATACAGAGTATACAATTAATGAGATAAAGATTACACAAATTCGAGTCTATGTATAAAAAACATTCTGAGTGATCAATGCTTAAGTCAAACTGCTTAAGCTAGAAACTCGAAATTTGGATAGTGACTAGGATTTATGACGTAAAGTACTTCTGAGAAAGAATTTTTGGAAATTCTAGGTCGAAGGAGGTGAAATGATGATAATTATGAGGAGCAGCCAAAAAGTTCCTGGAATGTTGTTGTAGTTTTGTCATTTAGGTAAATCCATGCTAAGTGATCGAGAAAAAAGAAAAATTGCCCCTCGATCGTTTTTTTTTTTAAACTAATTTTTTCAGGAATGTTTATACTATATTAGGGTATTTCAAAACCACAATTAATTATTTTTTAAAACATCTTGTAGCGACGCAGCTTCTGCCGCCATTTTGCGTTTTCTTGATTTCAGGCGTTTACGTTGTTTTGAATATCTCAGCATGTATTTGTCCTAGCAAATTGAAAATTGCCGGGCGTATCCAACTTGTACAGAACTAAAACTTTGTCCTCTTAACATTTTTGCCTAAAATCACTTGAAAGGGATGAAATCAGGGCCTACAGTAGCAACATTTTTGAACATTGAAGACATGTTTGGGAAGAGGAAGCAACTAACGTAGAGATCTGAATTTGTGTCTGAATGTGGTCCGGAGTCATACCTTTATACTTAAAAAAAATTGCAAATCTGTAGCTGCTCCCAAAGGCATGAAAAAATATCGTAAAGTTGGGGAATTATGCCTATTTGCCATATTTCACTATCCAATATCTCCAATGGGCCTGGATAAAAATTTTGGAAATTTTAGGAATAGTTACTCCTTTAGTATACCATAACACACAACAAAGAGCTTTTTGTGTTTTTGAGCAGAAGGGGTCAAAGTATTAAGGAATGACGTCATACTCTAGGAGGTGTTTTGTTCACAAATTTAACTGGAAATTCTTTGTTGTGAAGTAAAATAAAGTAGGATGAATGGCTAGTCCAGTCAAGGCTATCAAATTCCATTCTTTCCTCTAATTGTGACTCACTAATAGGGGAATGTAGATCAAACGAAAGTTATGAGCCAGAGTCAGTGTTTTCAGTGAGTGAGTGTTTACTGACTGGGAAATGTACATCAAACGAAAGGACAACAGTCTCCCGCATGAGTTGACAGTTAGAACAAGCATAATCATGTTTGAATGTCATTGATATAGCAAACAACGATAAGTACTTACGGACTTTTTGACAAGTGTGCATTTTGACTTTTCTCGCTTTCTGCTGATAGCGGCATTCTTCAACAGTGCTGCTGTGGGTGATAAGACAGTGAGTCACAACTAGAGGAAAGAATGGAATTTGATAGCCTTGACTGGACTAACATTTATCCTACTTTATTTTACCTCACGACAACGAATTTCCAGTTAAATTTGTGAACAAAACATCTCCTAGAGTATGACGTCATTCCTTAATACTTTGACCTCCTTCTGTTCAAAAACACAAAACGCTCTTTTTGTGTGTGTTAGAGTATGCTAAAGGAGTAACTATTCCTAAAATTTCAAAAACTTTTATCCAGGCCCATTGGAGATACTGGATAGTGAAATATGGCAAATTGGCATAATTCCCCAACTTTACGATATATTTTTTCAGGCCTTTGGGAGCAGCTACAGATCTGCAAATTTTTTAGTATAAACGTATGACCCCGGACTACATTCAGACACAAATTCAGATCTCTACGTTAGTTGCTTCCTCTTCCCAAACATGTCTTCAATGTCCCAAAATGTTGCTACTGTAGGCCCTGATTTCACCCCTTTCAAGTGGTTTTAGGCAAAAGTGTTAAGAGGACAAAGTTTTAGCTCTGTACAAGTTGGATACGCCCGGCAATTTTCAATTTGCTAGGACAAATACATGCTGAGACATTCAAAACAACGTAAACGCCTGAAATCGAGAAAACGCAAAATGGCGGCAGAAGCTGCGTCGCTACGAGATGTTTTAAAAAATAATTAATTGTGGTTTTGACGTACCCTGATATAGTATAAACATTCATTAAAAAAATAGATTTTTTTTAGATGGTCGAGCAGCACATGCTTCATCACTTAGAATGGATTGACTCATTTCTGATGCAATCACAATGAATCTTACAGTCCTTACGTTGCCTAATTATGAATTTGACAAGTATTAACACGTCATAATAGACAGTGTACGAGTAATGTAGCTGAACGAAAGAGTGTGTGGTACTCAGTTGGTGCAATTTCACGGATCAAGCAAAGCGCAAAGATCAAGTTCATGTGCAAATTTGGGGAAATCTCATTCATAGAGTTTGATAGTCTTAAAAACAGTTTTGCACCATCGGATGTTTGGCTCTTTCCAAAGCTAAAAATGGGCCTTTCTGTTTCGCCAACGTAGAAGAGATCAAAACCAATGCAACGGCTGAACTTCGGGAGGTACGAAAAAGAGGCCTTTCGTCGGCGTTTCCACCAATAGAAGGGGCGGTGGAATAAGTGTGTGTGTGTTCCAAATGTACCAACTTTGAAGACGAGTAAGTAAAACGTGTACATATATTATGCTAATAGAAAGCTACAACTGAATTCCGGAAACTTTTTGACTGCACCTCGTATTATAAGATATTCATATCTCGGAATCTCATAAAGTTAAAGCCATGGTATTTGAAGTTTCCACTTAAAAGAATTAAAAAACATGTTTGACAGTTGGTTTTGATATTTGACCTAGAAGTGGAAAAAATCAGTGTAAGATAGTCCATTAAGATGTCCATACGATGAGCACGAATTTTGTCCGAGACTTCAACTCATATTGTCCGCAGTAACACATAAAACCATTTGTCAGTAGCTTATATAAACACACATATTATTATTCTCTATTTTAAAAATATAAGCATACTGTACTTCAGGAGATGATTGACAAAACAGTTGACACTAGGAAACTACATGGAATCCCGAAAAATCCGAAATCGAAAGTCATGAGAATATCCCTTGGAAACACACCCTTACGGGTCAGAGTAAAACAGAGAGAACTTTAAGAGATCAAGAGACACATCTACTGTACAAAAGAGATCAGGTCAAGAACTGACATAGTCAAAGAAGCATTTAACAAGAAAAGATCACTCTTAACTAACAGGCTCAATATTGGAGTAAGGAAGAAGTTGCTCAGGTGTTATATATAAGGTATTGGACTGTATGATTGAAAGACTGGGACATTAAGGAAGTTAGAGAAGAAATATTTAGAGAGCTTTGAAATGTGGTGTTGGAGGATGATGGAGAAAGTAAAATGGACAGAAAGATTTAGATTTCTGGGCTTTCGGCATCTAAGGCCATTTAGCCCTTCACATTTTGAGGGATGACGTTCCTCGGCGAGCACACAATCCGGGGAAAGGGAAGGAAGAAAGGATTGGGGAAGGAAGGAAGCGGCCTGGAACCTATAAGTTAGGTACCACCCCGGCATTTGCCTGGTGTGAATGAGGAAAACCCAGGAAAAACTCATTCATAGTGGCTGGCATGAAAAAGCGTTTTTACACTTTTTCGAGCGAGTGCTCCTGGGACCGCTCGCACCGAAGGCGAGGTGAACAGAAAGAGTAACAAATGAAGGTGTACTGAAACGGATAGGAGAGAAGAGAACGCTTCTAGCCAGCATCCTTCGTAGGAAGGCCATTGGATTGAACACATCTTACGAAGAAATTGTCTTCATACCATCAAAAAAGGAAAAAAATTAATGAAAGCGAGGAATAGGAAGACGAAGAATACAACTGATCGATGTTTGAGAAAATACAAAAAAATATTGAGAGTTAAAAGAGTAAGCAGAAAATCGAGAAATGTGGAATAAACATTTCCAGGCCTAAATCTAAATTTAAGAGAAAAAACTCTTTAGTCCCAGGACCTACCAAAAGGCAGAATACTTAATAACAATAAGATACTGAGACAACACTTAATAAGATACTGATATTAACATGTGCTTTTAAAAACAATTAAATTTGATTTCGGACGAGAAAAGTAAGATTTTCCATTGAGCATTCTGACTAATAAAAATAGTCCTCACCTGGAAAATGTTTGAGAAATACTTTCAGAAAACTATTTTCATAGTAGCTGGATACTTTCAACATTGCTTTAGTGCCAGTGACCTTACCTTCACTTAAAATGAAAAAAAAAGGGAATCTATATATCATATACTTGATGGTGTGTGTGATGGAATCTTGATTTTCTTTCCATTCAAAACTAGAAAGACATACGTTATACAGAGAAAAAAGGAGAGACAGAGAGAAATTGTTGAAGTGTCATTTGAAAGTCGAGCATAAATCGAAAGTACAAAAAGATGACAACGAAGGAAAAGACGATAAATTTCTGTTTAATATCTCCTCTCCTCTCCATTCTGTTCTGTTAGGAGATTTAAAATGGGGACGAAAGCTGAGAATTAAAAGAACTCGTCCGTCCACTTGAAATACAGCTTACAAACCCAGTGTTAACGCTTTTGGTACTAACAACAGATACAGAATAGTATTACCAAAGCCGAGTTTTTGCTGTACCTATCTCACAGACAAGATCTGGCTCGCTCAGCTGGTGGGCTTGATTCATGGTGTTTCTTTCACAGGAGATTATTTACAACGCCTTTCACCTGATCTTAACCGTGGAAGACTTCAGGTGGAATAGGTAGTTAGATCTGATGAATTAATTATGTCCTAGTGCATTATTCGTGAAACCGTTATAGATGTTTTTTATACATAAACTCATACAGCGCTCTGAAGACCCGAGTTTGATTCTCGGCAGTAAATAATCTTTTTTAATTCAAATTGAACTATAGATCCATGTTTCGTGTAGTTTCTGTGATGAAATGAACCTCTTTCCCCTTATACATGGAGGATTGATTTGAATAAGGACTCAATGTAACAAATTTGAAATTTTACATGACAGATTTTTTCTTTTATTGTGTATCAGATTTTGTTTTTTAATTTAGATGAGCATGTAACGGCCACAAACAAGATGTTATATAAAGTTGTTAAAAATGAAATTAAATATTTCATTTATGCCCATTAGGTTAAGGGAGACGATGATAAAGCAAGTGAATGATGATGGAAGAATTGGTGGAATGAAAATGTGCGAGGAAACGGGAGTACCCCGAGAAAAACCACGGACAAATGTTGTCCGCCACCAACTTATTTGACCGGGGATCGAACCAAGGACCTCAGGCACCAGAGGTAGTCGCTCTGTCACTAAGCCACCGTTTCCCAGATTTGTCCTAACAGTAAGTAACACAAACAGCCCACTCCTAATAGTGACACACTCACACACACAGGGGGGTGCAGTAGCTCAGTGGTAGACCGTTCACCTCCGGTGCTTGGGATCCCTGGTTCGATCCCAGCTCGCGCCGTGTGGACTTTGTGGTGAACCGAGAAAAACCACGGACAAATGTTGTCCGCCACAAGTAGGTAGTCGCTCCAGAGGTAGTCGCTCTGTCACTAAGCCACCGTTTCCCAGATTTGTCCTAACAGTAAGTAACACAAACAGCCCACTCCTAATAGTGACACACTCACACACACAGGGGGGTGCAGTGGCACAGTGGTAGACCGTTCACCTCCGGTGCTTGGGATCCCTGGTTCGATCCCAGCTCGCGCCATGTGGACTTTGTGGTGAACCGAGAAAAACCACGGACAAATGTTGTCCGCCACAAGTAGGTAGTCGCTCCAGAGGTAGTCGCTCTGTCACTAAGCCACCGTTTCCCAGATTTGTCCTAACAGTAAGTAACACAAACAGCCCACTCCTAATAGTGACACACTCACACACACAGGGGGGTGCAGTGGCTCAGTGGTAGACCGTTCACCTCCGGTGCTTGGGATCCCTGGTTCGATCCCAGCTCGCGCCGTGTGGACTTTGTGGTGAACCGAGAAAAACCACGGACAAATGTTGTCCGCCACAAGTAGGTAGTCGCTCCAGAGGTAGTCGCTCTGTCACTAAGCCACCGTTTCCCAGATTTGTCCTAACAGTAAGTAACACAAACAGCCCACTCCTAATAGTGACACACTCACACACACAGGGGGGTGCAGTGGCTCAGTGGTAGACCGTTCACCTCCGGTGCTTGGGATCCCTGGTTCGATCCCAGCTCGCGCCGTGTGGACTTTGTGGTGGTCCGAGAAAAAACACGGAAAAATGTTGTCCGCCACAAACTTATTTGACCGGGGATCGAACCAAGGACCTCAGGCACCAGAGGTAGTCGCTCTGTCACTAAGCCACCGTTTCCCAGATTTGTCCTAACAGTAAGTAACACAAACAGCCCACTCCTAATAGTGACACACTCACACACACAGGGGGGTGCAGTGGCACAGTGGTAGACCGTTCACCTCCGGTGCTTGGGATCCCTGGTTCGATCCCAGCTCGCGCCGTGTGGACTTTGTGGTGAACCGAGAAAAACCACGGACAAATGTTGTCCGCCACAAGTAGGTAGTCGCTCCAGAGGTAGTCGCTCTGTCACTAAGCCACCGTTTCCCAGATTTGTCCTAACAGTAAGTAACACAAACAGCCCACTCCTAATAGTGACACACTCACAAACACAGGGGGGTGCAGTGGCTCAGTGGTAGACCGTTCACCTCCGGTGCTTGGGATCCCTGGTTCGACTTTGTGGTGAACGCCCCGTGTGGACTTTGTGGTGAACAAACACCGTGTTCGTGGGTTTCTCAGGGTTTTCCTGTTTCCTCCCACTTTCTTCATTCCACCATTTCACTCATCTCTCACCATCACCGTCTCCTTTAGCCTAACCGGCATAACCGTGGGACGAAAAACTTAAAGATTTTCACAAACATTCACACACGCATGCACACTAGTTAACTAGCCCATGTATTATAAAACAAATGATTATGTTTAACTTCAATCTTTAGAGACCAAAAATTATATAATATGTCGTATTATCATCCTACACTTCATATTAATAATCCATAATATTTGTTTATGCGTAGATTGCAAATATTAACACAACTATATTCCATGTTCCGAAATCTTTATTGAACAAACTGTGCTACTAATTAACTGTTTCCCAGAACAAGTTAATATCTGAAGACTATTTAGAATTTTATAGCTAGGGAGTATAAAAGAATGCAAAGTTCACAAACCATCTGCAGATTTTTAATTTCTCGGATGCGAGAATGTTTCTGATATCCAATGCGGAGAATGATCTTTTTAAAATTGGGAAATTATAGAGTATACCTGGTACATAAAACCATCGTACACAGCAATTAATCATAAGTGCTAGAAAATAAATACTGTCCACTCCTAATGTAACACAAATAGTACCTATCATTATAAGAAAAGATATTGGGAGATAAGAAAATAAAAATTAAGCATTGTTAAATAAAATTGTTTTCCATTTGATTTATCTATCTGTATTATAAAATTGAAAGTGATTATGTTTGTGAGTGACTCTTAATCTCTTGAACCGGCCGACCAATCTCGACGAAATGTTCAACGTAGATGCGGTTCTGCCCTGGGAGCGTTTTTAGTTATTTACTTTGACGGTACATCTTTGGGGAGGAGGAGGAGGGGGACATAGAAAAAATAAATAAAACTTAATAACTCTTGAACCACCCGACCCATCTTGATCAAATTTTCAATGTAGATGAGGATCAAAACTGGAATAAGTTTTATCATTTCACTTTGACGGAGCAACGTAGGTGAGAGGATGGAGGGGAGATATACAAAAATCAATAAATATAAAAACAAAAGTGACTATGTTCGTGAATTAATTATTTTTGAACCACTTGATCGATCTCAATCATATTTTCAACATATGTGAAGTTCAAACACGGAAAATTTTTTATCATTTTATTTTGACAGTATATCTTAGGGGCGGGGAAGGGGAGGGGGAAATATATGAAAATAAATAAAACTTAATAACTCTTGAACTACCCGATCGATATTGATCAAACTTTCAACATAGATAAAGTTCGGGCTTGGGATGATTTCTTCATTTCACTTTTACAATGCAACGAAGGGGAGAGGGAGGGGGGAAGATACGTGTAAAAAAAGTAAAAATAAAAGTGACTGTTTTTGTGACTTCATCACGTTTAAACCCCCCGACCTATCTTAACCAAATTTTCAACATAGATGTGGTTCAGATATAAGGTGGTTTTTATCATATCACTTTAACTGTAGAACTTAGGGGAGGGGATATATATATATATATATATATATATATATATATATATATATATATATATATATATATATATATATGTATGTATTTAAAAAGAATAAAAATAAAAGTGTCCGTCTTTGTGACTTCATCACGCTTCATCAAATATATAAAAATAAATAAAACTTAACTCTTGAACCACCCAACCGATCTCGATCAAATTTTCAACATAGATGAGGTTCGGGCCTGGGATAGTATTTATCTATTCACTTTGACGATAGAACTTAGGGTAGGAGGTAGGAGGGGAAGATATAAAAATAAATAAAACTTAATAACTCTTGAACCACCGGACCTATCTCGATCAAATTTTCAACTAGATTAAGTTCGAACATGAGATGATTTTTGTCATATCACTTTGACGATGTAACTTAAAGGAGGGGAAATACATGTACAAATGATCGAAAATGACCAATATTAGTGTCAAATCTATAGTTTATGAGGTCACTGAGATGAACAGTGGCACTTATGATGCCATTTAAATCGAAATTGAGCCCCGCAAAAATTGTGAGAGGGATTGGGATATATATCAGTGTCGAATTCATACTTTTCGGGGTCGCTAAGATGAACAATGACACTTTCGATGCCGTGGCCCGCAACATGGAGAGGAGAGGGGATATATAAAAATAATCGAAAATGGCCAATATGAAGGAGTGCTTTAGTATTAGTAAAAAGTGACTGACTAACGAAACATATTACTAATTTTTCTTAATTTAACCCAGCGAAACAGGTAATTGATGCTAGTATTTTATAAATACCAGTGAGAATCAGAAACTAAGATTGCAAGGCCGATATTTGTGGAGTTTCGTCTGTTATAGAGGAATGAGGAGTATGCGGTAATTTTAATACATGGAGTTGACAACTGTGCAGCGTTTCAGCCACCTACGCACTAGTTGTATGTAAACACAAATGACGATTCGTTTGAAAAACTGGTTTCGCGAAGAAGTCCGCTCAATTATTTGATTTCTGTGGGCAAAACATGTAACCGCGGCTGAAATTTACCGGCAGCTGGTAGAGGTTTACGGATAGACTGTAATGTCTCATCAGCATATCGCAGAATGACGTCGAAAGTTTGAGGTTCGTAGAGAAAACGTCACTGACGAGGAGCGCATTGGCTGACCCAGCGTGGCATCAACAGATTTGAACACAGACGGGACATTATCGAGCATCCTCTCTACAAACTGGACCTCGCTCCAAGCGACTTTGACCTGTTCGCACACTCGAAAAAGAACCTAGAAGACCGTTGCTTTGCTTCAGACCAGGAGGTGAAACACTTCGTGACAACGTAGCTGAATACGCAAGGATAGGATTTTTACCAGGAGGGAATCTTCAAACTCATCCCACAATGCCATAAGTGCCTCCACGGATAAGGGGATTACGTACGTCAAAAAATAAGCTAATGCATGTAATATCTGTTGGCTGTATTGCTTGTATGAAATAATACATGCACATTTCGCTACAGTTTCACTGCAGGCTTTGTAACCTTACTTTCTGATCACTCCTCATATAACTTAGCTACCAAAACACCTGAACAGCTTATTATTTCACTATCTTGTATAACAGGTCAAGGACTAATGCCATGCCAAGTTTGATCGAGATCGGGTGTGTTCGGTTGAAGTCGTACGATATAGAGTGCCATTATTATTATTATTATTATTATTATTATTATTATTATTATTATTATTATTATTATTATTATTATTATTATTATTATTAGGAAAAATCAAATGAAGACGATTGGATATGGAGCTAAGGAAGAAGCTAACACGTGAATGAAATTTTGAATTCACTTAGGATCTAGTTGGAAGATATATTAAGAAAATGACAAACCTTGATTTCTGTATTATTAATCAAACCAATTCAAATAGATTCTCCTGACAGTATGGAAGATCTTAGAGGAACAATTCTCTGAGTGTTTATCTTTTTTTCAGTTTGTAATCTGTGGCCTTTCAGAACTGGCTCACGATCGGCACGAGCTGAATATTAATAAAGTCCTGTTGAACCTCAGGTGTTAAGAAGATGTTCCTGTAAAACTGGTTCCTCTGAACTGGACTCCACATATAATAGACTTTCTCCATTAGATTCGCACACAACAAACATCCCATCGTTTGCACTGACCTGGACGATAACTTTTCGGAAGATTTTTCTTCATGAGCTGCGTTAATTAGTATGTATTAATTTTATTTTCATTTCTATTCGTCTGAAATGTTAACATGTAAACAAGATTGCTACTTGGCTTACAGCCTAGTGTTTGTAATCTCTAAAACAACATGGCTTAAAAAAAAAGTCAGGTACTGAGGTCAAAACGTGTTGCTGATGTTTCAGGATTCAGGATTAAATACAAGAAAAAGTAAAAAAAAAATGTTGTACTTATCTCTGGTATAAAGAAAGCAAGACAAAAGCAGAAAAGAGAAGAAAAATTAAGAGATATTCGTAGCACTTTCACCAACTTTATTTTCATGTTTTCTTCGCCTCCATATTAGTTTTATAAACTTTCAGTAATGCTGCACGAGTCCCCAATCGAAATGTAGTTTTGTAAATTTCAGTTACAAAAGAAACCGCTCACACAGCGACGCTACTATGCTAGCTGTCGCCCAGGGTAAGAACTCGCCTTAGCTCCCTTTCCCCTGACCAACCAAAAAAACGCTCCCCAACTACATCTGATATTGGCATCAAACAGTGATTCTCCTATTCCATTTTTTCTTGAGGTGGAAAAGCTTGATTTCAAAATTGCAGTACATTATTTCACTTTTAGAACAATATACAACACCATCCTAATTAGTATTTGATTGCCAAATAATCTGAGAGTAGCGTGTTTGACATATTCGTATAGTATTATCATAATAACCGGAAATCACAATGTTTTTGGGATTATATAAGATTTCCGTATGTGTAGAATGAATCAACAGCCTGTTGCTTTAGATTACAATATTTAATTATGACAAACAGTCAAGCTGTTGTCTCCAGTATTATTTTCGGACATTTTACAAATCTCTTAAATTGATGTAAGTTAAATTAAACATAAAAAACTAGGCCTAAAATTTAACTTTGCGGGCTCTTTTGCCTGAAAAAGTTCTTACAATGTCCTCAAAAGATAGCTTTGAAGTAACTTACGCTCTATCGATATGATACTCATGTTGCTGAGTCATTGTTGTCCTGTTAACTTTTATGATCTTTAGTTGCTAAAATTCCTTTACTTGCCTTATAGTGAAAATAAATATCTGCCCAGTTCTGCGCTCATTAATCTGGCGCCCGGGACAGAAGTCCCATTTGGGCCCCTTAGTTAGATCACTGCGCTTACACCTAAAACCTTGGTTCTTAAGATTAAGTGCCAGCGTTTCGAAACTGACTATGGTACAATAGGATCTGATTTATTATTATTATTATTATTATTATTATTATTATTATTATTATTATTATTATTATTATTATTATTATTATTATTATTATTATTATTAATTGATTGAATAGAGTTTAGCCTTCATTTCAGCAGCAAGGGTAATTGAAACGTACAATTACAGCTTAACTCCAAACCACATGAGTTCCCGCCGGGAATCGAACCCGGGTCTCCCTCACCAATCACGCGTATTCTAATTTGATCTGAAACCAATTATCGTGTGTATTAATCGAGCAGGACCGTTAATATTTCTTTAAAAATATCCGCCAACGGAATCCAAAGACATAAAATGTAATACGTTGATTTACCTCGAAGTTATACTTTGTCTCCCTTTTTTCAGTGTGAAATTGACAAAGTTTGTGTCCAGCGAGCACTATGCACGGAACATTCTTGGCCAAATATGTTAGTCATGGTTCAATGCTTTTGCAATGAAAATTCAGTTAACTAATGTCAAAAACTGTTTGATAAAACGTGACACAATTTTATGCATTTGTTCTATATTTTTTATACCACGATTTTACATAGCCTCTTGTTTGTACACTAATGTCCAAAATTATTGTCGCATGTCTATAAATATGTTTTGTAGTAATATAATTTAAACATGAATTCACACGGTATTTCTTATAATGTTAGTATGTGTATAATCGGCAAAGACATATATGTGACAAAGTTCATGTCAAAAGAGCAGTAAATAAGAACAATAAAACAAAAATAAAAATTGCTTGTCCATTTAGCATAGATGTTCATTTTACTTCGACCTCACTCACCCTCGCCCTCGCAGTAGCGGTTGGCCCTCGCCCTCATTCACCCTCGCCCTCGCGAATGGAATTGTCCATCGCCCTCGCGCGCCCTCACTCTCCCTGCCGAAACTTGTCCTTGCCCTCGCGCACCCTCACCCTCGCCATCGAAGCTTGTCCTCGCCCTCGCGCACCCTCACCCTCGCCATCGAAGCTTGTCCTCGTCCTCGCGCACCCTCGCCCTCGCTGCCGAAACTTGTCCTCGCCCTCGCGCATCCTCGCCCTCTTCGTCGAAGCTTTTCCTCGCCCTCGCGCACCCTCACCCTCGCCATCAAAGCTTGTCCTCGCCTTCGCGCACCCTCACCCTCGCTGTCGAAGCTTCTCCTCGCCCTCGCATACCCTCGCCCTTTTCGTCGAAGCTTTTCCTCGCCCTCGCGCACCCTCACCCTCGCCATCGAAGCTTGTCCTCGCCCTCGCGCACCCTCGCCCTCGCGCACCCTCGCCCTCGCGATAGGAGTTGTCCATTTTCCTCGCTCGCCCTCGCCTTCGTGCTCAAAACTTTTCCTCACTCTCGCCCTCATATCATTGAGGGCGAGGGTAATTGAGGGTGAGGAGGCCTCGAGAGGGCCTCCTTCGTGAGGTTCAGAGCATCAATTATTCAACCTATTTTTGAATTATTTCCTTATCGTCAGTGGCGGATCCAGGGGGGGGCGATCGGGGCGATCGCTCCCCCCCAGAAGAGGAAACTTCTTTATTTTATCTATACAAATAAAACGCATCCCAGAGTTTGGAGCTCTTAAAAGTAGCTCTAAGTAGCAGTATTACAACCCACCACCCCCACCAGAAGTCCGTCCTGGATCCGCCCTTGCTTAACATACGTCCTAAAGAAAGGAAACTAAACATATCATCGTATAACTTACTGTGGAACACCTAAAATGGAACAACTGTTACAATGGAGATCTCGGTCGATAGTGACGTTTACATCATTTATCAACAGTATCCAATGCCTTTACTTCAAAATGTTCCTTGAACTACGATGCAAGCATAAGTATTCAGCCACACAAGGGCGGCTCTCATGAAGGTGAGGGTGAAATCAAGGTTTGATGAGTGGCGGTAGAGTGACTGCCGCGGACTATCTGTCAGAATTTGACAGTCAACACGTTGGCCATCCCTGATGTATGTAGCATAACTGAGGAATTTGAACAAATTCAAAGGGAAAGATCTAAAGAGCTTAATTTTGAAACTCCGTCAGCAAACAAATAAAATACTTCAGAACACTCATTTTCATTCTATGAACCTTAATACATACAAAAACATTATATTTCCAAATGAAACTATATAGCGACATTAATGGGTCATTTCAAAAGAGTGGGGGGTAACTGTCCCCCTTTGCCCCCCTAATCGCCGCCCATGCTATGATGTGTGGCACATTTGTGCGAAATTAATAATAATATTATTAAACTGTTTACACACAACAAAATCCTGCTCGTTTTGCTGAAGTGGCTTTTGCTAAGTTTTATATGTTTCATATATCCTAGTTTTTTCAGACCTTTTTTTTTAATTTGTCCAAATTTATATTTCTCCTTTTACCACACAATCGTTCAATATTGCACTATAATATTTACAATCAGTATATCATTATGTAACGTATTTTATTCCTAATAAAAATCATTGAACAACACAACATACAAACCCTATCTCACTGGCTTGCACGCGAACCTTTGGTGCATGGGGTCCTGGGGACAATTCCGAGTGGGAGAACATTGAACGACAGTGGATCGAATTCCGCATTGAACCTATAGGTCCACTTCTCATATAGCCTCGCCGACGAAAGAGGACGCTAAACGGCAATCAGTCAACAGTTGCAAATTTCGGCTGCATAAACAACTTGTGGAACTTATTAAATTTATTTCGTTAAAGCAGCTCTTTTAACAAAATTTCAGTATTAACGTGTCAGATATTTCTATTTAAGGACAAGAAAAAACATATTATTTATTTTGTAACTAAATGATAGCTCTACCCACGTAGATTATAAAAGCAGAAACAATGAAAATCGATACAATAGTGACTGACATTATTTTAACAAATATCGATTCAGATAATAGTTTGGGCTGTCACAAAACTATGAAAAGTTAAAAATTCCGATTAATTGTAACAACTTCATCAGTGGTGGACATTGGAGGAGGATGCATGCTATTAATCAGCCCATTTCATGGGCATCCAAACTCACGAACCCAACGCTCGCTAGCTCGGCATTCGCACTCAACCGTTCTCGGGTTCAATAATTAAGCGCCATCCCGAGCGCCAATGAAATAAGTCAGCGCGAGTCCAACTGAGGAAAGTGAGCCCGAGCACGATTCCCAAAGGAATAAATGAGCGAGAGCCCAGTTGAAAAAAAGGAGCCCGAGTCCGAGAGAGTCCAGAGCAAAATGGCCATATATGAACCAAAGTCATTCCATCAAGTCTTTCTTCATCTGATCTACTGCATTCTGATGGTTCTCTCATTGATTGTGTTTGTTCAGATATCAGCGCTCTTGTCATTTACTGCTGAATGACGTGAGTGACTGTCTGTCTGTCTACCAACACTCTTTAAACATGACAGTGTAGTAGACACTTCTTATCTAAAACGTCTCCAGCACAGGGAGGGCAACAATGAGGCACACTTACTTCTTAATGTAGCGCTATTTCTACCCGGAAACTTTCATGGGAAAAATCAAATATTATTCTTATTTTCATTATTATTTTTAATTATTATGTACGTACACACGAGAAATTGTCTACTGTAATTAACTGAAAGGAAAAATACGATTAATGTATAACCTTGCAATGACACTAACTTTTCATCTAGGGGACATGGCAGATGATATTTTAAATTTTGCCTCTCTCCAAAAGAGGTCAAACAGCAAACTCCAAAACAGTTGCTTTTAAGGAAGCTTGTTTTCCTCCCTCGCGTGCCCTCGTTCTCCTGAAGGAAGTTGTCTCTAGCCATCGTGCACCCTCGCTCCCGCAGTAACACTTGGCCCTCACCCTCGTTCATCCTCGCCCTCTTCGTCGAAGTTTGTCCTCGCCCTCACGCACCCTTGCCCTCTTCGCCGAAGCTTTTCCTCGCCCTCGCGCATCCTCACCCTCGCCATCGAAGCTTGTCCTCGCCCTCGCGCACCCTCGCCCTCTTCGTCGAAGCTTTTCCTCGCCCTCGCGCACCCTCACCCTCGACATTGAAGCTTGTCCTCGCCCTCGCGCACCCTCGCCCTCGCTGCCGAAACTTGTCCTCGCCCTCGCGCACCCTCATCCTCTTCGTCGAAGCTTTTCCTCGCCCTTGCGCACCCTCACCCTCGTCATCGAAGCTTGTCCTCGCCCTCGCGCACCCTCGCCATCGCGGCCAAAACTTGTCCTCGCCCTCGCCCTCCCTCGCCCTCGCGTCACTGTGGGCGAGGGAACTTGAGGGTGAGGATGCCCTCGAGAGGGCCACCCTCGCGAGGGTGAACATCTCTGCCATTTAACAGCATTTTGTTTTACTCATTCTAATTTTCGTATTTTGAACTCTTTTCCTATGAAATTTACAACAAATATACATTTCCTGATTATACACATCTGAAAAATCATTATCAAATTATATTCTTACAGGAAGACAATTATAGATATGCGACTATTATTTTGGACATGAGTATACCTGCTCCCCTAGCCCATGGCCGACGTTGAAAACATACATTGAACTCCTACCAGGTCCGTATCGGGAACAATAAGATAACGGTATGAGGGAGGACGAGATATTTTCTGAAGGGGAAAAGATTAATATGAGTTCACCTTACATTTGTAGCTTCCTAATACATAAATACTTTCATATTATTACGTGATACAGCGGACCGCGTTCCGTTCCGCGACGCTGTTAATGATGAGCGCAAGAGTCCTGGTCTTGCAGTTTTTGCAAGTGTCTTGCATGCCATACCAAGACCAAGACCAAGAAATCTGGATGCAAGACCAAGACCAAGATTCTAGCGCAAGAGTCTTGCACAAGTTCCGGCACTACTTTAATTTAATTTTTTTTAATGTAAAAAAGAAGGAAAAAATCATTACATCTCTTACTTGAATTTCTTGGCTTCAGTAAAAATGCCGCTGGAGTGAATGTGTTCCCAGCAGCTTATGCAATTCGTGTGAATCGATCTACCCCTGTAGCATATAGCAACAGTATGTCGTTTTCTGAATTGGTTGTTCGCGTTTTTTGCAAATATTACTCGTTTTTAAGCCACACAGGTATCATCTTGCACCATGTGAGCATTTTTGGTGGACAAATACCGTGTGCGTGGGTTTTCTCGGTTTTCTTTCGTTTCCTCCTACTTTCTTCATTCCTCCATTTCACTCATTTCTCATCATCACCGTCTCCCTTAGCCTTGGTTCATAATCGTGGGACGTTAAACTAGATACTTCATTTAATTTCAAAGCATATTAGTAGTGGTGTTCTTCCAAAACTAAAGAGAAATGTAGTATTGAACGTTGGTAATTTCGTATACCATTAATGCCGACTACATCCGTTGGAAATTTTTAATGTACACTCATAAAATGAATATCGAAAATAACATTTTCATGACATTGACAAAACCTTAGTGCATGTGACTGCAAGTTTGATTTCATGGGCGGATGCTTATACATTGAATAATTGTTTATCAATATAACTTTTAGCCTCCTTACAAGTTAGATATACGGCACGAAGAGCATTAAGCGATATAACATTATACTACAACAATAAATATTATAAAATTGAAAGTGATTATGTTTGTGACTACTAATCTCTTGAACCAGCCAACTGATCTCGATCAAATTCTCAACATAGAAGAAGTTCAGCCCTGGAACGATTTTTATCATTTTATTTCAACGGTGCAACGTAGAGGAGGGGAAGAGGAAGGGGAGATATATATATTTAAAAAATAAAAATAAAAGTGACTGTCTTTCTGACTTCATCACTCTTGAACCAGCCGATCAATCTCAATAAAATTTTCAGCATAGATGAGGTTCGGAGTTGGGGTGCTTTTTAATACCACTTTAACGGTAGAACTTAGGAAAGGGGGAGGGGAGGTAAAATGTACAAAATAAATAAAACTTAGTAACTCTTGAACCACCCGACCGATCTCGATAACATTTTCAACATAGATGAGGTTCGAACCTGAGATGATTTCTGTCATATCACTTTGACAGTGCAGCTTAGGGGAGGGTGAGGGGAGATATATATATATAAAATGATCGAAAATGACGAATATTAATGTCGAATCCATAGTTTTCGAGGTCCCTGAGTTGAATACTGACACTTCCGATACCGTTTACGACCAAATTCAACCCCGTAACTTGGATGAGGGGGATATACATAAAACGATTTAAACAATGACCAAATATTAGTGTCGAATCCATAGTTTTCGGGGTCGCTAAGATGAACAGTGATACTTCCGATCCCGTTTAAATGCAAATTCAGCACCGCAACTTGAGGGAGATGGAGGAAGGAGATATATATAAAAATGATCGAAAATGATCAGTATCAATGTCGAATCCATGGTTTCCGAGTTCATTGAGATGAACGGTGACACTTTCGATGCCGTGCCTCGCAACATGGGGGAGGAGGAGATATATAAATTTATTGAAAATGACCGACATTTACCAGTGCCGAATCCATAGTTTTCGGGGTCTCTGAGATGAACAATCTGATGCCTTTTAAATCCAAATTCAGTCCCGCAATTTGGGGAGGAGGAGGGGAGAGAAATATATAAATCTTCGAAAATGACCAATATCAGAGAACGCTTTAGTAATAGTAAAAAGTGACTGACTAACGAAACATATTATTTTTTGAATTTAACCTAACGAAGTGGGTAATTGATGCTTGTAATCCATACCCACAAATGAGACTGATTTTGTACAGATATTTCAAATAACTTGTAGTTTGATGCCGTTATTTTGTATTTCTAATAAAAATCAAAAGTATTTATATCAATTGAGTTTACACAAGAGACATAGACAATTGAGTCTTTTCAGTTTCGAATTATTCTAAAATAATATTAAAAGGTTTGGTTATAATAATTATTATTTAAATTTTTTCTCTCTTTGTTTGGTCAATATTGCTAAACATATCATCAGCAGCAACAGAATATTAGCTATTCTGCCATTATTAGCAGGTTACTTGTTGCAACTGAGAAGCTTCGATGTACGATGGTCCTCCGCTAGTCTCTTAGTCTTGACGTAGCAATTTTCTGTTTTAATACCTTCCTTCAACTACAGTCTCCTTCGCTCCCTCCCTCTCTTTCCTTCCACCATACCCTCTAGCACGTCCCTCATAATACAGTTTATCCTCAGCCAATATCCCAAACCAATTTCTCTTCTTCCTCTTGACAATATCTAAAATTCTTCTTTTTTTCCCTACTGCTAATATTTCTAACACCTTCTCATTCGTTTTCCGTTCAACACAGCTAATTCTCCCCTTTTTTCTCCATGCCCACATTTCGAAAATCTGCAAATCGCTTTTGCGTAATGTCCATGTTTATGCTCCATACAGTACATATTGGAATCAGTAAAACAACATTTCAATATTTAATTGGAAGTTTGTTCAATACAAGCATTAGCTAATCGTGGTTGAAAAAAATTACATCTTTAAAGTGTAAAAATAATTTTGCAATTCATGGTATTTCAATAATCTGTGATTTCAATTGATTTTCTTTCATGCGTCTCAGGGGTAGCCTCCCAGTTTGGGAACCAATGGAGTGTTGGATCTGTTAATATATAAATAATATATAAAGATTACGAAACGTTGTGATTTGTCTTGTAAGTAGTGAAGCGTGGGCATCCATTAAGAAAATGAAGCTCATCATCTATGTTGTACACTATCATCATACGTACACGAAGGTAAACTATATTACATTTAGAAACATACATTGCATTTCCGTTACTATTGGCGCATTGTAGAGTTGATTATCCCTTATATCCAAGTAAAATTTACCTATGAAAAGCATAAGAATTCTTAAAAGCAAGATTTGCAAGACTCTTGCAAGCAAGACCAAGATCAAGATCAAGACCATCAGGGTTTTGGTCTTGGTCTTGCATTTACTCATCACTAGACGCTGTTCGTTAACCGAAATTATTTTTGCCATTAATGTAAATACAATTAATCCGTTGTAGCCGCGTTTTATTGTATGTAGTTCTTACATTTTTAAGTTTTTTTCTGTGATGAAGAATAACGAGTTGATTTTGAGTTTAACGTCGCTTTCAGTAGCGAGGCTATATGAGACAGGACCTACTGATTAACGTGGACTTCGAACCACATGAGCTCCCGCCAGGAATCGAACCCGGGCTTTCCACGCCAAATTCGCGTACGCTAACCGCTTAGCCACGAATGAGCTCCTCTTGATTTAGAATAATGTAGTAGTAGTAGTAGTAATATTGATAAGAACCGTCCTTGAGAATAATTCATTATATTAGTGAAAATGACATCAAACTATCATGTAGTCTAAAAAGAAACTAGTCTTCTGCACACGAGATTATTCGCAGCGGGTCCGGTCTAATGTCATGTGACACTTGACAGTTGAAGCTAGTAGATGTCCAAACAGTGTCGGAATTCTTAGAATAAAGAGTATGGGACTGTGCCATAAAGATTAGTGAACTTTCTGCTAATTTGTGCTATATTTTACAATTTTATTTCGATAAATACGCAAATGCTGCATAGGGCCGAGAAGAAATTTGTATTGCTTGTGGGCAAGATACGTTATCAAAATTAACAGCCAAAAGTGGTTCATTCGATTGCGTCCTTGAAATTTTGATGTCCAAGATGCTTCTTACAGTAGGAACCAACCACAGAAAAAAGTACACGATATTCTGGCAAAAGTTAAGCAAGACCACGGTGTAAACATTCGTTACATCGTAAATAACCTAAACATTTATCATTAATGTTAACCCATTTGAAGAAAGCTTATTTTTCAACCTTTATACACTGGACAATCGAAATCGTAGACTCTCACGTTGCGGGCCCTGGTGACCCCCTAATTATCACAGGATAATGATTGATACCTCGTTGGAAAGTATATAGAACACTGATTCCAACCAGGTAACAACTGTTCAATTCCCCGCCCTATTCGTAGAAGAAGAAACAAAAAGTCCTAAAATTATTTTAAAAAATTGGGGAGCCCTGGAAACTTACTGTATTTCTACGTTACCAAAATGAAGCTAATGTGTAGGCAATATACTTACGAGAATACTATAAAAAAATAGTAGCCATTACTGCAATACAAAGCGAGATAAAAATTCAGAACAAAATTCTTATAAAAACTCCTTGTATATCATTTTCGAAGGGCTGTTACAGACCTTTACGTTGCCATCCCTGGTGATCTCAGTGATTATCACACAGTCATGATTCATACATCGTTACAAAGCTGATAGAACACAGATTCCAACGAGGTAATTATGCTTCTAGACCAGTGGTTCTCAGCCTCATTCCTATCACGATCCCCATTTTATCACATCGTTTTGCCAGCGTCCCCCTTATAATTTCTGGTTTGTAATAAGTTGGAGTGCGATTTTTAATATACCTATTGCGGATATCTCACAATATGCATCTATTTCTATAATAGTAGAATCTATTTCTTGTATATAGTGGATACAGTAACTTCCCTAAAAGTCAATGGATTAAAACCCAATTTGGTCAGTTCATCCATTTTCTGTTTATCTTCGCGACCCTCACGAAACCCTTTCGCGATTCCCCTAGGTTAAAATGCAGTCTAAACCCTTGGTTATATGCAACCCACCTTACTTTGTTAAATATGTGTCTCACATTAGATATGGCAGAAATTATTCTGTTTTCTTTGATATTTAATCAATTATTATTTTTCCAAATATTTTATATGTAAAACCTTCCTTGGAAAAAAAAAACTTATTTGATCAGTATAAACCACATCGATATATGATCAATGATTCTCGATAAAATCTCATATAACTCTATAAACAAACAAACATACATGGGATTAACATACAGATTCTGATTGAGGATCGTGCGCATGAGCCCACGTATGCCGCAAATGCACAATCACCATTTCTGCTTAAGACATGACACAAACAGCAAAGCAATAAGTTCACGTTTTTTCAATGATTCACGGGGTGAAAAAGAAGGCAAATGATAATATACAACCTATCTCGTGTCCTTTCCAGTAACCTCTATTTGTTGGTGTCACGTACACAACGATTTCATACAATGATCATCATCTTCCTGATCAATCTACCTGATGATTTTCTAATACTGATAGCAAAAACCTGACCATCGTGAAAACAAGTTGAGAAATACGCTCAACGCACGTATAGTAGGAAAACATGCATTTCGCAGAAGAGTTGACACAATTCCACTCAGAAATATATGCTGAAAGCTACTTTATCTGTAACATTTAAATAGTTAAAATAACTTTTTTAATTAATACTCAATCAAGACGTGTACTCAAATACCTGAAAGAGCTTTCTTGCGGATATGTAATTTTCTTGCTCATTTTTGCTGCAGAAGACTTGGGGTCGATTTCTGGTGGAAGCTCATGGTTCGAATCCCATATTCAACTGTAGATCAACGTCTCATATGCAGAATCTTAGTTTCGATTTTGAAAGGGACGCTAAACTTCAATCAAATCAACCAATCAGATAGTTGAAAGCTGAAAAGTACATTTCTTTCATGACGTATAAAAAGGATAAGAAAAGGAAATTCAGACCCCCAAGTCCTATAAACTATTTCTAGCGAAACACCGACAATGTTTTGGAGATGATTGAGGACACCAAAATTTGTCGGGAAAAAATGCAAAAAACAGCCTAACTCAGTAATAAAATGTCGGATCAAATTCATTTCGAGCGAAATCCAGAAATCGTTTTCTTCGACTGTTTTCAACAAAGCGGCCTCACAGTGGCGTAATGGCCATTGATTAGTGGTTATGTCCATTGAGACTATTTTTATATCAGGATCAAAATATCCACAACATATTACGGTTTCAGTAATTTTCACCGAAATCCAGAATATCGTTATCTTCGGCTGTTTTTTTTAAGTGGCCCTGTAGTGGCCAAACGATTGAAGTGGTTGGTGGTTGTGCCTAATGAGACTTTTCTCAGATCATGTGGTTCGGATTCCACGTTAATCAGTAGGTCCACGTCTCATATAGCCTCGCTGCTGAACGGGACGCTAAACTAAAAATCAACTCAACTCAACTTTTCTCAGAATCACAATATTCACAACATATTACGGTTTCAAGTAATTCCACCAAATCCAATTTCCATAAGAAGTGTGCGGAGTCATTTACAATGTTTCCCCACACATCGTACCTTTGTCCTCCCCCCCAAATTTACCATTCTCAAATTTGTATCATTTTCAATTAAATATTACGCCCTTCTAAGTAATCTTATGGGCGCAACAAACACCGTAAACCTCGCCTGTGGCCACCTCCGTGAACACACTATAAAGCTGAAAATGTCGTCTTGAGAAAATGAAAGAGGAAAAGCTTTCTGAGTTGCAGTAGTAGTGGTAGAAGGAAAGTCATTGTTATGTGATAAAGCAAAAAGAAGACGAAAGAGGAAGATGGGAAATGAATTACTGGAAAAATCCATTTAGAACTTTTTTTTTAAAGTTATCTTTCAGGGCTTCGTGTTGTATTTGCGGTTGTGGCTAAGTGTAACGGGTTTTTCCTTATTTTCTACGCACTGTTGTCTTCCTTCCCAAACTGAAAGAACTTGCACTTTTTAGTTTTAAAGTCCGAAAAGGTCGCATTGCACTCACAGAATCCGTTCTTTTTCTCACTCAACATTAGACGACATTTTCCCCTTGCGTTCGTTTCTGTTCAACGTGCATGGGTACACATTGTGCCACAACCGTTAGCATCAGTTAGTTCTTATAATAATGCTGTACAAGGACATACAGAAGGCGCGGGAGATGGAGAGAGGTTGTAGCTTGTCACGATAAAATGAAACTCTTCTCAAGCTTAAGTGAGCTGAAAATTGCATCAGGCTCTTCAGTTCAACAGCTGTTATTAACCTAAATGCAGACTTATGTCAGGTGATGGATTTTTTAGGTGCTGTTTAGAGTATAAATAGTTCTAAAAGCATTCAATATAAAATCCTATTCCAGTGTTTATACATTTTAAATGATATACTACATTCACTCATTTAATATAGACAATTTATAGAGGAGATTGAGGCTATACACTTCCTTCAAATATATATACACACATTGTATTCTAGGACATTAAGAACGTTTAACGTGAAGAAAATTCAAAGGTAACATACACACACACACACACCATATATATATATATATATATATATAGATAGATAGATAGATAGATAGATAGATAGATAGATAGATATAGATATATATTTGAGCTTAACAAAATGATATGCCCGAATGTAAAATCTGAAGCATAGTTTGAGGTAATAGAGAAAAACATTTTTTTAGAAAATATAAAAATTGATCTTGTACGCGAATCATGCCCCTTATTGAGATCAAATTGGTATTGATATATACCAACACTGAGCTGTTCATTATGACTAGACATAAGATTTTTATGCAAATGCGTATTTTGTTTGTTTATATGTATCTCTGTTAAACTTGTATTATTATTGTTAGAAACCAACTCGAATTTGAAGTTTTAAACTGCATATAAATGCATATTTCAAAGGTTAATGTATATATTAAATGCTTAAGAGCATATTCAGCATATTTTGTAAGTTTTTAATTTCAGATATATGCTTATAGCATGGAATAAATACAACTTTAGATTGGATTTTCAATGCATTTAAATGTCCATACAACAGAATTACTTATTTATTTATTTATTTATTTATTTATTTATTTTTTTGCAAATAAAATAAATTGAAATCGTTGAGCTTTACGTCCGACGTTTTTGCCGGGTAGGCTAAAGGAGACGGTGATGATGAGAAATAAATGAACATGGTGGAATGAAGAAAGTGGGAGGAAACGGCAGAACCTCTTCTCACCACAAAGTTCACTTGGCGAAAGCTGGGATCGAACTAGGGGCGCCATGCACCAGAAGTGAACGCTCTACCATTAAGCCACCCTTGCTTTTTTGCACGGGAGGATGGAGGAATTTCTAGTTTATGAAGGACTACTAATGATAGCAAGCGATCAGCAGTCCAAAGACAATTCTCAAGACGTTAATAGAAATCTGATAAAGACTCATTTTAAGAGCTTACCAAAAATAATTAAAAAAAAAAAAAAAACAAGAGACGCAATGGTTGCTGTTCTGTGAATGCTTAGCTCTAGTTGATAAAGTTACCCACAAGCTGTAATCAATTCCTGGTGAATTTGGGCACTCTATGGAGAAGAAATCAATGGATGTGTCATGCTAGAAATTCTGATTATAAAACAACTGAAGCCTTGTGAAAATACCTTCAACGGTTATATTCCAACCTGAAAGGATTACAAACTGACACCACAAAATGTAGAGAAGTATCTTCTGGTATACTATAAGGTGAATTAAGGGAAGGAGTAAATCGGAAACTAATTTTAAAAACGGAAACTAATTTTTGTACAGTGGAAACACATAAAAATGTGAGGCCCTCAAAGTAATGCACTCTAAAATACAATTGAGAAGAAAAACTAGGAATTGTGTTCTTATATCACTGTGTTTATTTTTAAACCTTAATCTGTGTATGTTTTTAAAAATTTCGTACATACAAACTAAATACCACCAAAAATAAATTATGAAAAGAAACCCCTGAAACGTAAAGTACACTTTCGATGTTACATTTTACCTATAAAACTTCTGTCACAACTTTGCTGCATGTTCGAAAATGTTCTCTCTTATTATTATTATTATTATTATTATTATTATTATTATTATTATTATTATTATTATTATTATTATTATTATTATTATTATTATTATTTAATCGAAAGATCCAATATATTTTAATCAATTTTTTTCTTGTATGTCTTATATCTGGAGAACTGCATACAGTGTAGCCAAATACAAAATATCAGATAACTCAGTATGATGTGCTTATTCCGTAGAAAATACGAAAACTCGATTTAGGGGACATTAAATCTTTTGTGGTCTCTGATCCAAAAATGATTATTAATCCCAAGATTGCGATTTTTGATGTATTTTTTGGATCATTCCTAAAATTCTTGTTGTATTGTTAGTGCATATTTTAAACACATTTAACAACATAGTTGCATGAGTACATCACGAATTTTAAGTGCATAAAAATCCGATGTCTAATTATCACACAAACAAGACGATAGTGCTTAGTTATGGTTAATGAGATATAATCTAGAATTATTATTAACTTTTGAATTTTAATTTCTGTTTAACTAAAACATTGTCCAAAGATAAGACACATATCAGTTGTTAGATCACATCGAAATCAACAAAATAACATGCTTGAAAGGCCTCATCACAGCGAAATTAAAATACGACCAATTTTACAGTAATTATGTGATATTTTCAAATAGATAAAAGATAATTGAAAAGTGGAACAAGAACTCGCTAAACAAATACGGTTTACATGAGATACCGTTATCAAGACTCACTTATCTGCTTTCGATTTCCAGCAATTTAGAAATTCGGTATTTATTTTCGCGTTTCTAAATGGCTGCAAACGGAAAGCTACTAGGTGACTCGTGATAACGGTATCTCATGCAAAATTATATTGTCTGGTGCGTTCTTGTTTCACATTTCGATTATCTTTCATCTATTGGAAGATATCACATAATTACTGAAAATTTTGCGATACTTTAATTTTGTAGTGACTAGGCTTTCTAAGAATAAATCTTCATGTGTGCCTTTCGTTGTCAATATTTATTGATACTGTTTATTTTGCTGGGAATAAGTTATTATTTATATGCATAGCAAAAATGCGCTGCTATCTAGGCAGATTGTAGCTATCGTTGTCTGTGCTTTTCTAACAGCGACACACTATACCCCTTTACAGACTGACTACTTTTATACGTTTGATGGAAAGCTTAATGTAAGCACACCGGATAAAAAAGTGTCACCGCACCCACCCTCCTTTTCATAGAAGTCACCATCAGCAGGTAACACTACCTTTAGCCTGCAAGGACTTCGGGAAATGTTCCACTCGCTCATTAGTAGATCCCGCGGTTCAGCAAAGCACGGGGATAGGTACATGCTCCAAATATTTCCACATAAGCTTTTACTTAATTGGATTTGCAGGATAGACCATGTGAAATATAATGTCTGAATGTTTTTAAAGAATATACTATGATACAAACGCTGTGGATCCTCTGAATACGGCAGTTATATCTTGAAATATGAGAGCGTCCACTGTACCACATTTCATCATATGCTGTTGAAATGACAATATCTGATCATTTAGAATATGAACATGCTGATTCATGCACATATTGTGGATAAAGTGTTTCAATGGGCTTTCGGTGTATATATAGCCTATTCGACGCCGAGTATGGTATTATTACAATACAGAGAACAACGCGATTCGTCGGATAATACTGCACGCCTCCAGTCTACTATAGCTTGTGGCTATGTTCTTGAGCCT
This sequence comes from Thermobia domestica, assembly GCF_964235325.1. NCBI lineage: Eukaryota > Metazoa > Arthropoda > Insecta > Zygentoma > Lepismatidae > Thermobia > Thermobia domestica. The sequence goes on from NC_137467.1 coordinate 85,759,596, forward strand.
ATTGAAGACATGCTGCTTTATGGACCACAGTAAGAAATGAAATGAAATCTTCCACGTTCCACGGTTACGTCTTGTAACTAAAGGAAATAGTCCAGATGAGAATGAATGAAATGGTAGGATGAGAAAATGGGAGAAAACAGGACGAGAAAAGTGGGAGAAAACAGAACTGCAAGAAAATTCACGCACACAGTGTTTGTTCACCACAAAGTCCACTTGAGGCCGCCAGGAAGGCAGCGCATCACAGGTGAAGTGAACGCTCTACCACTAAGCCATCGCGATCCCGTCACCACAGTAAGAAATGCTCTTCTTAGTAGTACTCGAACCCAGATGACCCTTTTATCAAATTCCTTTCGTAATTCTTTCGAAAAATGGTTGAAATAAACTTCCATTTACGGAATACTATAATTCCTCGGGTTTGAAAACTATTTCCCTTGACCAAGCGTGAAACTCGTTGGCAATCTCTCTAAACTAGGAATTTTTTCGACTACAGATCTGACCCGTTTTGCACCACATGCGTGTGTGCTTGAGCACTCTTTGTAGATAAGTTGAAAAATCTGCTATGATGCATCAACTAATCAGAAATTTCATTTCTCCTGTATGCCCATGTGTCCATGAACACGCTCAATTACATGCTTAATAAACGGGATTGAAATCGGTCAAAAGTGAAGAAGTGAATTTTCCTTAACTTAAAAAAAAAAAAAAAAAAAAAAAAAAACGGATGCTGGCTTTTATTTTTGTGCATTAACGAGTAGCACGTATCATTATCTTATACAAGGTTCTACAGTATATTAAGATATTATTTTTTATTTATTTACAGTACTTATGACCATCTATCGCAGTCTTTTAAATGTAATCTGCTCATGGCAAAATTAGTAAAATATCTATTTTTTAAACGTTAAATACTAAGAAATCATTTAGTGAGTATAAAATCGTGAGCGCTCAAACTTGGTAAAATGTAGATCAAGGCCATTCGCACACTAACGCGTATTTTATGTTTTTACGTAATATGCGTTCTCCTAATTTATTGCCAACGCTTCAATTCATTAGGCCTTCAGAAAATATATAAAATACCATTGTCTAAGTCTTATTTTACTTCAGATATCTCAGTCGCAAAACCTAATTATGGCGTTTCTCTAGACATTTTTTGGGATTTAATCTTTTTATTCTTGTCCAATATAAGTAATATCATCTCTAAATTATGTAACAAGTAACGTGCCAGTTTTTTTCTTTTTTTTTCTATAACTGGTACAGAGAGTGGACACCTCTGAAGCAATATAATCCAATTCGATTGACACCATTCCTTTGGAGTTCTTTAATGAACAAGTATATTTTATCGCAACTCTCTTACTGTATTTCTCTTATAATCTTATTGCCTGGTTTTTCAGAATAGAGACAGGTGCCACTGTGAAATTGTAAATAGTATGGTTTGTAAATAGTACCATAAAGAGTAAACGATATACACTGACCACCAGTTAAATTAGAGACACCTACCTAATACCGCGTGTAGCACCCACCGTGTAGCACTACCTTTCGTTCTGATAACGGCAGCTACTCGCGCGGCATGGACTCCACGAGGCACCTGAAGTGTTGTGTCATCTCAATCCATATCTGCTACAAAGTCTCCCACAAATTCCGTAAGTTGGTCGGAAGAGTGTCCACGGCCCGAAGGCATCATCCTGCTGAAAGAAGAGATCACTATCCGGATGTTGCAGCCGAGGAAATGACAGGACCTGGTCATCAAAAAGATCGCAGTAGCGTTTAGCTGTGAGGACCGTGTCACACGTGTTAGGGAATCCATTTCAGTCCATGTAAACATGCCCCAGATGAGAATACCACCACCACCGGCCTGGATAGTTCCCTGCTGGCATGATGGATCAATTGCCTCGTGCGGTTGAAGACGTACCCGTACTCGTCCATCAGCATGTACCAATATGAAATGTAACTCATCTGTCCAGACAACATTTTTCCACATTTCCCCTGTCCAGTATCGGTGTTCTTTTGCCCATGCTAGACGTTGTTTCCTGTGTTGTGCGGTTAGAAGGAGTGATCGCGTGGGTCAATAGCTTCTGTACCCAATGGCGAGTAGGTGGTTGTGGATTATGTGGCTAGTAACACAGCGTTGTTGTCCTGCATTGAACCTCTCCGCGATTTGACGCACTATCTATCAATCGACACTATCTATCGGCTGTTCCGATGCGAGCCAATTGGCCCTATCCTTGTCGTCGACACGCCCCTGACCACTGCAGTTTGCCCGTACGGGTGCGGTTTCACCGGAAGCCAGGTACTCACGATACACCCTTGACAAAGTTGCCTTTAAAAATCCGAGTTCAATAGCCACTTCCAAAATCGAACCATCCAGTCATCTGGTCCCTACGATTTGACCATGGTCAAATAAACTCAGATCCTTCGTTTTGCCCATCACACACTGCACTGATACGGATGCCGAGAGAGGAAGCACACGTGAGCAGTACACGCGCGATGTGTTTCATTCACACGCACTGGTGGAGCCTCTGCAGGGCGGTTTCTGCAACTGTCCTGCTGTCTCTAATTCCACTGGTGATCAGTGTAGGTGAAATGTATTCTTGGGATGCTTAATCGGTCGCAGGAAATCTCTTCTCGATTTTTATTACCGTTTTTGTTCTATAGTGATCAACGTATAAACCAGCAATGGTTTCTTCCGATTTGAATATTACTTCAGTAAGAGAACTCGATTACTAACTTTTCATACTCTACATCGTGACTTCATTTGGTAGTGATCCATCATGTAGTCCATGAGAGTCTTTTCGACTTACAGATGGACGGACACACGGACAGGGTAATTATGAAGTACAACGAAGTTTCGGTGAATCCTTTTCAACAAGATTTCAATAGCTCCGCCGAACAACGTTGCAAGCGACAATTTCTGTCACACTGACATTTTAACAGAATAACGGTACTGTAATAGAAGTTCCAATTCTATGTGACATCATTTGATAAAAAGGCATAGTTTGAAACTGAAAAAGTAAATTTAAAGCTTATACATAACCAACATATACGTAGGTAGTTTTTTTTCGATTTCTGTAAACATGGATTGTTGTTACTTGCAACGTTGTTCGGCGGAGCCATTCATTTGTTCCTGATTGTAGTACTCTTGTCTACAACATACAAGTTGATCTGTGTCCCTATTACCTTGAACATTCAAAACATTCTAGAGGTGAAAATGGTTATCCCTGCCAGAGATGGAGTTTTTCTTCTTCAAGGGGCCATTTATTTTTTTGTCAGGGGAAGAGTCCATGGCATCCCCGTCAATTTTCATATTGGTAAGAATAAAAGCTTAATTTAGTACCATCTATGTACCCTTCAAAAAGAAGCAAAAGAAAAAAGTGCCCAGTTTGTTCGTTTCCTTGGTGTTTAGGAAATCATCGTCAGATACAAACAGTGATCAATTGTCTACTTTCTAAACCGTGACTTCTTCTAAAGAAAAATGGAAATACAGTAGAAAGTCGAAACTTCGAACTAATTGAGACCACAGGTAGTTCGGATTTTCGAAAATGACCAAGAAAATGCCATTACAGTGCATTTAGTAATTGCAATACCGTGCGTAAGGCTACTTAGATTTAATGTTTCTGGAGAACCTGCTCGTACACTAAATAACACTGTTCTTGTAACTCGTACTTAAAACTTAACTTGTATAGGCCTAAGGGTAAATAAAAATAAAAATATGTATGACAAACAATTACATATGAATCAGTTTTTGTAAAAATATTGACTTCACACAACGCTGAGGACAACCCTATGGTTTGTTTATTGCTAGCGCTAAGACAAAATGTAAAAAGCTTCTAGGGACCGTGTTCGGATTTTTGACGTTCGGATTATCGACGGCCTACTGTAAATCATAAAATCAAAAACGTTAAGTCTAAAACTTTGGAAAATTAATAAATAAATAATAGCATTCAGCGGGATTCAAGTTCAAAATATTTGGATCCGAACACAAAGAAAGAACTTAGCATACATGGCTATCGACACACCTGTAAATATACCTTTCAGTTGTATTGATAGTGTAAAAACCCCTTAACAAACTTCCTTATATTTTACGAATGGTTTTGGTCGAAAAGCATGTGTGTTTTCTCTAATTACAAACAAGGTTTCTGTATTTGCTAAGGTACTATTTTGTCCTGAAAGTAACATTGCATTAAGAAACAAAATAGGACACGAATATATCAAACAACAAATAGCGAGGTGTGTTGGGAATACTTTATTACTCTGACCCTACCTCCTTTGAATGCATTGTGCCAAACTTTCTATTTTATGGCATTTAGAAAAATCCAGGCGCGCAAATACACGTAGATTTTGACGAAGAAGTGTATTTTGAAGAAGAGTAGACTGTTTAGACAATTAAGATTATGTATCTACAATAAAAATTAGAATAATTATAATTTATTGCAGAATTACAGTGCCCGTAAAGTTGCGCAACCCAAAGTTTAATTGCGTATATCTTTTGAACCAAAAACGAGAAAGATCTGAGACTAGAAACTAATGTAAGCGTGTTCCATGTAAATATTTTCGAGATTAGGAGCAATGTTGGAATTTGTAACGTGTTTGTGTAGTAACGAAAGAAATTACCGACAGTGTAAAATAAAAAGAAATGTACAAAATGAAAAAAATCAATATTCAGTTGCAGAAAACTTATTTCCTGCTGGTGAGTTCCTGTATATGTGTGCAGTATGCATCAATATTTATTCATTGGTGCGAAAATATGACAAAGTTCATGCAGTCTTGCCATATAAAAAAGCTGTTTAATGCAAGTCCGTATTTTCTTTCTTTCTTTTTTTTCTTTTTCTTTCTTTTTTTTTTGACAGAAACGGCGTAAAATTACTGGAAAGGTGTGTTTTAGGTTAATTAATAATAAGCAATGAGAATTTGCACATGATTTATAACCTGAGTTTTATGAAAAAAATTTGGGATATAAAATTACCCGGCTGGCATAAAAATCTTAGGTTATCAATTATGTGCAAATTCTCATTGTTTATCATTATTTGATAACTAACATAACATACTTAATTAACATATTAACATAATTAACATATTTTATTTTACACTTTCGGTACTTTCTTTCGTTACTACACAAAAGGTTACAAATTTCAACATTGGTCTTGACCTCGAAAATATCTACATGGAACACGCTTGCATTTGTTTCAGGTCCCAGGTCTTTATTGTTCTTGGTTCAAAAGATATATGAAATCAAGCTTTGGGTTGCGCAACTTTACTGATACACTGTATAATAAGTAAACTATAAGTGCCACTGTATATGCAAATTTTCCTGACATTAATCTTTTTGACATATGTGTCTGTAATTCAGTAAAAACATGTTTAAGTTAGTATCAATTGTTTCGTTCTGGTAGAGTACAAATGCTTAAAAAAAAAAAAAAAAAAATATCAGTGTTTTTGTATTATATTGGGTTGTTGGAATCATAACAAGTCAGTTACAGGTGTAAACTATGACGTGTGAAGTAACTCAAAGCTTAGTCAGACTTGAAGTTTTTCTTTTTCTGCGTCTTACGATTTTATTGAAGAATACCAGAACAAGTGTGTTGACTCATACTGTACAGTTATTTGCATTACTATAAAAGCTTAAAATGACTTCTAGTGCCCTCTATACAACTAAGTAAACACATAAATTGATTCTTTTTTGTCTGTTCAATACGCTAGTTTTCCACGTTAGTTAAAAGAAATCTATCTACGCATCCGGAATTTTCTTGTTACACATGAACTGTATCGCAAGTATACTTTCAGATCAGAATATGATTACTTTTAAGACATGTTAGCCTTCAGGATACAGACATATTACAACTAATAACTTTAAAGCGTTTCTTATACGATTTATGAATGAAGAATTATAGTTTATAAGTTATTCTGTACTAAATATTATTACTCGGAGGGCGCATGGTTTCGTACTGGAGTTCTTGTCTCTGGTACGAGTACAACAATATTTTTGTATTCATCATAGCACGACTTAGTAGATATTTTAGGAGAAATAAACAATATGTGAGTATCGTTTCACAGTGTGAGACTAAGACCTCCAAACTAAAGTCTTTCCAGCCTTAGAACAAAGTAGACGTAAATAAAGCAAAATGTATTACTCCGCGGCAGTGAGAGACGTGACGCTTACTGTCGTCGCATAATCTCCAAAGTGTAAGGCTATGGTTCATTGGTAAATAATTAACGCACTGACACTGACTACTGCTATGTGTTTTCTTAAATCGTTATATAAATGAGATGACCTGTGTTCCTGTTGTCCTCTTTTGTGTTTTTTAACGCGAAACGGAGATGGATTATTGTCACTCATCGTTGCCATGAAACTCTGTAGAAAAAATACTTTACAATTTCAAATGGGTGGGGTCGGCGCGCGAACGCATACGCATGTGTAGTAAATATTATATGTCAAAGTACGGGTGAGGTTGAAATACAGCTACATGTACTGTTAAATATTATATTTATATATTGCGTTTATTATCACAAAATGTAGGATAAATTCAGATATCTTTATTTGAAATTATTATTTTAGTAGGGATTATATTACGGTAGGATACCAGTGCAGTGAAATCAACAACCAACCACTGTTCATCAACTCACTGGTAGTCAGGTGGGTTTGTTTACATCTACTTTTTTCTGAGGCTGGAAAGAAATTATGTGAATACTCAAACTTAAGTACTGCAACTATAAGCATGCGAACCGACTATGTGGGTGCTCCGGGGCTCCAGCATCCACACAAATAATTTTGTGGGTGCAGCGCGTCCACAAGATTTTTAGTTTGGAGCCGAGTTTGAACCTGTTTCTCTTGCGCTTAAGTCAGCCGTGTTACCGATTGAGCTAGGGCAGCCCCAAGTTATCCTTATAGTATCGGTATATTTTATTTTATCATAGCACAGCCCTTTATGACAGTATTCGTAAAAGATTTTAACTATAAATAAATCAACCAAATATCGAGACTTCTCTGAAATCATATAAGTTAACACGTCCCGCTATTGATATGCACCCATATAAATTTTGAGAAGTCAGTACCGTTGAATATAAGTATTGGTTGCAATAGAGTAATAAGGTCAAAGATAGAACCCGTTCTTCGGACGCTGAATAATATCAAAAAGCCATTATTCGCTATCCCTTACTGTCTCTGATCTATAGTGATAACCGTTGAAACCTGAACTTGTTTCAATCACTTTTGGTTTGAATAGAGGGCTTAGGAAGGAAATAGAACTTATTCTTTCAACACTGTGTAACGTTATTTCTTTCGTTACAATCCCTGATTAGAAAATATATATTGAATAATTATATATTACGTAAGATTATGATAAAATCACACCTCGAGTATACACTTCAGAATATATTTCGTACTATAATTATATCGAATTTGTCACATTGAAAAAATGAACAACAATTCCTACAAGATGGTTCTTCGTTCTTTTTTAAGTTACCATATCAACTAAATAAACAGGTTGTCTTACCTACGAAAAACAAGAAATATATCGATATAATGCAAAATATTTAAAATTATTTCTTTATATTTTCTTCTTCTTCTTCTTAACAGCTTGTGCCTTTTAAAAAGCACTTTTACCCGTAAATAGAAACAATATTTAGAAGTACATACAAAATATACATTATCGTTGTAACTGAATCGATTGCAAAAAGCCGCTTCTTGATATCGTTTACCGGTTTCCTTCTACAGAAATAAGTATTGAAATTGACAGTAATAGTAAATTTGAACCACTTCTGATTTTTAGTACAATGTTCTGAATAGTCATGACATGTCTTAAGACGCTGCAACGTTTAAAAACCACTTCTCAGTATCTATTGCCATGTTTGCTATATGGGATAAACGTAGAAACCGGAAATGGATATTTTAACCACTTTCCGTGAAAAGCTGAATCAATTGCAAGAAACCGCATCTTAATACCATTTACCATTTTTGCTCTGCGTAAATCAATATTGAAACCGGAAGTAATAATTAATTTGAACCTCTTCCGGTTTCGATAAAGTGTTGTGGATAGTCATGATATGTCGTCTTAATTCGCTGAATCGTTTGCAAAAAGCCGCTTCTTGCTATCTGTTACCGTTTTCGTTCTACAGTGATAAACGTTGAAGCCAGTATTGAAGCTGGAAATAATAGTAAATTTGTACCACTTCCGGTTTTGATAGAGTGTTGTGGATAGTCATGATATGTTGTCTTCAAACACTGAATCATTTGTAAGAAACACCATGCTGTCTGTTACTGTTTTTGTTCTATGGCAATAAACGTTGAACCGGAAATTACTAATTAGAACCATTTCCGGTTTGACCAGAGTTAATGGAGGAGATGGAATATATCCTTGGAACACTGAATCGATTGCAAACAACCTCATCTCAATATCTCTTACCGTTTTTGTTCTGATACCTACAGACAGACAGACGGACAAAGCCGTTTTAAGACTTCCGACACTTTATTGCATAGAATAGTTTGGAAGTCTAATAAGGAGGGACGGAATTACACTAGACTCTCGTTACTCCGGCCATTCTTATGTGGGTGCCGGATTATTGAGTGTCTGACATTTATTTTATTTATTTATTTATCTTGTTTTTCTTTATTTATTTTGAAAACATAGGGGATATAGTGTACTGTACTTTATTAAATCCGAATATACATTAATTTTCAAAGAAAACTTAGTCCTTGAGTAGTATCACTCACTATGAAACATGTCCCTAATTTTTAACTGTCGCAATGATGATACGCGACAATGACATGTTTTATTACGCAACCGAACTGTAAAGAAGCTACAATTTGGAATATGTAGAATATATAAAGCATTGTTTAACTAAGCATTGTTGCGCATGGGCACGATAATTCATTGTGCACGTGTTCTTGGTTGGATGTGCGCCGGGTTACTGAGGTCGGACTACTGAGGGCTGGATTACTGAAAGTCTAGTGTGCAATAAAAATTACACACACACAAGAGAATAATAGGCAAGAACAAACAGTAACATGCCTTCTTTCTGTCTAATTTGGTAAGTTACGCACATACAGTAAGGTGTTAATCTACAAGATTTATGCGGAAATCTAAAACTGCAAATTACTTTTTTCTTGTTCTTGTTAATATTTTAATAAATATTTAAGAAAGAAGTTACTTAAGCAATATTGTCACGTTTAACCCACTATATTAATATTCATTTCCTTGTTTAAAGGGAAATCATACAAGAAAACTGAAAGAAAGTTAAACACAGGTGTTGGTTTAGACTTCTGAATTCTCAATTTTTTTCATTTCTTTTTTATTCTCGCTTTCCCTCCCACTTTTCGCATTACGTCTGTCCTAATGCGCGAAATGCGTGCTTCTTTAGCCTCGATCGAGGTGGGTGGGCGTTGCTTGAAAATCGCACAGAAGTGGAACAAAGTGTGTAAGCAGGTAAGGGTAAAAACAACTCGGAATTCGGGTCTTCTTAAGATGTGTATCACGACGCATACTATAGCTAGTTACTGGTGTTTTACTAATGGAGTGACATGTATACAGTAAAACCTATTAACCTGACCATCCATTCAGTATGGTCATATACGAGTATATGATGAAAATTGTGTTCATACTTTCGAACGCTATTATCAGTCAGACCTATTTTAACGGCATTCAAAGATATTTATTTATATTGTTAGTAGGTTTGCACATAATATAAATTATAGTGAATTCGAACAAAGTAAGGTCTCGTAGGTTAGTAATAGAGTGCTCACCTTTGGTGCAGGGTCCCTAATTCGACCTTAGTGCACACGAATTTGTAGAGGACAACATCGTGAAATGAGATGAACTGACATATTTCAGTTTAACGTCTCACGATTATACCTGTGAGGCTAACAAGAGAAGTTTGGGAGAAAGCATCACCTGGAAAGAAACTAAGCATGCCATTAGAAGGACCAATTCCTGCTGATTACAACTAGCTAATAAAATTCCTGTACGGTTCATAACTGTTCGAGAGATTCAACTTCGGATTTTTATATGATAAAATGAGTATATGCGCATTTAAATGCGTTAAGTACAACATTAATAGCAACGAGTGTTGATATACGAATTGATATCTATCGGAGATAACAGAAAAAACTCTTTTGCATCAACTAACAGGTATGTTAGTAAAAAAAAAAATAGTCATTTTACTGTTCACAATAATTATAGGTTAAAGATGAAAATTGATCACTGTTGTTCTTCTTTCTATGAAGAAATGACGTAGGCAAAAGATTTCATTGCACCATGACCAATTGCGTTGCATCTGTCAGGGGAACAGTTCACATAACCAAAGCGAAAAGTAAATTCGACATGTGATTCAAAAGGTATATAATTTATAAGATAACCTGTCTTGTGAACACAAACTGAAACAACCCAATATATCGTGGTGAGCAGAACTGATTCATTATTAGCATGGACACGAACGTTATTTGATTGTTTAGTTGGTACATTATAACGTTCGGGTGAAGAAGTTTCATACTATGTACAAATCTCCTGCCGTAATATTTGATTGTTCGGAATCTAAACATATCAAACGATTGTACAAATCATGTGCAGTTCTTTGGTATATTCTCAATCATTACGACTTTGACATCCGTCATCCAACTTGCAATGAACAATTTGTCTGTGAATGGACCCCAGTGATCAAGCAGGAGCAAGTTCAAAGCATCAGGCTTCGCAATGGGAGAGAATACTTCGGTTATATACTTCTAGCGTATTCGTGCATTTAACGTTGAATCTCTGCCATGGGAGAGAATACTTCGGTTATATACTTCTAGCGCATTCGTGCTTTTAAAGTTGAATCTCTCTAAAAGTTCTCAACCGTATAGGAATTTTATTAGCTTGTTGTAATCAGCATGAATTGCTCTTTCAAATGGCATGCTTAGTTCCTCTGCAGGCGGGTGCTTTCTCCCGAACTTCCCTTGTAAAGGAGATGTATGATTAAGGTAAGTGAATGATGGAAAAATTGGTGGTATGAAAATGTGGGAAGAAACTGGAGTACCCTGAGAAAATTTACTTGGCCGGGGATCGAATAAGGAACCTCTCGCACTAGAGGTAAGCGCTCTACCACTCAAATTTGTGCTCTAACTTGCTATCCAATTACAGGACTCACGTCAGGTATTGAAATTGAGGTAGGCTCAGCTCAAAAGCCGTGCCTGCGAGTTTAGACATGTCTGCTAGGAAAGGAAGAGGTTCATGCAGGTTAGAAACAGTAAGATTAAAGGTAATACTTCATTTCTTGGGTGCTATAATTTAGCGTTCTTGCTCCACAATCGGGAGGTCCTAGTTATTCTATCTATGTTTTTAAGGATACATTAAAATATGGATCCTGGTCGCCTTCCTCCCACTTCTTTTCCCATTGTTGTTATTAATCCCAGTGTAAACTGACTTTACAAACAGAGATGTCGAGACTAAGTAAGGTCAATGTTGAAACTCAGTAACTGCCCGCAAGCCTTAAAAGTAAGTAGCAAGTCAGAGCCTGAGCAAGCACGGACCCAATGAGGTTACTAAGAGCGAACAAGAGTTTGGACCGCGAGACTAAATAAGTTAATTGGTCTCACAATTCATAGGGACTCGAGAGAAAACGTAACCCACCTGAATTAGTCAGCCCAAACCCGAGCAAGTGCTAGCCTGTGATAGCACGAGTGTCAATGAGATTAACTCTCAGCCTGCGCGAGTGTCGATTGCAAAATAGCCACCTCTGCTTGAAGACGGCATCTGAAAATTTCAGTGTTTCTTCTAGGCAAGCTTTCTTCCACAAAATTTTGTCCAGGGAAGGGCAAAATCAAAATGTGAAGGGGCTGCACTGGTACACTATTTATCAAAAGTAGTGCTCTACACAAAACTGGCATGTAATTGCAATTTCATTTATCTTAGGACAAAGTGGGGGCGATAATAAGCTCCGGGTGGATTCGTCCCCTAGGAGTTGACTGTTTGTAGGAATTGACCAATCGCCCTCTCACCACGAACTAAACTAAATGGAAATTACATGTCACTCTTGTGCAAGGTATGCCCTTTAGTAAATAGTGTCCGAGTACAGCCCCCTCACATTTTGATTTGCCTTTCCTGGACAAAATTTTCTGGAAGAAAACAGGCATATAATTACTTCTGTTTTTCGTTATCAGATTTTGAGTTTCTGTCTTAACAAAAATGATAGCCAACTCTTCTGAGTCCTGGCCAGAATTCGTGAGAAAAGTGAGGATACTCTGAGAAAAAGAAATTTTTGCTACAGGGTCTGAAATCAACTGCCACTAATTTATATAGACATGTTACTAGATATGAAATTCTGTATACATCTACGTTACTTTTAAATACCCTTAAACCTTTCCATTTCATTTTGTAAGTTACATTTTCTTTTTATTTTATTTTTTTAAATACACATTTTTCATAGAACGTTTTTGGCCAAGGCTTATGTGAGTACCCACATCGCACTTTCATAATCACGTTTTCAAGGTAAAAGTGCACCAAATCGTGATATGCGTTCACCGTTCCTCGTGACATACTGCTCCGGGCTGAAAAGAAACCTTGTATATGTTTTGATAGAACAAGTTTTATCTTTTTTTTTTTTCTTGGGCTACTAGACCTGTTCATGCCATATTGGGAAAGTCCTGTAAATAAGCGAGCGGTCAGTTACTCGGTTTCTCTTGATGTTTTGCTCTAGCAACCAGGAAGGACAGATCCTTAATGACGATCCGCATACATTTATTGCATTTAATTTTTTTTTGCCTCTTTTTAAAATGATATCACAATGATATGGTTTTGAAAAGATGACTGCTAAATGTATGACTGTATCCTAGTTCACGGACAAATAGAAATTACACCGATTTTATACGCCGACGTACCGTAGTTACTGGTCAATATTTTTCTTTCTTTTTCTCCAAGTTAAAGTACATGCTTCTCTCCAACCACATTTGACATAGTTGTTAGATGTATGTTCATTAAAAGGAAAAAAGTGTAATAAGAAATTGATACCCCTCTTCAATTAAAAAAAAAAGTAAATGTATGCTTGGGTTTTATTTTTTCTTTTATAACAGTTTCGGATACAACTATAAGGTCGTTTTAAACAATGAATCATACCTAGTGCAACATGCCTAAATAGCAGTTGTGTTTAGTTTAATTATATTTATTCATTTAGTTAATAAGTAACCAAAAGACAGCAAATTTAGGGGACCTTGTTTTTTTTATTACCACCAGCATCAAGTGCTGGAATTTGCATGTGATATTTATTAAAATATAACTACTTAAATTACGAATGTTGAAAATGTAGCTTAAACGTATATGCAAATTATAACTTGAATATAAATTTTTATTGTATTAACTGTAGTAGATGAGGATAGGTCAAGTTAGATTAATTAGAGTTTGTTTGGCGTTGTTATTAGATGTGTTGATGTATTTACTGCATTTTTTTAATGGATAACACTCCATTCTCTTCCCTCTCTCTTGCTCATTGTTTTTCACATAACTTTAAATGAAATACCCCAAGAAACTCCAACCATTTAGTTTTGTTCTTCGGACAGAGGCCTAAACCACACGTTTTGTTTCATTTAATACCAAATACGGTATATTTATTTAAAAAAAATAACCTCTTTATGACACCGCGCTTGTGACGTTAAAATAACAAAACGTTTGAAAGTTGTAGACTTTAAAAGCTGGAGAATTTACCTTATAATCCTGAGCTGTAGTTTTCTGAGGAAATTTAAATGCGAAGCCATACTTCTGCAAAAAGGAATAAACACTAAATACACTAAATACCACCTTGATAATAAACGTTGATGTACTTTCTAGACAATATTTTGTGGCTGAGGTAATTAATTGAGTAAGCTAGAGGAGAGCTAACTGGGTGCTTGAAATATTTATGATTAAGCTAGATGTAAGCAATATTTTTAAACGCAGTATAATGACATGGTTAAAAATGAAAACGTAGCCAGACACAAGTAAAATGTTAATAGGTTGCACAAAGGTAAAAGTAACGAATGAGGATATTGACTTGTTATAAGGTTAAAGGAATCTGCTATTTTACTTGTGTTTAATGAAAGAATAAGGTATACAGAAATGCTTCCAGGAAGCTTGAGACTTACATAATTGAAGTTTTTGATGAAAGAAAAAAATAAAAATAATTTTAAAAAGTAAATGTTGTAAATCCAAAAGTCCGTCAATGGAATCGAACCAAAAGCCTCCGGCATGTAGTATCGTAACACTAGGAATTTTGAAATTCGGATAGAGATTATATCCTAAACCAGTTGAGAACGCTATAAGAGCATTGCCAGAACGAACTTCTTTCTTATTAACTTCTACAGGCTTTTTACCAATTGTTCTATGTACTTTATTATTATACTCATTAAACAATTCTTGTAATACATCTGTCAATTTATAATTTCCTTGAGCACAATTTTTTCCACATGTTTTGTTTAAGAGCTCTGTTAAAACGTTTAACGATATGTTGTTTTACGAAGACACATGTTCAAAATGGGGAGTTCAAAACTGAACAATTCGCAAAATAGCATCTCTATGACTTGCAGTTCCCGAGATATGGCTCCTTAAATCTTCCGAAATCCGACATTTTTGGCCAATATCTGGGGAACTGTGGCCAGTTAGGCAGTGGTCACTGGTTACTATTCGGTAAAAAAAAAATGTGTACCATCCTCTTAGGTAATGATCAACATTAATATGATCTCTCTATGACTTACGGTTCCCGAGATACGTCTCGTTAAATCTCCTGAAATCGGAACTTTTTTGGCCAATATCTCAGGAATTGTGAGGGAAACGCGAAAACTTCATCACTTCTTTGAGTTTTTGATGCTTTATCGAATGAAGGGCTCAAAATTCAAAAAATTGCAAAAACAGACATACACACAGAGAGAGATAGTGAATTCAGTAAGAAACTCTATTAAGTTCGTTGAAAATACACTTTCAGCGTGATACAATTAAGTAAACCCCAGGGGGACATAAGGGTCAAGAAGGTTTACTGCAAGATTCTTACCAGAATTTCCCAACTGCGAAGCGAGAACTTTTATTTGCGGCATATGCTGATATAAGTTTGAAACTTTGAAATCTGAATCGAAGTTTTCAATTAAAGGAAGTGTTTTATTTCTAATCTTGTACTTTTGAAAGAAAAGGAGTTTTGAATTTCAACAAGTAACTATTATTATTTTATATATAATTACTCACGAGACTTGACAAATCTTTTCAAAGACACACATACACTTTCCGAAACGAAATATCACTTTCTAGACACTTAAAAAAAAAAAAAAAAAAGAGAGAGAGAACTTTCACTCTTTGTATAATACATAAAAGAATTAACGTCGCCTCACAAATAAATCTTTCAATTTAACGTCACACGATTATGCCTGTAAGGCTAAGGGAGACGGATGATTAAGTGAAATGAATGATGGAAGAATCAGTGGAATCAGAATGTGAGAGGAAACGAGAGTACCCCCAAACAAACCCACGGACGCGATGTTGTCCACCACAAATTTACTTGGCCGGAGATCAAACCAGAGAACCAATGCACAGAAGTAACCGTTCTACCACTGAGCCATCGTGCCTCTCTTGTTATAAATCAGTACACAAAAACAAATACTGCAAATCTTATAACAGATTAGCAACTGAAATACTCGCCATAGAATTCTATATCAGAATTCCGTATGTCTCTAGAAATTTGCCACAAAAAATGCTGTATTTACAGATTTAATAATTATGTCTCCTAAAGTAAACCTGGAGGAGGAATGTAAAACCGCATATATATCTTTAATCTAGTTCGGTTTTTGATCTCCTTGTCCGGTGTCCGGTACGACTTCAAAACCGGACGTTAAAAACCCGCTAATGTATCCTCTTACTAGTCCCATTCTCTGTTCTATTCGGATTATTTTTGCAGAGACGAAAGGAATCGTTTTTTGATGAACATGGTTAAAACACAGCTTATAATTCGCTTTGATGTCGACCTTTCGTGCGGAGAATTTTCTGAAGAGTTGAAGACAGGGAAATTTACTGAACGTATCAAAACTGCTAACGGTCAACAAAAGCACATTTTCAAGAGTGCAGCTAGCACTTCTTCATCCTCAGCTACACTTTCCAATTAAATAATGCATCCAGATCCAGTAAAAGTATGTATGCATTATGAAACATTACCAGCCCCAGCGAAGTTGGTAAGACTTACTTTTCAAGTATAATTTGTGCATGCCGTATTTATATTGACAATTATATTTGTTTTTCTGTTTTAAATACGGTGTATTATTGATGGTAAACTACAAACATTACATGTGCCGACTCAACCAAAACTGGAATAAGTAAGTTTAATGAATGTTTCAAAAGTAACTAAAATTATTAAATTCGAACTCCTAATCGCTCAATTTTTGTGAAGTAACCACTTTCAGGTTGTCCACACTTTTTGACGAGCGATGATGTCACGATCTTAAGAGTATCCGTACTTCAGAAGGATGTCCATTTTCAGAAGTTGGCAACCCTACCAACATCATAATCACACAAATACAATGTTACTTACATTTCTATCTCTGATACATGCAATATTCCTCAAACACACTTTTTCTTATCCAACTTTGTGCTACCAGTCTTCCATTTCAATCCAATATAGTGTGTCATTTGATACATGGATGTTTAAATCCAGACTCACAGTCAGAGATTTTACTGATTGGTTAATATTAAAATATTGAAAACAAATGAACATTAATCTCTCGTTGTTACTCGACTCCAATAGAATAAATATTATAGTTAAAAGAACAAAAAATGAATAATGGAGCATAAAAGCGTGTTGTTTTGTACAACAAAAGTGCATCATACTCTAATTAACAGTGCATTCATTCTACGCTGCACGTATTATACTGAACAATGCAACAAAAAAATTTATTCCCAAAGAGGGACTATAAATATATGTAACTTAAAACGTTTGAAAACATGTTATGCATCTAGAATTGATAATATTTTTATAATTCCGAGATTTCTTTTAACCTGTAATATAAACCGCTATAGTTTGTCGTGTACCGCTACCTTTCTTTCCATTCGTTGAAATCTCTTTAAGGAATCTGGTTTGAAAGGTTTATGCATTCCCAGGAGCGCTACTGTCATGGAGTTTTCTCTCCTCCTCCCTGGTCTTTTTACAAATTTCTACAGCTCTCGACTCAAAACGACATACACACTGAGAAAGAAGACCTTCTATCGTAGCGGTCAGTGGGTCATCTCTAAAAACATGTGAGTCCTCCACACATACTCAAATGCATGCACGCAAACACTATCACCGCTCAAAGTTATTTTTTTCTTTTTTTCCTCCTTCGCAGAATCATAGTAACATACACACGAGAAATGACACGAATATCTTTTACGTGACACCAGATAGCAATTCATGCATTGTCAATGAGACAGGGAAACTTTTATGGAAAAAAGAACACCTTACATAGAATAAGAAGGTTACCAAAAGTCATGCAAACGACCTAATGCACTATACTCTATAAACATATTACTATATAATCATATACAGAAATTTTCAGTAACTTAGCCCAGAAATCTTATACGGGCATCAGAAATAAAGATTGTAATCCGAATGATTGTTATTTTATATTATCCTAACTTTAAGAGATGCGTTTTCCAGGAGAGTTCAGAGTGCTTTATATGAGAAATATTAATTGATCTGTGGAAGTGATTCTGGTCAGTGACATAAGCAGACATTTGCCAATTGGGGTCCAACTCCTAAATTCGTATAATTTCAGGAATTTGTGTACGAATTAATGTGTACGACACTTATTCTGGTTGTAGCAATGACCTAGCATATGAATGTTTTATGGTCGTTCATGAACAATACCAAAGAATGGAATCAACCATGTTTCGATGTAAAACCTCTTTATTGCCCCATCAATATCTTCCATTTACTGATAGACCACTTGCAATAAGCTAAGAGGTATCTGAATGATGAATCGATAATTGCACGGTTTTTATATACTTATGTACTGTCCCTAACTCTAATTCTCAACCTATCTAAATACTCCAGCTCTTAACTTCGGTGCGCAAATTAAATATTTTTTTCAAGAGTATGCATGAACGTTTTTAATCAAGATGAAGATATATGTGGAAGACATTAGTGCATGAACGTTTTTAATTTGCAGTGATAAACTTGCTATTGTTGGTAGAATACTTACAGTAAATCCAGTTCAACGAATAAAAAATTAAAGATGTATAATTTGTTCCTTGTGTCACCTCAATGCATAATAGGAAAAGTGTTGCTGACCCCATAGTACAGAATTGTTAGAAATTATTAGACGATTTCATCAAGCTATTTTCACTAATGTTGAACAGAAATACATGATTGGAAAGAGGAAAGTTTGAGGTTTTATGCTGACATTAGATGCACTTGATCTGAGCTCCACGTGTAATAAGCCACACGAATGTCTGAGGGATACCTAAATCGACAATTGCCAGGAAGATGGATTAGTCATGCAACGGCCGCAGACAACACATTCTGCATATAGCCACCACGTTCACCGGACCGCACTGTTCGCACAGTGTGATTTCTTCCTTTCGGGTTTTGTCAAGGACAATATTTACATCCCTCCACTCTCAGATACACTGTCCAAATTGAGAAGGCGCATTACCAGGACCATCCAGAAATTTATATCAGACATGCTTGAGGTGATTTGACAACAATGGGATCACTGTCTGAACGTCTGCTGTATTACACATTGGAGTCACATCGACTGTATCTAAAGTCAGAATAGAATTTCAAACTTATCTCTTTCCAATAATGCATTTCTGTTCAGTATTAGTTAGGGATGCTCACGAGACAAGATTTGTGGCTGTCTCGTCCCGAAAATGTGCTGTAAAAGTGATGTCTCGACTCGAAAAATTTATATTTCTCTATTGGAAGAGCCATGTCTCGACTCGAATTTTGTCAGGAAAACCCTGTCTCGACTCGTCTCTTGCGCATCAATAGTATTAGTGAAAATACAGCCTTCATAGATTCCATAGATTCCGAAAGTCCAAAAATCTAAATTCTAAATTCTAAAAACCAAGATAAGCAGGATAAAGATTCACAAAATGTATGACTTACGCACATTCAGTAAACAGTTGCTTCAGGGAGGAGGGAGTATGGAAAACGGTCCGCAAATATGGCTCTTATTTGTTCTGGTCCGCAGTGATTTCTAAATTCGCCATCATTGGTATAGAACAGGATATCTCAACATGGGGGTCGCGAGAGAGGGTTTCGTGGAGGTCGTGAATATAAGCGGAAGAGATGAATACTTATAGTAAGAATCTAATATCGAAAAATATTTTTAAATAGTATTTTTTATTTTGTTCTGATAGCCATATTTTTATTTTTATACATACTGTTAAGAACAAGAAATAGGTCTACTAAGCATTTTCAACAGATGCAGAGTTGCTTAGAAGTCAATTTAAGTGAAAGAGGTACGATATGAAACTAATGAGAACTGCACGTTGAAATACCAGAAAAACACAAATGCAACAAAACCTGTATATTGAAATACAATTAATATTAAAAGCTAATGAGATACCTGAGTATGGTATGATGATGTCACTAGGTCTGGTCCAATCTTCGTGTCGCACATTATCAAGTAATTTAAAATA
Source organism: Thermobia domestica (assembly GCF_964235325.1). Classification (NCBI taxonomy): domain Eukaryota; kingdom Metazoa; phylum Arthropoda; class Insecta; order Zygentoma; family Lepismatidae; genus Thermobia; species Thermobia domestica. The sequence continues at coordinate 85,779,179 of NC_137467.1, forward strand.
GTCAATAACTTTTAATGTTATAACAACCGTCCAAGTTTTTCTAAAACAAATTAGGAATTATTTTATTTTTTATCATATGACCCAAAATTAAGGGAGTTATGAAGTTTTAAACTTTTCAAACGACCTCCATTTTGAAACAGTATGACGGATCAGATTCAATATTTGTAATATGAATGAACTGGCCAAATTTGGTTTTAATCCATTTGCTTTTCGAGAAGTTACTGTATCCACTATATATAGGAAATGGATTCTGTTATAGAAATAGATGGATATCGTGAGATCTCCGCAATAGGGATATTGAAAATCCCACACAAGCTTATTACAAATCAGAAATTATATGGGGGTCGCTGATAAGAGGATGTGATAAAATGGGGTCGTTATAGGAATTAGGTTGAGAACCACGGGTTTAGAATAATATGATGTCAATATTAATTAGTAAAATGTTCAGAATTCATAAATACTGGAATTAAAATAAAAAACAAGAATTTTAGGAATGATCAAAAATGGATCAAAAGATTGTGATGTTGGATAAATTGGTTTTTGGATCAGGGGCCCACAAAATTTTTGAACGGCCCTTAAATCGAGTATTCATATTTTCTGCAGAATAAGCACATCATACTGAGTTAAGTGATTGTTTGGGTTTGGCTATACTATATGTAGTTCTCCAGATATAAGGCCTACAACAAAATTTTTGCATGAAATATATTGGACCTATTGATCCAAAAATAGTGCAATTGAAATGTGCAATAATTACTGAGCCTATGTTTTTTTAAAAAATATTTTCAATAATATTTTTTTAAAAAGTAAGTTTAACGCATTAAAAGTATGATAAATATAAGTAATACGAAAAGTTAATATTAAATACGCAAACAAAAGAGGAAAGAATATTTTCACTAACTTGAACAGAATAAAATATTACGTCACTCAGCATCACTGCTGTAGGCCTACGTTACAGAATGAAAGTTAATGGAAACGCTGGCAACCTGTGTTGACACAGTGAATACTGAAAACGACCCAGAAGCCTGCTGAAGAGTCTAATGTTACCTGACGAGTTTTATTATTAAGAATCAGGTAGCCGGTTCGTGAAAGTCCAAGTAGCTACGAGGATTGTTTGCATGTCGCAGTTATGGAAGAAGCTGCAAGTCTAGATCTTCAACAAATAACGGGAACATGCTTTTATCTGCCTCTGAACGATCGCGCATTTAAAAGCTTCAATTGGACATTGCATTTTAAAAAAAAGAATTAAATAAGAAATTGAAGTATCAAATGTAAGACTTCTTTTATTTTAATGTAAATACTGGGACTCTAATTTTAATTAAGCAATTAAGTAAAGAAGTTGCAATTGGTAGTTCACATTAGATTTAAAAGGAAGGATATGTAAGTCTCAGGAAGGAGTAAAAGCTATCAGTACATTTAGCTGTTTGAACCTTTATCCAATCTTCTTATTGAGAACATTTAATTCAACAACTTGCACCATACCTTTATCCAATTATGCTAATACAGTAGAAATAATTACAGAACGTACTTTGTTTCAATTATCGTGTAGAATACATTACTCTTAGTCAAAAAGACTCGCAGGATTTTTTTTTTCCAAGAGGCTAAAGAAGAAGACCGAGAGCAAGCGTTGGCCCCTCCAGCTTTTTGAGTGACAAAAGTAATTGAAGCTATAATTCATATTTTTTTGAAAGTTTATAGTATTCTCATGATATACACTGAGAAAAATTCGCTATCCGGACAGTGGTACATTGTACAAATATACAGAATCCAAACGTTTACTACAGAAATCAGTACAGAACATACGCTATCCATATACTACCTACGTACTTAAATTTTCCCGATTAGATCTTGCATCATTCCTCCGTATATTACACAGTATACTATGTTACATCAGCTATATGTTATATATGCCCATCTGTATATGAGATCTAGACCGCCTATAAACAGTTCTTTCTTTCGTACGGAAAGTACGTTTATTCCGAACACTTATACGGAAAGACGTATAAAACATAAGTTTTCAATTATACATTTGCTGCAGAATGTCGCCTATAGAAGTTCGTTAAGTCCAAAAACTACCGGATTTATGCATGTGACCTAAGTTTTTACGAACACCATATACGTTTCTTTCTCTGTGTACCTATCATAGCCTGGATTCTGGCTTGATCCCCAACCCCTTAGTTTTTTCCTTCTACATTTCGTTTTGATACAACTTGTCCTTTCTGACTGTTGCTTTCCTCTTTTTTCCCCTTCCTACACGTGGTCACAACAGTCAGGCAAGAAGAACTGTTTCTATGACAGTTCGGCCAATTGTATTGGCTCACTTCCCTCATGTTGCAATGGTAGCCTAAATATTCCATCCTTTCAACATGTTGCCAATTTGAATATAAACAAATGCACATTGTTTTAGTCGAATGTCAACTTGAGTAGTGGACCTGCTGGTTATTGAGAGCATTCTTTTTAGTTCTCTTTTGTGCCAGTTAATTTTATAGAACACATTTACCTGCAGTGAATAATTGTGTGTTTCAATACCCGACGCAAAAGCTGGCAACACAGCATTGAACACCACGTGCGCGCGGCGAGCTTTCAGAAAGGACAAGTATCAATTGCAGATCAGTCACTGCGAATATGCAGGGGTGCCCACACAGTGGGGCTATGACGCAAACTGCGTCATTGAAATATTTGGGGGGCGGTTAAAAATCTGTATAAATATGTTTGAGGGGGTGAAAAAATTACTCGAAAAAAAGATTCTTTTTTCATGGAAGAATACCTACGGATAGACAATTGGGGGGTGCGTCATGGACATAAGGGGGGTGGGCACCACTGAAATATGCACACTTTGATGGACATAGCAGGCCTACATACTGACATTACATATGTATTAAGCATTGTAGTGAGTCAGTAAGCAAATCTAGTACATTCTCTCATGTATTTCGAAGAATTGAACGCCTGCCGAAAATCCAGAAGGGACAGTTGCCATCTCTTGCCCTCCGCTGCAGGCGCCTATGCACATAGTACAGTATGTACGTCACTAATAACTCTCGTTTATTACAAAACAAAAATCAATTCCAATAAGAAAAGAATCTATTTACGCATTAGACTCCAGTCTTATTAACAAAATACACTCTAATTCTGATGTTAGCAATGTTAAAAAAAAAGAAAAAGAAAAAACTATAAGATAGTAATGTTGTGTAGTTAAGTGTAACTAATCATATTAGCATATTCCTTTCCACTTCAGCATCAAAACTGCCAACTTAAACATTCATAAAATGTAAATACACGTCTTGTAAAACGTCAATCAGAAAATCAACAGAATCTAAATAAGATATTTATTAACACAATCACGCGCCTTTGGCTTCCTTCGTAAAGGGAGCGTGAAATTAAAAGCAACGTAAGTATTTATGCAACTTGCACAAAATTATTGTAAAACATTTCCACCGACAGCTTCTCCCTTTGTATTCTTTTTTCTCATTCCACTTACAACGTTGTTAAACAACGATGGATCCTGTTGCGTAAAGGATATTTGTAATCTGCCAAAGAAAACGTGATTTTTCTTTTACATCTCAATATGTGAACAGAACCTTCAAATCGTCAATAAATTAATTAACAACAAAATTAGCTACGCTTAGCATCAACAATAATTAGAAAAAGAAGGAATAGCCTGTATATTCTGATTGTTGTCAGATTTTAAAGAAAAAAGTGAACGGTTCATTGCATTGAAACAAATCTAACTAGTTGTACTGATACTCACTTACATAAGTTGTTAACAGTGGAAATATATTTTAAAAAAATGAAATCTTTAATTGAATGAGCCACGGTTATGCCTCGTTGGTTAAGAGTCTGGTGATTAATGAAAGTAAATGATTTTTTTAAAATCAGTAAAATTAAATGAAATATTTCAGTTTAACGTTCCACGTTTATTCCCTTTAGGCAAAGGGATACAATGTTTAAAGCAATTGCATTATGACGGAAGAGTTGGCGAAATGATAAAGTGGGAGGAAACGGGAGTGCTCTGGGAAAACCCATGAACACGAAGTTGTCCATCACAAACTGACTTGCCCAAGGATCAAACCAGGAACCCGACGCACCAGAGGTAAGCGCTATATCACTGAGCCACCGTATCCCCCCCCCAAAAAATAAGTGAAATAAGAATGTGAAAGAAGGCCGAAAAACACAAAAACCCGATATTGTCCTGCACAAACATGGTCTTAGATCGAACCAGAGACTCTTTGCACTAGACGGGAGTTCTTTACCACTAAGCCATCGAGAAAAAAGAAAGAAATGAAAATAATTAAAGATTCCAAGTAAAGTACTGCCGTACATTAAACAGAAATACACATAACTGTAACGATAACGCTTATGTATATTTAGTTATCGGTCAACAAGGACAATAGTCCGGTATCTTATGATAAGAAATCTTGTAGCCAAACTTATTTAAACTTGTTTTATTTATGCTGTTAAAGATATAATAGGTGAAGAAGCCATAAGTGATTCAAGTGTATTTTTAATTTCTGCAAAATAAATGATAATTATTAAGGAAGTACAAAGTTTAAAAATAACAAAAATAGTTTAGTTTATTAAAATAAGTATCGTAATAAGTTTTGGTGATTATTGAAGTAATTTGAACCAAATTGGGACCACAATATTTAATTATATATATATATATATATATATATATATATATATATATATATATATATATATATATATATATATATATATATATATATATATATATATATGGGCTACATAACCAAGAAAAATTGCACGAAAAAACGACGCTTTCCAAGTATCAGAATGAAGAAGATGAAAATTAGTTGTTTAAAATGAAGAAGAGGTTAGGAAAGGGAGCAAGAAAATAACATATAGAGATGAAGAGACAAAAAAAAAAAAAAAAGAACGTAAATGAGAAATTAATAAAAGAAGTAAAATAAATCAATTACAGAAATACTGTTCTGTGATGCAAGTTGTTGTGAAAGGGAAAAGGAGTTATACTAAAAAAAAAAAGAAAAAAGGAAAGAACACTGCAACCAAGATTTAAAAAAGTATGATACTTCTTGCGTGATGAGGACTATAGTGAAAACGTTTAAGAAATGCAACCTTTCAGCTCGTGGCAAGAGGAGTATCAGGATTACCTGGCATCGAACCAAATAGCGATGCGGAATATTTATATCTCTAATGACAAGCAGCCAAAATCGACCAGTTTGATGGGGTAGTCATACAACATTTGTCGAAATTCTGTCTTTTGTGAACTTGGTACATTTCTTTCCTTTTCTCATAAAAAAAATCAGCTATTCCTGTTCATTTTTGGTAATTTTTCTGTGTTTAACTGATTACTTTACATTTACTATGGACAATCCAGCAAGACTCCGCGCCGGCTCATGAGACGAAGATGAACCAGCAGTGGTTAGCCAATAATGTTCCCCCACTTCATAGCCGCTGAGGATTGGCCTTCTAGGAACTCGGATCTCAACCCGCTGGATTACCAACTTTGAGACTACTTAGAGGAAAAGACCTGCAAGAAATCTCACCAAAATATTGAGTTGCTTAGGACCGATTTGTAAAAGCAGCGCTTCCATATCCCCAAGATGTGGTGCGTGCAGCCATTGACGAGTATGCTCAATAATTAAAGATGTGTGTGAAGGCCAGCGGAGGCAATTTTGAATACACTAGTTTTTTTCCTTTTCTTTGGTACTAAAGTACACGTGGCAATAAAGGATTTAGTGTACTACAAAATTTTGTTTCGTTTTACCTATTTGAATAAAGGACAGTACTTATGGCACAACTATATAAAATTTCAAAATCAAGTCAAAAGTACAAGTATTAACTAATTTGAAGAAACGTTAGTACTTACCCCTAAGTGTTGGCCTTCCATAAATACTTGAGGAACAAGGATGAATTCACAATGCATTCTCTCTTTAATTTCTTGTTGCACTTCTTTGCTCATATAGACGTCCCTTTCTTCGAATTTTACAAGCAGCGTTCGTAGGATCTGCTTCACTTTTAGACACTTCTGGTACGTGTCCCTAACAATGCCCATTGTTGTCGTGTACACAACCACTTTTCCCTGCTCTTTATCTTTGAAGCTCTGAAAGGAAAATGAAAGGGGCGAAAATCAGAAATTTGGCAAAAAGTTTTAAAATATCTTTTCTAGTATAAAATAAATCTAAAAGATGTTCCGGATTTCAACTGCGAAATGTACAAAGCCTTGCTTGGCAAGAAAAAGTTTCCTCGAAAAATACTCTCTCAAATTTGTATTGGTTGTGCATATTATCTTTAGGAGAGAGAGCTTAGTCAAAGTATTGTAAAACTTTAAAATGAGTATTCTTTTCAAAACTAATTTCGAAATTCAAGGAAATGTTTTAATCTTTGAGGTATCGAAAAACCTTAAAATCAATTAAATTCTGTATTATTTTGAAACAAAAATGACAAAATATGCTGTAAAATTAAAGTAACTGTCTATATATTGTCGAAGTTTCAAATGAATATTCTCTCCAATGAATATTTTGAAACAAAAAGGCAGATTGAAGTAATTGACAAAACTGCCTACGTATTGTCAATTTTAAAAATAAATTCTGCTTCCAGCATAATTTTGAAAAGAAATTTCAAAATATTCTATAAAATTGAAGTAATTGTCAAGGTATTGTAAACTTTAAAAATAAATGTTCTTGTCAGTATTACAGATTTGAACAAATGTCAAAATATGCTGTAAAGTGCAAGTAACTGCCTTAAAACTGTTGTATTGTAGAACTTTAAAATGAGTGTTCTTTCCAGCATAACCTAGACATTTTGAAAAATTGTCAAAACGTTATGTGAAATTCAAGTAGTTATTTTAAAGCATATGATAATACTTTCAGTCGAATTTTAGATCATGCATAGTAATAGCAAGACTATCATAAGTGTTTGGTTAAAAGAAGCAGAGTAAAATTTTAGCGTGCTTTTACTGAGTTCGACTCAAATGAGGAAAAATGTTCAAAAATTAACAAATTTCTTCGAAAGAATTTATTTTTTAAAAAGGTTTTCAAGTTTGAGACCGTTTTAAAGCCAAATTTAGTAAACACTAGAACATTATGATTATTTTAAACAATTATATATTTCTATCAGTGCACATCTATAAGAATATTATAACTCGTAGGATTCATCATTTTATTGAAATGTAACTTTATTTTGTTTTGGAAACGTCCAAGACCTGAGATTCAAATATGTATGTTATAATGTTATCTTTATGTCACTTTTGTGTCGTCATAAAACTTATGGTAATTTTTTAATGTTATTTTATAACTATTTTTATCCATATTATTATATAATAAAAGATATTACAATAAATATATTACAAATATATTATAAATATAATAAATATATTATAAAACAATGAGTACCATTGAAAACCGAAAGATTAATAGAAATAAATATTTCAAATAAGATTCAAGTTCAGGTTATCTGAAATTGAAGCAACTTTAGTTCATTATAATTTAATTTACTTCAAATAGAACATCCTCATCGACTATATTAACATTGATGGATTAAAAAAAATAATTAAATTGTTTGAACCTAGTTTAACGTTACTCTTCAGCACTGAAGCTATAAAAGATATAAAACAAGTAGGATGAAAGCCACAGCTTTGGATTTGTAACCGGGGCAAGAAACCTCAGCAGCAATCGAACCAGAGACTACGTTCAACGAAGGCACGCGTATTAGTTACCTGAATAAAAAATATAAGAAAGGAACGTGGTAAATATATGTAAGTTTGTCATCCAAGAAAGATTATGAATGTTTACAGTCACTAACTAAAACGTCAAATAGGTACGAGTTATCTCTATTACGGTTATTATGGATTCCATAAAGTTTGTTGTTTGTGTACTTTTGCATCGTAGCTGAACTACTTTTTAAAAATGTAATTAAGTAAATTTATAATATAAATACAAGGACTAATTATTGTTTTATATTTTGTGGTTTCACTGTAAGCGTAAAAATTATCAAGTAACTTTTCCGAAGTAGGATCAATTGTGTAAGATTTATCACTGGGTCGCAAACAACTAAAATAATTTTGAAAGTTTCAGAATATAATTTCTTACAAAATGTCAAAGGTTTTGAGAAATGTACCAAGAGGCCCCATCACGGCGAAATTAAAATACCGCTAACTTTACAGTAATTATGTGATATCTTCAAATAGATAAAAGTTAATCGGAAAGTGGAACAAGAGCTCGCTAGACAATATTATTTTACGAGATACCGTTATCACGACTTATTTATCTTCTTTCAATTTCCAGTCATTTATAAAATCAGCATTTATTTTCGCTTTTCTAAATGGCTGCAAACGGAAAACTACTAGGTGACTCGTGATAACGGTACTTCATGCAAAATAATATTGTCTAGCGCGCTCTTGTTCCACGTTCGATTCTCTTTTATATGTTTGAAGATATCAAAAAAGTACTGTAAAATTAGCGGTGTGTTAATTTCGCAGTGATTAGGCCACTTAATGACTACTGAGAAATAAAAATTTTCTCTGGAATTTTAAATTTGTTTTATTAGTTCTAAGATTTTTTAAAAAAAGATACTATAATTTTAAACGTCATTCTTTTGTAAGTTATAGGTCAACAAAATCCGGACCTGATAGATATCATATCTGTTGCTTTCCATTTTCTTAACCTCAGTAAAAGAATGTTGATATTCAATTATAACCAGTAACCGATCACGAATTAATACTCATAAAAGGCCAAGATGTCAAAAGAAAGATGAAACCTGATGCAATGCTGCGAAAGGTCGAGGTCGCTCTTTCACCGAACATTCCAGTTTTCATTTCTATTTTTTAAGATCTAGCTAGTATTTCAAGTGAAGAAGTAAATAAAGTTAAATTTTAATAATTCATTAGTTTACTTCTATAAATTGGCATAGAATTCCAAGGTTATATTTGATTTCATATCGCCTATCTAGGCTAAACCAGCAGCATTAAGACAGTTCTTGCAATAGGTAACATTTAAATCAATATATAACACGCACATATTATGTACAGTGTGAAAAAAAGAAAACCATATATTTTATACAGTGTGTATACAGCTGCTATGATCTTTAGTCGATAACTGTGTAACCATCTTTTTCGGTTAGTAATGTTACCACTTCGTTCAATGTTATTGTAATAAGAAGTTTATACATGAGCAGACCAATGTTATAAGGTAGTGTGCAATGCTTTATTAAATCAATGGAAGAATAACCAGTGACTCCAATAATAATGTGATAGATAAATACGTAGTGTTGTGTATATTATCAAGCGGAATATACTGCAGGTTTTATTTTCTATATCCATTCACTCATCTGTACTCTTTTTCCATCTAATAAAGTTTTTCCTTATTTTCTTTCACTAAAGACATTACAAAAGGGCATTATCATCATCATAGGTATTCTACTACTATTGGTAGATCGTTTTCCACAACTGATAAGCTTCCACGGACATAATATTCAGCTAAACTTTCGGCTTTAGTACCATCCATGTAGCCTCTTTCGCCCCTCCCTTTTCTTCTACCGCCATACTTTGTAACACGTCCTTCAGGATAGAATTATTTCTAAGTCTACGTTCCAACCAGTTTCTCTTCCTCTTTAAACTTACATCTAAAACTGTTCTTTTCCTCACACTATTTATAAACCCTTCTCATTCGTTTTCTGTTCGACCCAACCAATTCTCGACATTCTTCTCTAGCCCACATTTGGAAGGCTTCTAGTATTTTTTTTTTCATAACTGTCGCAATGTCCATGTTTCTGGCCCATAGAGTATAATATAAAGCCAAAAAGTCTCTTCAAAGAGAATAAATTAGGTCAAATACTTCCAAATTTGAATACTTGCCAATTTTTATCGATAGAAGGAAACTAGATGGACCATCTAAACTTTCTGACGTACACTCATGTCCAAAATTATTGTCGCATGTCTATAAATATGTTGTTGTAGGAATATAATTTGATAACGAATTCGTCCGGTATTTCTTATAATATTAGTATGTGTATAATCGGCAAAGACATGTATGTGGCAAATTTCATGTGAAAAGAGCAGTAAATAAGGACAATAAAACAAAAATAAATCTATCTTACCCATTTAGCAACATTTTGTTTTACTCTTTCTAATTTTCGTATTTATAACACTTTTCCTATGAAATTGACCACAAATATACATTTCCCGGTTATGCACATAATATTAGTATTAAAAGTATCCTGCAAAATCATTATAAAATTATATTATTACACGAAGACAGTTATAGATATGCGACAATCATTTTGGACATGAGTGTACATATCCCAATCATATACTACCAAAACAAATTTTTCGTTTCGATAATTTCATATGCGTGGCGGCTATTTTTTAATATAGCCGAAATCTTAGTTTACTTGCAAACATGAAATCATCTCATTCCGTCATCAAAGCCCCAAAGCCTAATACAAATAAGCAGAGAACAGCTCATGTAAAACTTTGCTAGCGAAATGTACATCAGCCCTTCACTAAAGGTTTCATACATAATATTATATCTACACTTTATCATTAAAGATAAGGAAAAATTCATCCACGGTTATTTCTTGCATAATTAAAAATCAAATATAACATGAGATGGTACCTGTTACTTTCGACCTCTACAGACGTGTGTTGAATTTGAAAAAAAAAAAAACACTGCTAATCTAGTGATATTACTTAACCTTTTGATTCTTATACGTCGCTGAAAATGGAGCAACATTAGAAACGTTTTTATGTTGCTATTCAAATCAATTTTTTTTTAAATCATACATACACATCGAGTATATGTTTGTTGTAATTTATTTCCGAAAGTATCCAACTTAAATATGACACGACTAGAATTTCAAATTCTTGAATTTAAAAATAATAACTAAGTTAATATAGAAGTCACACTTTCACGAAATACTTTTGATCGAGTAAGGAAAAGAATCTTATCTACATAACTAATGTATTTCATACATTGACTCAAGATCTGGGCCCAATTCCTGGTGGGAGCACATATGGTTCGGATTTCACGTAAAGCTACATTTCGCCTTGCTGCCGAAAGCGACGATAAACTCCAACTCAACCATTATATATGACTAATGGAATATAAACATGGAGATTTCCTAATTTGTTTTCACTTTAAATTAATTTTATAAAACTAATCCACCTTAAATTTTGTATATGAACAATAACATAAAAGAAAAATAGGGAGTAGGGAATCAGTCATGGCTGGCACTCATTCTCCTGTATATTATTGTTATTCAGTTGCAGAACTGAATAAATAATTAAACAAACAGAAAGCACACACTTAATTTGAACAGTCATTAATTTAAACACATATACGAACGTTCTTCTTCCCTCTGAATAACATGCCCGAAGGCACATTATAAGTTCATATCCCTAGCATTGCTCCCTTCAGGATCACTAACGCAAGCTAAGAAAGTATTGGTAAGATGGTCACTTTCTTTTTCATGGAGTTCACAAGGATATACAGCATGAAAAGTTTTGGAAGTTTAAGTGGAGAATTAGGATTACAGCTACTATGAATACAAGGATATATGGTACACGGAAATTAAGGAATTGAAGAGGAGAATTAGGATTAGAGATCCTACAAATTCATAAAGATACATCTAACACTGGAAATTATGGAGTTTGAGTGGAGAATTAATTGGACAGTACTATAAATACGCAAGGATACATGAAACAGTAGAAATTTAAGGTATTTAAGTGGAGAATTAGGATTAGAGACCCTACGAATACACAAAGATATATGGAACGTTGGAAATTATGGAGTTTAAGTGGATAATTAGTATTAGATATACTGTACTATGAATACACAAAGATACATGGAACAGTAGAAATTTATGGAATTAAGTAAAGAATTAGAATTAGAGACCCTAAAAGTACACAATGATACACGGGACACTGGAAATTATGGAGTTGAGTGAAGAGTTAATATTAGATACACAATACTATGAATACACAAGGATACATCAAACAATAAAAAATTATGGAATTAACTAAAGAATTAGTAGTAGTAAATTCTACGAATACACATAGATATATGCAACAAGGAAACTTTAAAGGATTTAAGTGAAGAATTAGGATTATAGATACTATGAATACATAAGGATACATGGAAAAGTAGAAATTTACGGAATTAAGTAAATAATTAGAATCCGAGATCCTACAAATACACAAAGATACATAGAACACTGGAAATTATGGAATTTAAGTGGAGTATTTGTATTAGATATACAGTAGTATGAATATACAACGATACATATAACAGTAGAAATTTATGGAATTTAAATGGATTAGACGTATTATGAATACACAAATATGTATGGATCAAGGGAAATTTAAGGAATCTAAGTAACGAATTAGGATTGAAAACATACTATGAATACACAAGGATATATGGAACACTGAAAATTAGGAAGTGGTGAAAAGGATTAGAGACGCCATAAGCACAAGTACTAAGAATTAGTTCCAAAACATGCAATGCACATATGTCAAATATTACTCCCTCGATTTAAAACATTCTAACTTTTTATAATATCGAGAAGTCATATCCTTGACAGAGATCAATGATGGCGTTCGATTCCCGGCGGGAGCTCACGTGGTGCGGATTCCACATTAAACTGTAAGCCCACGTCTCATATAGCCTTTGCTGAAAGGAACGCTAATCTGAAAATCAAATCCGAGATAAATGATATAAAAATTTGAATATAAAAATGTATTCTTTTAGACGGTTATTCCTTTAATTAGTATCAGAAAGCATGCATTCCTGGTAAAGTTGCAATCCCTAGACCACTACAAGGATTATTATCATTGGATTAAAAATCTCTACGAGGGCAAGTCAAGAAAGACTTGGACTGATTTTTTTCCCGGCAGTTCTGTTAACGCTGGAGCTTCATAGTTTGGCATACAAGTAGGGTGGGTCTTGCTGTGCATATATATAAAATGTTGTTAAGAAATCATTGCATGTTTGGTAACCACGACTTTTTATTGCAGGTGATGTTCTGCGCCGCTTCTAGAAGTCGCCTGTAGAAGAAATGGAGTCATTACGAGATGAACAATTTGCGTCTATACGGTTCTGCTATCGCCTGGGGAAAAGTGCAACAGAAACTCTAGGAATGTTGAGAGCAGCCTACAAAGATGACGCTCTGCCACGAAGTACCGTGTTCTGGTGGTTCAAAGAGTTTAAAGAGGGCCGAATGACAATCACGAAAGCTGGTGGACCAGGTGTATCAGCGTCAGCTGTTACTGAGGTGAACATTAACACGGCAGCAGTCATTGTTAGAGAAGATCGCCGCATCAGTATCGACGATCTGGCAGCCGCACTACGCATATCTCATGGCAGTGCCTTCAAAATTTTGCATGACCACCTCCACATGAGCCGAGTGTGTGCGCGATGGATTCCGCGACTCCTGACACCAGAGCAGTAGGCCGTTCGAGTGGAGACTTGCAGGGAGCTGTTGCAAAGGTTTGAGGATGGTGGAGACCCCTACCGCACCGTGCAACTTTTTTCTATTCCCTGCCCTAAAATCCAGACTGCGTGGACGCCGCTTCTCCGATAATTCCGAGGTTCTGAAGGCATCGGAGGCGGTTTTGAAGGACCTCTCAAAGAATGGCCTGCGACACGTGTTTGAGGACTGGAAGACTCGAATGAAAAAGTGCATTCAAATGGGCGGGGACTACTTTGAAAAGGATCATGTGCCTGTTGCTGAGTAATAATAAATTGCCTAGAAAAAAAAATCAGTCCAAGTCTTTCTTGACTAGCCCTCGTATATATACACGTGCTTAAGACACAAATATTGGAGGCATTGACTGAATCACTCTTGACAACAAATTTCCTTAAACTCGTAATATTTGGAAAATGGGAAAGTGATAGAATACAGACTCGTATACATGAACTGTAACTTGCCTCAATATATATATAACAAATTTTATTTTAGCATGCAACCAGGAAATACATACTTTCGATATTGTTTTCTCACCTTTTCTAAATTACATTAATATTATTATTACATACAATGGAAAAAGAGGTGTTGATAACAGTGTCTTCTTCAATTCCTTACGAAATTCTTACCAACACTTCCCTTCTATTTGCTCAAGGGCAACTGTACTATATTTCCTATAACAAAAGAACTTCCTGTTTCTCACTATTAAAGGCACGCTATAAAAGAATACGAAATTATTGTATAACAAACCGTTGAATTCTTTCTCTCTTCATACTCTTAATTTAATGATGACCCAGAATAAAACCTTTAAGTTTTTCTTAAACGAGGAAATGACATTCTTTTAATGTTTGCATAATCGTTAAAATAAAAGGTGTTAAGTGGTGGATAAATGCTTTCATTTTGTCTGCCGCGTCTTAAAAGAATTAGGAAAGAAAAAGTGGCTGTATTTCATGGCTGAAGTATATGTTAGAAAATACCTAAAACGATTTGAGATTTGGAATACCTTGAATTCCAGCTATGAATTTACAGTTTCTTTTCTTTAACCAGTGTCAAATTACTGCCTCTCATAAAGCTTAAATTCTTTAAATGTAGTGTTGAATTTATCTTACCGAGTAGTTTAATTTACTTTTACGGGATTTATTAAATTACACTAGTTAACAAAGGTTTTGTTACATAAAAGGAAATACCTGTTCTTAAAGGAACTTTTTGCGCTGAATTCGAATATGCACTCGGTTTTTCTCCATCACGTACGATTTTCCCTAACAGAGGGATTTTCGGGAAAATCCCTCAAAAATTTCCCTTTTCGTTTATTTTACACCCCAAGATCTTGTCCCCTTGCATATACTAACATAGAAATTATACCTAAGTATACTTTGATTCATATTTAACAAACCCTTCAAGTTTCGTAATAATCGCTTTATTCTTTCTAGAGAAATAAATATGTTTGTATGTATATTGTGTGTACTGTTTATTGCACCTTATAGTAATGCTTTCAGATCTCTTAAGTTGAGGTAAAACGTTTTGCTTTATTACCACAAACACATATATAAAATATAATACAATATAATTTACAAGTGTGACAATTTACAATAAACAATAATACAAATGTACCAAAAGGTCATGAAAAGACAATCAAAACTATCACAATATATGAAACTTCCATTGGGTTACAAAAACGTACACTACTTCCTTCTTTTGTAAGAAATGTTGCATTCTCTAACAAGACCCCAACAATAGTCCCCCATCATTGAAGGATCCCATCGTCCCTGGTACCTTTTCTCCATTGCCATTATATCTTGGTGGAATCTTTCCCCCTGTTCGTCGCTGAGAGCACCTAGGTTAGCAGGAAAGAAGCTGAGGTGGGAGTGCAAAAAGTGGATTTTTAAAGACATCCTACAACCCAACTCTTTGTATTTCTGTATCATGTCCTGTACGATTTCTGTGTAACTCTCAGCTTTGTTATTGCCCAGAAAGTTGCGCACAACACACTTAAATGCTGTCCAGGCAGCTAGCTCAGCACTGTTTAACTTGCTGTCAAAGCTATCATCAAGCATTAATTTCCTAATTTGGGGACCAATAAACACTCCCGCTGAAATCTTAGCATCACTCAGGTTAGGGAACTTATCTCGCAAATACTTGAAACCTTCACCAGATGAGTCCATGGCTTTGACAAAGTTTTTCATAAGTCCTAACTTGATATGAAGTGGCGGTAGTAATATCTTATTAGGATCTACCAAAGGAGCGTATTTGACGTTGCATTCTCCAGGTACGTAATTCACTCTAGGTTCCCATTCCTTCACTTCATAATGTTTGTCATCAGCTCGGCTATCCCATAAACATAAAAAAACATTGGTACTTCGTGTAACCGCACTGCAGTCCTAATAAAATACCAACTACCTTGAGATCACAACATATTTGCACACAAGGGTCCTTGTAATTTATAAGATTTAGCAAAGTTGACATGGTGTCATATGATTCCTTAATCTTCACTGAGTGCGCAAGTGGTATAGAAGGTTTTTTATTTCCATTATGTAAAAGGACAGCTTTAAGGCTGACCTTTGATGCGTCGATAAATAACCTCCATTCTTCTGGAACGTAAGGAATTCCTAGCTCCGCCATCAACCCATTTATATCCGTACATACGCACACATTATCTTGCATTGAGAAATAGCTTGAAAATTGAACATGCCTTTTCCTGTACACTGATATGTTCGTTTCTGCATCCAATAAGTTCCACTGCAGGAGCCTTCATCCCAGAAGTTCCGCCTCTTGTTTTGTCAGGTGCAAATCACGGATTAGGTCATTAAGTTCACATTGCCGGATGAAATGTGGCTCGCGAACACAGTCAGGGATGAACGTTGGATCCTTGGATGTACATGTTGATGTCGATGGTTCATCAAGGTCATGATCATCATCAGAGTCTTTTGGCCATATCTCTTCCCAGTTGGTAGGGGTCTCGGGAAGTGGAAGTTCATCCCCGTGCGGAATAGGTCTAATTGCGGATTTAACGTTGGGATAACTTATTGTGTATTTGCTTTTTTTAGAATGTCCCTTAACTACTGTGAGACAAAAATAACAATCATCCAGATGGTTGGTGGGTTCTCTCCACACCATTGGTACAGCAAATTTCATGAACCTCCGTTTCCCTTTGGCCCATGCAAGTAAAGTGACGTAGCACGACGCACAAATTATGTTGGGTGCCCAAGTTTTGTCCTGATCTCCCACACGACATCCGAAATATATATAATATGCTAGTTTCACCGATGGCGTAATGGATCTACACTGTCCTTTTTAAAAGCAAATCGTTTTTACCCCAACTCAGGAGATCTGAAAGCATTACTATCAGGTGCAATAAACAGTGCACACAGTATACATACAAATATATTTATTTCTCTAGAAAGAACAAAGCGATTTTTACGAAACTTTTAGGGTTTATTAAATATAAATCAAGGTATACTTAGGTATAATTTCTATGTTACTATATGTAAGGGGACAGGAGCTAGGGGAATAAAATATCTGAAAAAGGGAAATTTTTGAGGGAATTTCCCGAAGATCCCTCTGTTACGGGAAAACTGTACGTGATGGAGAGAAACCGAGTGCATATTCGAATTCAGCGCAAAAAGTTCCTTTAAGATCAGGTGATTTTTCTCATGTAACAAACAAAAAGTTTAAATTTGTTAACTAGTGTTATTATCACACGGTTCAACTAAACTTAAAAATCAAGTTGTATTTATTCTAAACGCGATGTTCATTTTCCTTTTAGCTCGATTGGTTAACTGATTGCAGTTTAATACCCCTTTCCAGCATTAAGGCTATTATGAGACAGAACTTTTAGCTCGATTGGTTAGCTGATTGCACTTTACCTAGGTAAAGCCTCTTTCCAGCATCAAGGCTATATGAAATCCCTATTTTAGCTCGATTGCTTCGCTGATTGTACTTTAATGTCCCTTTCCAGGACCGAGGCTATATGATACAATTTTTAGCTCGATTGTTTAGCTGATTGTACTTTAATTTCCCTTTCCAGCACCGAGGCTATATGAGACAGAATTTTTAGCTCAATTAGGTCGGTCGGATAGAGTTTAGCGTCCCTTTCAGCAGCGAAGCTATATGAGACGTAGACATTCAGCGTGGGAACCAAATCACATAAATCCTCACCAGAAATCAAACCTAGGTTTCCACAGCAAAGACGCGTATGAATGTTTAGCTCGATTTTACTATCAGATTCAAGTATAATGTTAATGCGGTTCACTTTGTTAATATAAAATTTAACTTATTCTTATCCGTGGAATGCACTAATCTATATACATAAAAATGAAAATCACTATGATTGTGACTTCGTATCACTTGAACTACCCGACCTATCTCGATCAGATTTTCCACATAGATGAGGTTCGGGTTTGGGATGATTTTTATAATTTTTCTTTGACGGCATAACGTAGGGTTGGGGGAGACTGGAGATATATAAAAATAAATAAAACTTAACTCTTGAACCACGAGGCCAATCTCGATTTTAAAAAAAAAATCAACATAGATGAAGTTCGAGCCTGAAATGGTTATAATCATTTCACTTTGACGGTGCAACTTAGGGCAGAGGAGGGGGAGATATTTAAAAATGACCGAAAATGGCCTATATTAGTGTTGAATCCATAGTTTTCGGGGTCACTGAGATTAACAGTGACACTTTCGATGCCGTTTAAATCCAAATTCACCTCTTTATGTCCAAAATGAAACGTATTCTTCCGTGCCAAGAACATGTATTTTGCTAGTTCTTAATATGGGGAAATAAAATGAAATCTTGGATATGCCCTCTAGGCTCAAGGAGATGAATGATTAATGAAAGTGAATGATTAATGCGATACGAACGTAGAATGAAACAAGAGAACCAACAAAGTTGTCCCTACAAATGCATTGCTTTGAATCAAACCTTAAGACTACTCACACCAGAGGGAAACACTACCAGTGACTCACTGTCTCTCATTTTCACAAGAGTTGAATTAATATTTGACATGATATCAACTTACTTTTGGTTTGGGCTAGGGTTTGGAGTTTTCTTAACATAATGTTTAATTATTATATTATTATTATTGACGACACGTTTTGTTAATTTTTATCAGAGGGCCTAACCACAAGTTTCAATTACTGTTCACGGAAATTCACTGTTGTTTAGTGAATTTTAATATGGACTTTATCTAATTTTTGACAACTATAAATCAAATGAAATTTTCTAAAATTTAATATGTTTGTCGGAAAAATAATAAAACTATACTAGTGAGCAAAACTTAAGGACGAAAGTAAGTTTCACATGCTGTGTCACTCCCAAACGGCACTTTTCTACAGAGCCAATAACTCACAGTGAAAGCACTGTGACTCATGATGATCTTCCTAACATTACAGATAGATTTTAATGATCCTTAAAAGGCTCTCTGATCACCATTAACAGATGCACGCTCTGGAAATTGCTCAAATACTGCTCATAAGATTGATAATGAATTGTTCTGGTATGAAATTCCATTACTTTATTAGCATTGTTGACAGATATAACTGCTGGATGGTCCTTAGTGCATCTGGACGTACTGCAAGATGTCTCCTCATATCATCCTAAACGTGCTTGATGGGATTAAAGTCGAGGAAACAGATTGACCAATCCAAGGCATGTCAAACACAATGTTTATATTACAGGTCGAGCCATAACTAATGATTTTAAAGCAGTCATTGAAAATGAATGTGCCCAAATACCAATTGCAACGATTAGGAACGTTTAGGGTTCCATCCGCCAGCTGTGTCTGGACCACAATAACCAACAATTTGAAGAGTTCCTATAAATGGCTGGTTTCTACATTTGTTCACATTACATTTGAATTTTGGCACTTTTCTGTATCACAATAATTATTAGTGTTACAGTAATTCAAAGAGTGTATACATTTCATTGGGACACACTGCATATTTCCCATATGTAGCACTGTATATTTCCCATATGCAGCATCGTCCACCCTAGAATGTTCGATCCAATTTATCTGAATTATATATATACTTGGTGGCAAACGCATCGTGGATGTTTTGTGTTATGTAAACTTTTGGATCAAAAGATCCAATATATTTCAATCAAAAATTTTCTTGCACACCTTATATCTGGAGAACTACATATAGTGTAGCCAAACCCAAAACTATCACTTAACTCAGTACGATGTGCTTATTCCGTAGAAAATACGAAAATTCGTTCAAATATTGTGGCCCCTAATCCAAGATCCGATATATTTCAATCAAAACTTTTCTTGTACTTACGCCTTATATCTGGAGAACTACATATAGACTAACCAAACCCATACTATCACTTAACTCAGTATGATGTGCTTGTTCCGTAGGAAATACGAAAACTCGACTTAGATCCGTTCAAAAATTTTGTGACCCCTGATCCAAACACTAATTATTGACAAAGACCGCAATCTTTTGATCACTTTTTTTTTTTTTTGGATCATTTCTAAAATTCTTGTTTCATTATTCGTCTGTTTGCTCATCTTTTTGTGTACCATAAGGGCCAATACTGGGTGCACTTTCGTTAGAAATACTTGTATAATGCAACTTATATAGAAATTCTATTATACAATACTGATGTACCACTTTATGATCCACTTATTTTGATACCCTCGTTTGTTCTATTACAATGCATCGTTCTTCCTTCTGAGATATATAGCGTGTGTGTCAGTAGTATTCTGGCATTCCAAAGTGCATGTCCATTGTTTAAAAAAAATGACATTACATAACTTTTGCATTTAAGTATATTCTTCTTTTCTCCTTTAATTTCATAGAAAAAGAACTTTCAAAATTCCTTTGTTTATTTTGTTCTGAAAAATATTACAAGACCATTAATCAAGCTTACAACAAAAGAAAAAAAATAATATATGTATACGTCCGGAAGTAATGTGATACGGAAGTATCCATGATGTCATTTTTTTCTTTAATCTTGAAATAATAGAATTAAAGAAAGACCTAAACTAACAAACAACGTTCTCACAATACACTCTCACCAAACTTCACACAAAACATGACAGTCAGAAGGTGAGAATAAACAGAAACATATTCAGGGATGTTCTCTCTCTTATACACAATATTTCTGCGTTCAGCTTTAATGTTAAAAAAAAAAAAATCTTCACAATATTTGAGAAAAAGACTAGAAAATAACTAAATACAAGAAAAATGAGAAAGGTATGTTTCTTTTTTTCTCATTCCACAGAAAACTTATTTTCCCTCAATTACCATTATGTCTCGTAGTTTTATTGTTATTTTATTATAATAACAGTAATAAAGTAATGACAACATATAATAATAATACGTGAATATACAGAATAAAAAGGTGCGTTATATACACACACACTGTGTTAATATTTTTTAAACAAAGAATATCGGTTCTTCTTGCAAAAGAATCATTAATATAACGTATTATGGCTTCCAAGATATAACAATACAGACATGTTTAACTAAGGAGTATGATACCTTGACTATTACGGTTATTGTTATAACGAAAAGCTACCGTAATAATTGATTCCAGGATAATTGGGGAAAATAATGAATGTAAAACAAGTTATCGGATTCGGTGGCGGGAGTGGAAGAGATACCATCCCCTAGTATGGTGCGAGGGAGAGAAAGGGAAATAAGTGGAAATTTCACACTCAACACCTCACACAAATACACACACACACACCCATAAATATTCTACACATTTTTATTATACTGATTTTTTTTTTCACTTTCGTCAAATTTTCTAACCCCATCTGGCACTCTTTTCCCCGCTGGAACTCCTCGATTTTGACAATTATAGATCCCTATTGTGACAATTTTCTCAGTTACTCGATTTTGACCTTTTCTACACCCAGTGCTGACTTCATCGATTTGTATTTCTACTTTCTTTCAATTACTTACGTACATACAGTACATAATTCAGGCAATACGACTTGAAAATCGGCTAATAAATACAATAGCAACGTCCACCCATTGTAAAATATTTACATTTCGTTAAACAAATAATTCTGGTTTTACATTCGTAATTCGATAACGTATTTTTAGCACATTTGACCTGAAGGCTGGTGCACCTAATTAATTAGCACCATTAATGATAAAGAAGACACGTTATCACTGACAAGAATTTTTCAAATTAAAATTAAATTCGATTTTAATTAAATTTTCCATTATTACTTTTTTACGACATATTGAAGTTTAATTTATGTTAAATGTGTTATGTAAAAATTGAAGGTTCGTATTCTTTAGTCACATTTGTTGTTATACTGAAACCTCTGCACGCTAGCGACATCGCTTGCTGTCAGGTAGGAGACAGCACAGCTACTGACAAGTTTTAACCTGACTATAAATTACTAGGAACGTGACTGATTGACTGATGTGTTTTGTTTTTTGAATATAAGATTACAAACTTTTAATTTCACTCACGCTGCTTGTTGTTCATCGAATAAAAACGAAGTACTACCTAGAGGACGGAGAGACGAGCTAATGGCAATCCTGGTTGCATGCGTAATGGGTTACATCTTAGAGGGCAATTATTTGAATTTGGAACGCAACAATTGGAATTTTGGGGAACTTTTTAAACTATAAATTTAAATCGATAAACCTGACTATTGAACTATAAATACTTACAAACCTGACTGATATTTGAACTATAAATGCTTACAAGTTATTTTGCCTACTTCTATAAATTCTGTAGAATGAAATATAAATACATAAATTCTTACAAGTTATTTTCAATAATTTTATGACTTATGTAGAATCAAAAGTAAATAAATCAATTATTATAAGTAATCTTGACTAGTACTATAAGTTCAGCAGAATCAAAGATAAATTATTACAATTTATTTTGAGTATCTGTATAAATTCTATAAAATCAAAGATAAATAAATAAATTATTGCAACTATACTGTTTTGTTCTTGTTCCATTGTTGTCTTCTATAGAAATCAAATTGATCTATTATTCAAAAGGCCAAAAGCATGGGAAAGTAAACGGCCAACAGCAGAAGGTAAATGATGCATACCTTTAAATCTTTTAGGCGAAACAACACGAAGGAAACTCCATTTGCAATTCAAATGAAAATTCTCAAGGTTAATCAATGATCAGAGTGTATTGCACGGCAATTTGTGCAGCGCACGAATTTCTCTTCAACCTTCTTCCGATGTATTTACTAATAAGTTCTACTTTCACGAATTAAATCTAAAATATCTGCACATACACGAAATCATGCACAACATTCTTTTTACATTGTTTCTTACGAGACTTCTTTATCGTTCTTATTCACTGAATCATATTAATGAAAATTATTCATTTTCTGTACAAAATTGCCAATATCTTTTCTTTAAAAAAAATCTGCAAATAGTTGGCATTAATATTGGAATTCTAATCGATTTTCTCTTTATATAACATGTTGCGTGAGCTCATGCATTCGATTCCCAGTGACAGTACAGATCTTATGTGGCAACGTAGCATCATGAGGCAAATCAGGAGCTACTTGGAATAAAAGATAATGAATTTTAGTATAGAAACCAGACACAGGCATTTGGAGCCGATAAACTGACCACCATTCAACCAATTCAACATGTAACATGTGATTGTCCATATAACTGTTACAGCTCACAAATAATAATAAACTGGTAGATAGTAAAGAGGATCACACACTAGAAGTTTCGAAAGTCAACGACACCTGTAAGGGCGTTAACGGATTGACTTCATGAACTCGCCGATATAAACAGTTATTCGTTACGATAAAGATTAACTCGAGTAACGAATTCCGCTGAGATAATTACTCTGAGCTATCTACTGAAAAAACAGAATTCAAAAATTCGGTTTTGTTCAAGTGTTATTGTGTGGAGAACTGCCGTTACTCGTTAAGATGTTAAGGAATTCACTTCATTAAAAAAAAATAGCCGAGATATTCGCTATAGCTATCTACTGCGGAAAACAGGACTTAAAAATTTACTTTTACTCAAAAAGTCATCACGTGAACTAACGGACGGGTGTAAAGTCATTGTTATCCGGACAAACTCAGCCGAGATAAACACTGTAGCTATCGATTGCAAGAAATAGAATTCAAAAATTCGTTATCCTGTGGACTAAAGGACGGACATATGTCGCCGTTACTCGTTAAGATGTTAACGGATCGATTCCATTAATAACTTTACCGAGGTAATCACTCTAGCTATCTATTGCAAAAAACAACAAATTTAAAAATTCGCTATACTTCGAGAGTTATTGAGTGGACTAATGGCCGGATGTGAGTCGCCGTTACCCATTAAGATATTAATGGATTCACCTCATTAACGAATTCCGTTCAAGCGCTATAGTGTGGAATAACGGACGTACGGACGTACTAATATTACAATATTACAAATCCCACTTGCGTAATCGTAATTAAGATATTGCATAATACTCTGGAGTGTGAACGCGTAAAACGGAAAGAAAAAGAGCCATTTACAGCTTTAGAATTTGAAACAGGTACGAAATACTTGAGCAGGATGTGAAGATTCGCTTCCCGTTGGTTTAGTGGCTCGGGCACATAGTCCTGGCTTCCATTCTTAGTGGAAAAGCACTGAACGCATTACGATGGTTCGAATTCCACGTTGAAATTGTAGGTCCATGTCTTATATAAAACTGCTTACGCGGAACACTGAATTTCAGTACAGTAATAACAATATGTTAAAAATCAGAAGACTTCAAAGTAATACTTCCTTCATGCTGGCAATTAATGCGCAGAGGATCTCTGGTTCGAGTTTCTAGTTGACAAGAACGCGTTGAGAGATTTTTTTTAGGAAGTCTTCCCTTCATTCATTCCATTTTCACTTCACTAACTTGTCAGTCATCCACCTCTATTTTTCTCTATTTTCTTTTGCCTCAAGAACATTATCCTGGAACATACATAGAACTACAGATTTTACAAATGCTCCTGGAAGTTTATTGATATCTTATTTTTGAATTTTTATAGTTAATATTTCTTATTCGTCTATATTGTCCAATGTGAGTTTAATTATTCGAATATTTTAACCAATTATAACAGCTCTGGGTATTTATCTTTACTGTATTTGGCTTTATATTTATCTCCCTGAAAGACTGTCCCGTTTCCGTCCTCAGAGTTTTTTACACAAAGGAGTAAAATATACAGTCAAACCTTTCTTTGGTTTCAAGGATGTAATCATATGAAACTCAACGTTTTGAGGATAATAACACTTGAACATAAAAGAAACAAAGGTTTCTCGTTGTATGTGGTTAGCGTACGAGCTTTCGGCTTGTAATTCCCAGGTTCTGTTCTCGGTGGCAGCAAATGTGGTTTGGACCCCATGCTAAACACAGATTCCCGTTTCAATAGCCTCGGTGCTGAAAAGGATATTAAATTCCAATTCAACTGACCAATAAAACAATGAAAATAATCACATATGAAAAGGGAATAGGTAATATTTAATACAGCAATTCTAAACTAGAATATCTCAAAAGTTACGGAAGTATATGCATAAACTAGTACAACTGCTCGTTCTTCGTACGGACCAGTCACAGAGTTTTGGGGGGCCAAGTCATTAAAAATTCTCTTACAAATATTTAAATTGTGTTTCTTGTATTAATAAGAGCCTTTTGTATTGAGATCTGAAGGGGCCACGAAAAGTTTAGGGGGCAAGGCCCCCTATCTCTCCTCTGTTTGCGGGTTTGGTACGGGCTGAACAGTATGTAATGTGCAACACAGTAGATTACTGTAGGTTGTTAAATTTGAGGAACTTCTGAAATATTCTAGATTTTTGAACCTCCAAAACGTATAACCCTCCCAAGTTTCTATCTAGTAGAAATTGAAAAAAAAAAAATCGTCTGTGATTAGATCTGGTAAAGATTTATCTATGTATAAAAGTTAATGAATCAAGAGAGGAGTGGAGTGCACCCACGGAAGTCCACCGGGTCCAGACCCCTCAAGAAACTTTCTAACTCAACATACATTTGTACACTTTCTTAATAAAACTATACTTGTTTAATAGTTAAATGATCGATATAGCATGAACAATTGATCTTACACTTACTTCATCTGTACTCTTTCTCTTATAAAAGAGCATTCTACTTCTATCATTTTTCCCCCTGAAAATATAGGTAGAAGTATTTTACAATTACCTAAGTTATCGTCTTTTCGGGCGCAGAATAATACCCGTTCAATACTATTTATATGTAGTGGTTTGTAGTATTGGATTCCCGCTCCAAAATTTGGACCCCTTCCAACATAAATTTCTGAGTCCGCACCTGGATCAAGATAAGTCTTTTCTATGTGAAAGTCTGCCCGTCGTTGCCGCGTCGTAATTCAAAACATGGATAAAAAAAGAAAAAAAAGAAAGCACGGCCTTTCCTGGTTTTAATTGAAAGATTGGATAAAAGCGATTAACAAGAGTGTCCTTAAAGAACTTCTCCACAACCATTTCCTTCTTGGGATATTATGCCCTGTTGTTATGTAAGCGAGCATAACATAAATACAATGGGGGTTGCATACTGCAAGAAGTTCTTAGAAATGACCCAAGATGACTCGCCCTACCTGAAAATTGAAAAATGGTTTCGTACGCGATTATTATAGATCTGATGAAGATCCAAATTTGGAGGCTCCTTTGTATGCGAAAACCTGATAAAACACAATTATATATATATGATCATAAAATATAATCGATTTCCTTATGCGGATTTCGTTACTAATATAATAAATTGCAATTTGAATATGCCCATGAAGCTTCCATCAGTACAGTTGCATTAAGCATGTCGTTTACATTGAACTACTGAGCCATTCACCTACAAAAAAAAGTCCTGAGAAATATAATGAAAAGTACTTATTTATCAATACAGTAGCATTAATTTACATTATAATGAACTACTGAGCCATTATCCACAAAATAAATAAATAAATAAATAAAGCCAGAGAAATATAATGAAAACCGTTTAGAAATCACGCTAAATCGAAGCTCTTATCCACATTAGCTGTTTTCACTCCTGATAAGTCTTAACAATACACGAATATATCACGAAATCCTTTTAAAAGTATATTTCTTATATATAAACACGTATGTACAGTCATCATCGTTTTCAATCATTATAAACTTATGTATGTACGAGGGTACGTCAAAAATTATCCGCAATTTCGACATAACTCTTCTTACATTGTTCATACTGACTTATGTCCTCGTTTATTTTATTGTTATGCTGTTGTGGTTATGCTATGAAAGTTTGATCCTAATCCCTTCATTTATATTACTTTTGTTGCAGATAGATCATGGCCGTTCCATTAGAAGTTTGCTCCAAAGAGGAACAACGAGAGTGATCCGGTTTTTGTGATCGGAAGATGTATCAGAGGCCGCAATCCATCAAAGACTTTCGGTACAGTACGGGAATATGTCTTGCCGTAACGGAATGTCTACGAATGGAGTGAAAATTCAAAAATGGTCGCACAAGTGTTACGCACGAGGACAAATTATGACAACATTAAACGTGTACGTGACATGATTTTGTTAGACAGACCCAGTGGTGCCCACCCCCCCTTATGTCCATGACGCACCCCCCCCAATTGTCTATCCGTAGGTGTTCTTCCATGAAAAAATCTTCTTTTCGATTAATTTTACCCCCCCCCCATCAAACATATTTATATAGATTTTTAACCCCCCCTAATATTTCAATGACGCAGTTTGCGTCATAGCCCCCCCTTGTGGGCACCCCTGGACAGACCAGTGACTATCGATGAAGTAGCACATCGTCTGGAAATTAGTCATGATTCCTGATACATCTTTGGACCCCAAAAACCGAATCGCTGCTCGTTGTTCCTTTTTGGTGCAAACTTCTAATGGTGCAGCCATTGATCTATGTGCAACAAAAGGAAGACAAATGGAGGAATTAAAATCCAATTTTCATAGCATGACCACAACAGCATAACAATGAAATAAACGAGGACATAAGTCAGTATGAAGAACGTATGAAGAGTTATATCAAAATTGCGGATAACTTTATGCTTGCTCTAGTACAATTGTCAATTACAGTAGAGCGTCGATTATCCGAAGTAATTGGGGGACATGGGTGTTCAGAAAACTGGTTTGTTCGGATAATCGAACTATACATGTTTATTTGCCATGCGCGGAGCGGCACGCCTCAACTCTAAGCTGGCGCAGCTGTTGCTGTGAACAGCTTTGATACTGCCGCTACTTCTACAGCCAGTGCCAAACCGACAGAAGTGTGCTGATTGTTGAAATACAGCGACTGGCGGCTTGGCCGGTCAGCAGCGCTTTATGAAGGCCCCATTAGAAGGAATGTTCCGCCAGCGGTGGCTCAGTGCGGCGACTACTGTGGGAAACTTGGTTTGGGAGTGAGGGGGATGATGGACGGTAGGGTGGGAGAGTAACAGGTGCGAGCGAGTACACAGTTCGGTTAAGCGGTCGTTCGGTTGACCGACGTTCGGATAATCGACGCTCTACTATATTACGTTTCTTTGTGTGTGTATCTTTTCGCTTATGAAAAAAAAAGTAATTGAATTCCTTCTCAATTTAGTTAACAACAAGAATTTATTCTGAAACCTTGAGACAAACAGAAGAAATGGGAAATTAAAAAAAAAAAAAAACTTTCACTGTCAAATAAAGAAAACTAAATACATGAGAAAAAGTTAATGTTTTCATATTTCACTCAATAAGTTAAGATCTCCATTTTTATATTTTCTTCCATTTCTTCTCTCGTGTTGTGTGCATTCGAGTGTGTCAGGTATTCGTATGTATATTCCCACCGATACAGAGAGAAAAGAGAACATGATCTAATATTTGTATTGTTTTAGCTTTAGTTAATATTGAATTTAATACCAGTAATGTACAGTAGCATGTACTTTTACTATATATGTACTGGATGAATGTAACTTTCTCTTACGGATGTTCTGAAAAGAAGTTAAACTTTGTGTGACATCTTCAATATTATTATTATTATTATTATTATTATTATTATTATTATTATTATTATTATTATTATTATTATTATTATTATTATTATTATTATTATTTATGCAGGTAGAAAAGTTATCATTCTTAATAGATTGAATTGGTGATTGGAACAATAAACCAATTTTTTTTCAATCTGCTCAATGCTTCTTATACAGTATTATATAGTCAATTTTTAACGTTCACAAAACAAGACCTTTATTACTCATATGGTATATGATACTTTAGAATAAACTCTATGCGTATTTAATGTAATTTTCTACAGCTACAATATAATTTTCTACTTAGAGCTGAATGAATATGTTTCATTTTGAACATAAAGATTGAATTTGGATTTAAACGGCATCGGAAGTGTCGCTATTCGTCTCAAGACCCCGAAAACTATGGATTCGACACTAATATCGGTCATTTTCGATCAATTATATATATATATATATATATATATATATATATATATATATATATATATATATATATATATATATATATATATATATATCTTCTACCTCTCCCTCCTCTAAGTTGCACCTTCAAAATGAAATGATAAAAACCATCCCAGGCCTGAACCTCATCTATGTGACAAATTTGTTCCGAGATCGGTCTCGTGGTACAAGAGTTATCAAATTTTATTCATATATATATATATAGCGTGTTAATGAACTATACCGACAAACTGAAAGAGGTGATTCGTTATATCAAAATAAGATAAAAAGTTCATATGGACCTATGGTGAAAAGTTCATAATTTCAGAGCTAGGGCTGTCCAAAATCGCGAAAAAGCTATATTTCGACAGACCCTATTTCACATTCGAGAAACTATAAATGGTGCTAGTTATCAGCGTGAAAGGAGTCAGGCATACAGAATCCAAAAATACATTTTTCATCGATGTTCAATGGGTGTACAGAGTATTCCCTGCAGGATGTAATTCCCAGACATGCCATCAACCGAATTTTCCGATGTGCTCTAACTTTATGGTTTGTACAAAGTAGGCAAATAATAAGCTTTGACAGCAGTGAACACGGAATTCGTTGGCGGGATGTCGGAAGTGTTAAGGACTGTCAGCAGCACAGTCTCTCGTATTCGGGAAAAGGCGTACTGCAATGTTTTCTTTCACGCTTATAAATGGAAAAAATGTGAAATATACCGTGACGAAATACATCCCAACACACGTTATTCCGAACACAAAAAGTCGTACAGTTGCCGGTTCCTAACACTTCCGACTTTTCTCCGAAGCATTAGGTGCCATTGTTGTCAAAGCTTACCTCTTGCCTAATTTGGACCCACCTTGAAATCAGGTGAATCTGAAAACACTGTTGAGAGCACATCTGAGAATAGCACCTTGTGGAGAATACCCTGCACACCCATTGAACATTGATGAAATATGCATTTTTGGATTGCGTATGCGTGACTTCTCTTCGCTGATAAGGATCACCACCGACAATTTCTAGAATTCGAAATAGAGCCTGTTGAAGTTTAGCTTTTTCGCGATTTTCGACAGCCCTAGCTCTGAAACTATGCACTTTTACCCATAGGTCCATATGAACTTTTCTGTTATTTTGATATGAGGAATCACCTCTTACAGTTTGTCGGTATAGTTCATTAACACTATTCTGTATATATATATATATCCTATAGGCTTAAATATGAACCATTAAATGGTTTGAATATACAGTAAAGCCACGATTAGCCGTGGAATTGGGTGGCAAGGGCACCGCGGATAGCGAAAATCGCCAATAACCCAAAAATTATGACTAAAAATGAGATGCAAAAACGAAAAATATATATATATTTCAGCTTAAAAACTATGTTTTATTATACTGAAATAAAACTTTTGAAATGCCTTTGCTCTATGTTTAAATTAACAACACAAAGAATACCAAGCCAAAATCAATACTGTACTGTAAACCTGTCAGTAATTATACACCTTCGCACCTTTTGTATTTCCCCGGTGTAGAGGGCCGATGCCCTTCTACATCATCTGCATATCAAAATGCAGATGAGGGGCACATTTGCATATGTATATGTAAATATGATATTTTGTGGAATAATTATTTGCTTAGTATTTGCCTATGCAGTGCATATTTATTTGATATTATAAGTAATGAAGTGTGAAACACCTAGCATAGTACGTAAATATTAATACAATATTGTATTATATTGGATTTATTTCATTGTGTTTTATTCCATTTATAGGACTTATATAATGTATTAATGTGTTGCATATAATTACTTCGTTGTTGCATTATGCATAACTAACAGGGGATGATGGAAGATAATGAATAAAAAGCAGAGATGAAGAATTAATTAAATAAAAATGAGAAGATTCTATAAGAATCATACAGATTTTCAGAACGCTGGAAGATAGCTAGAGCTAAGAGAAGTTTTTTTTTTTTTTTCCCGACTG
The DNA here is from genome assembly GCF_964235325.1 of Thermobia domestica. Taxonomy (NCBI): domain Eukaryota; kingdom Metazoa; phylum Arthropoda; class Insecta; order Zygentoma; family Lepismatidae; genus Thermobia; species Thermobia domestica. Next base: position 85,809,996 of record NC_137467.1, read on the forward strand.
ACTGTCGCCTGTACTACAGGATGGGAGGTCTATCTCAACTCACCACGGAAAGAAATACCCAGAATAGAAACTAAATAAGTATCTTATACCCAGGAAGTAGCCTATAGTCTTCCTTTGGTGAATCTACACTGGGTTTGATACAATGTGTTGGAACACGGAGTTCGTATTGTTTAAAATGCCATAAACTTTTTCGCTTCTACATGTGAAAATTTTGGTTTCTATAGGTGTGAGTTCCGATGTCCCGAAGTTCAGCGTCTCTTCCTCCCCCCCTGTTTACCAAAAACCAGTAACCTGGCTAGCGAGCCTCTTGCTTGGTTCCCACCATGCAACACTAATTTGAAATTTTGTACTTTAATTTGACTTATTTTCTGTGTTTATTATTAATATTTACGTACTAAGCTATACTCGTTCTTGGAAAGACCGTATAAAATTCTGTTAATTTTAACAACGTGTTTCCCTTATCGAACAAGACACTTAGATCTTGTATTTGTGAAAATATATAATTAACAAAGATGCTTCCTTCAATCTCTCTCCAAGCAAGCATGTCTGCATTAGTGAGCAGACGGTTTGAACGGCGGCCACAGAAATTGGGTATGCCGCTGCTTCTGAGGGAGATGACAGTCAATAAATTGTATAAATATGTAATCTTTGTATGTTTAACGTTATTTTAATGTATAATGTCATATGTTTCTATACTTTATTTGTTTGTAACTAGCAAAGGAAAACAAAAGTAGGCGGAAATCTGTCATAGTTTCTGCTGTGAGCAAAAGCTTCCGTGTTGTCCGCTATCAGGAGTGGGGGCAGCATGTATCAGCCAAGAAAGGTGAAGTTGGATACGAATGGTGGCTGAAGAAGGGCATTGACACAGGAGACCACCCGCAATATTCGCCGCAAGGCATGAACCTTTTGTCTAAGGGTGCTGGGAGAAGCGAGTTTCTTCGTTTCCTGTGTTTGGCCAGAAAGATATACTCGTTTTCCTTGGAGAACGGGGTAGTTGAAGCTAGACTCGTGGAGTAACAAGAGATAGTTTTGCAGTGTAGTAGGAAGTCACCAGACTTCTTGTACAGAGTTCGAGACCCAGGACACGGTGTGAACAATTGTTTCGGTTCCCCGGGATTTGTCCTGTGAACAACTGTATCGCGAGTGAGTTGAACAATCTTTCTTCGAAAACATGAAATAGTACAGTGACAAAACAGTGTGTTACTTACACATATTTTAAGTGATACGTCAGTTGTGCTTATATTAGTCAGTGACAATGGAAGTTTAAAATTTTGAAATCATTATTTAACATTTCGTCCATTGCTCTGAGTGCTACAGTTACTCAGTAGAGCTCACTAAATTTGAAGCTCATTCGCAAACCCATTGTAATATGGGACAACCCATTTCGCCAAATATGGGAGAAAATTATATCCTACATATCTCAAGTAGAGATTACCACCAAGGTCGGTAAAGCTATTACACCGTGCCTGTCCTTGGACATTTAAGCACAAGGCTGCAAGTAATTAATTTGCTTGTCTTTAAATTTGGAGACAATATACTTTCTCTCTTTGTACGTCTGATATTCAGCGTAACATATCTTCTACCAGAACATTTTCGTATAGTGGAAGGCCTATCTAGGAGGACACGGTGTTCAACTCAATTTCAATACTTGTGAATGTCAAGTGAAGTTTGAACTGTGCTTCAGCATATTAAATTATTATCATGGTGTATCATTAATCTGTGTTTGTTACCCACAATTATAGTGAATATGTTTATCCGACATTGAAATTACATCTCTCCTCTAATAAAACAGTTAGAGACAAGAAACTAAAATGATGAGGAGATAATTTATCTTGTAAATATTTATACCTACATATTTTTTTTATTCTAAAGGTCAGGCAGACCTTTCAAGTTTCCATTCAATCTACGTTCTGTCTCATTCATTTATATTTTTTATTTTTTTTTAGTGTGATAAATTATTAAGCATTCCAAAATATCCAAGTAAAGTGTTTATGTGATAGTGCACTACCAAGGTGATAAGTATTTAGTGTATACAGTGTGATATTATCAACGCATCTACCATGTTGAATGTTCCTGATCCCTCTGTTGGAAATAAATCTGTCAGCTCTGTCCAGAACATCTGTGTATTCAATTGCTGTAGGGTGAGTACCTGCACTAATGAGATCTTTGTTTCAGGAGTGTGATTCAAGGAAGACATTTTCCCCTTGATAGAGTATGTTGACCATCTCTCTGTATGGGGCTCAGAGAGAATTCTGCCCAAAAGAACAAGCTAACAGCCATGAATAGTGAGATCAATACAGGCTGCTACCTGTAAAATTTTAAAATATATATATTTTTTTTTAACCTATTTGAAACTCATAACTGACTCACTATTATAGCATCCTTGAGCATGGTTGTTACGCAGATGCCCTGAGATCTGCTGTTCTACAAAATAATTAACATAGTTTGCTCTACCGACTTCATAAGGGAGTGGTGGCCCTTACAGGAGAGAATCTTGATCTCCAAGAGGGAATAAATAACTTTCACATATTTTGATATGTGCATTTTATGTAAATACTTCTGTTAATTAAATATTCCCAGCCACTCTCCTTCAACAATTTTTTTTTTATATATTGTGTTGGTGTCGTTAAGTAAACAGTAGCTTCGGCTCTGGCCACCTACACCTCACAATAAATCTTGGCTACCCAGCTGCAGGGCACGATATTTCACGCCTTTGCGCCACAATAAAATCTTGGCGCCCAGCGTGGGGCATGAGAGTATAATTCTATATACTCAATGGTCAACATACAGTTGGTTTAAATTTCGGTATATGTTTTGTTTTCTCTCCCCGAAAATTTCCAAGAACGTAGGTGTCTTGTGTTTGAAATTTATTTGTGGTTGATTTTTGTTTAACATTACTGTGAATAGAGAATTCAGTTTTTGTTTAGAATTTTGGGGGGAAGAAAGTTTTTGTAATTCCGTTTTACTCGTAAATGGTGGTAACGCGAGCACAGGCTCGAAGAGAAAGAAATATGGATAACGAGTTCATATTTGAAGAGTTCGCTCAGAGAGCTGGGGAGCTCTCTGACGAGAATAGTGTAAATGACGCTCACAGCACTAACGAGCGTCCGGTCAGCGTTGTGGGAGACGCTGCTGCGGTCGATACCGTTCCGCCAGTCCACAGTAGGGAGCCGGAAGTACCATTAAGGGAGGAAAGGGAAGAATTCAGCAGAAATCAAAATGAGGTTAGCACAGCCAGTAATATGAGTAGCACCATAGATAATTCGAATAATTTGACTATTGCAGCTATGTTCAGGGAGATTTTGTTAAAACAAGAAGAGAATGTAAGGAAACTAAAGGAGGAATTAAAAGAAGAAAATAGAAGCCTAAGGGAAGATTTAGACGTTAGGTTAAAAGAAAATGCATCCAAATTAGAGAGCAAGATAGTAGAAAGTTCAAAGGGTCTGGAAAAGCTAGAAAAGAAAATCGAGGAAAGTAATAGTACGCTAGAAACAAGTTATCTGAGACTAGAACAGGCGGTGGAGTCCAGCAATGCTCGTCTTGAACTCCAGATGGAGGCTGTGAGTTCAAGACTGGAGCAAAGTGAGCGTCAGCTGACGGAGCGTCTGGAGCTCACGACTGTAGAGCTTAGGGGGGAGATACATCAGGCCAGAGAAGAACTGTCTACGCGTGTGACAGAAACTTCGAATAGGATTGATGAAGTTCAAGAGAATGCTTCTAGCTTAGCCAGACAGTTAGATGAGAATTATACAGAACTTGCTGACAGTGTTAGACAGGTCTCGTCTCGCGTAGAACAGACCACTCTTACGCTAAATAATCAGGTCAGGCGAGTGGAAGTGAATTTCGCTTCCCAACTAGCAAGGATCCGGGGGGAACTAGTGCAGGACACGCCACTCGAAGATATCAGGTCAGAATGTAACGGCAGCATCCAACAAATGCAAGAGACCGTGCATGACGTGTGTGCACAGCTCGAGAAGAAAATGGAGGAGTGGAAGAGCTCCATCCAGAAGGAGACCAGTGAGGTTATAGAGGGGAAACTCGCTAATATCTCGGTCTCCAGCACACATGAAAGACCACCATCTCCGAACAATGTCTCGAGTCGCGATCTGCCTGGTTCTCAACCTGGGAACCTTGCTACTTCCCGCGAGATTGAACCTGTCCCGTCGACGTCTCGCTCATGCAATCATGAGACGAGACAACACCTCGCAACAGCCTTTGGACTCATACACAGGGACGTTACTCTACCTGTGTATTCTGGGAACGAATCTGAGACCGAAACATACAACTTCCTCCAAGATCTCGACCGGTACTTTGAGGTCACTGGAGTACCGGATGAGATGAGGCTCAGCTTCATACCGAGAGCAATTCGAAATACTTGCTACCAATGGTTTCAGGTTAACCGAAACAAGATCCACACATATGAAGAATTTGTACATAACTTTAAACAGTGCTACCTTAGTGAAGAGAGGTTGGCAAACCTAAGGGCAACGATTCTCACCTCCCACTTTGACAACCGTATACACAAATCCCCCACAGAATATCTGCTAGATCTGTTACATAAAAACAGTATACTAGAACCAAGGATGTCTGACGCAACATTATTGAAGGTACTTCCGCGTCATTTCCCGAACTGGCTGTTTAGGGCGATAGTCTCTTCTCGCCCGAAAACAATTGCAGAGTTGTTAAATCTTGTTCAGGAACTGCAGTCGTCGATGACGAATCGCGACCAGTTCTTCCAGGGTAACCAGAGGAAAGGGGTCAACATGCTCCAAGTGAGCATAGAAAACGAGGACAATAACCCCTCTGGCCACAGTGGGAAGCACGCTGCTCGCAAACAAAATAGAGCGAGAGAAAACCAGCGTCCTTACCAGAGAAAGAGACATCAACACACGAATAATAACAACCACCAGCGATCCCCACCTCGTCAGCCGAGCAGTGGAAGTGGGTCGTCTGGCTGGTCACGTGGGGGGAACTCCCACTCCTCTCACAACAACAACAACAACATTCGTGGAGCCCGCGGTAGGAGGGGAGGAACGCGCCACACGGATAGACCTCAGGGAAATTCCTTCCGTCATGCGGACGAGGAAATCCAACTGCTGGAACATTATGACCGGGCGCCTCCTCCTACCAGTCAGAATCAAAACATGAACAGGAGTAACCAATCCTCTTCTTCTGCTCCCAGAGAATGAGGATTGTCCGCATGTACTTGGGACAACGTTAGGGTGACAATGGAGAACACGAGTACATCCGAGTTGACAAATAAAAATTCCAAGTATGTGCGTAATTTAGAAGAAAATGTAGAAAATAGTCATTTATACGAAGAATCATGTGAAACCGCAGTGAAAGAGATTTTTGAAAATGTAGTAGAAAAGGAAGAAGAAAACTGTAATTTTTGTTCAGAAATAATAGCAAAGAAGCATTTCAATGAAGGCACATTCAAAAATAAGTTAACCTTGTTAAGTAGGACAGGAGAACACATTGATTTAGATAGGGCTGTATATGAAGAGGCCAATGGCATTTTTAAGAATTTATTCGATTCAAGTAATGAAGAACTACCCAGTAATAACGTAATATCACTACCAGAGATTAATGTACTTTTGTTTGGACAGGAAGTTAATTCTTTATTAGATACAGGAGCATCTTGCTCTGCTATCTCTAAAGAAATTTGGGACTCCGTCTCAAATAGCCACCCCACACCCGCATTTTTGAGTGCTAAGAATATACGGGGTACGTCTGCTTTCGGAAGTAAATCAGCGACGATCATAGGCCAGACGCTGTTAGTCATTCAGATACATGGGAAGGAATTTCATACATTAGGCATCATTATTTCAGGTCTGAACAGATCTTTGATTTTAGGTTCCAACTTCTTTACAGAATCTCGTGCCGTGTTAGATTATGATACTGGCCTTCTACATCTCAAACATCCTCATGATGTAGAAGTCAAATTTAGATCTGTAGATTGCGAGACTGAGGATTTAGTAGTTCGATGTTTAGAATTGAATGGTGAGTGCGAGAAACCATATAGTTTTATTGAGGAGTTAGATAATTTTGAATGTAATTTTTCCCCGTCATATGAAGGACGGAAGGCCATACGGGTTAGCGCACAGAATGAGCATAAGACCTGCAGAGAAAAGGCTGCTCGCGCCCCGAACTTGGATGATGGGAGATTCCCAAGTGCCCAAGAAATGGCAGTTCATGTATTCCCACCAGAAGAGTGGTTGAAAGTGAACACACGTGCCTCCCATTCAGATATAGAAGAATTTGTTGCGAACTACTCAGATCTCTCAGCCTCACAAAGAGAGAGTTTGAAAGCAGTACTTTTAAAGCACCAGGCGCTTTTTGATATCAAGCCAGGTTGCATAACTAACTACGAGCACGAGATTGGAGTAACGGACGAACGTCCCATAAAAACTAAATTGTATCCTTACCCAAAGAAATTCAGGAATTTGGTATCGAATGAAATTTCGCGTTGGGAGGCCTGGGGTGTGATTAAGAAGATGCCTACCGCTTTTATAAACCCTCTGGTAGTGACGCCAAAGAGCGACGGACGCATTCGTGTGTGTATAGATGGAAGAGCTCTGGCTAAAATTTCAGGGGATCTCTCTGACAGACCCATGCCACCCCTATCTGTTCTCCAAGATATTTGCGACAACTCTTGGTTCAGTTGCGTGGATGCAACTGAGATGTTCTTACAAATTAAGGTGAAAGAAAGTGACCAGAAATATCTTGGGTTCCTACATGAAGGCATTTCATATGTTTTTCAAAAACTTCCGTTTGGGACAAAACAGAGCCTTGCTTCTTGCGTAAGAGCATTAGATATGATAATTGGATCAGAAGCTAGAGAGTACTGCGGCGCTTATGTTGATGATTTAATTATAGCCGACAGGAGCTTCGAAGATCACTTGGTACACCTCGACAGAGTGTTGGGTTTACTCACTGCGGGCGGCCTAACTCTCAGGCTGAAAAAGTGCAATTTTGCGAGAAAATCACTGAACATACTTGGTTTCCATCTTTCGCAATCCGGTATCGGTAAAGATCCGGCGAAAGTGAAGGCGGTGTTAGATTTTAGGACACCACGGAACGTCAAGGAACTGCGTTCCTTCATTGGCTACTGTCAATACTATCGTTGCTTTAGTAGGAAGTACTCGGAAGTTCTCCATCCGTTGTTCCAACTGCTAAAGAAGAATGTCAAGTTCAAATGGGAACCAGTTCACCAGGCAGCTATGGACAGGATTAAGCAGATCTTCCAGGAGGAAGTAGTTCTGAAAACTGTCCTGCCTGACAAGCAACTGATTCTCGAATGTGATGCGTGTGATATTGCGTGTTCTTCTCTATTGTACCAGCGTGATGACAATGATGACATCCGTGTCATTGCTTTTACATCACGTGTGTTCAATGCCGCACAACGCAACTATTCAATAACGGAGAAGGAATTTTATGGACTCATAGATGGCGTTGTTAAGTTTAAACAGTACTTAGTTGGTACTAAATTCATAGTACGCAGTGACCACCTTGCTCTTAAGTTTATTCTCTATTGTAGACTTACAAACCAGCGCATCACCCGGTGGGCGATGTTGCTCTCAAATTTCAATTTCGAATTCCAGTTTGTCAAGTCCAATGAGAATCTGAGTGATTATCACTCCAGGTACCCTCCTCACACAGAAGAAGACCTCAGTGTTGCACGGAAGCCTATCCTCCAGGAGTCGCTGATGTCCATCCTGACGGAAATCCCATGTGAGTTGAGGAAGATGATAGCCATACTACCGGAGATGCAGTCTTCAGATCCTGTCTACGGCAAGATCAAGAAAGACGTCGAAGAGAAGACGGACTCACCAAAGGTGAATGGTGCTTGTCACCGTTTTGAGGTATTGAACGGGCGCTTATGCAAGCGTGACCGGGAAGGAGTCCGAATTTGCATCCCAGAAGTGTTAGTAGTTCCACTGCTCGATTATTACCATTCAGATCGAGGGCACATGTCGGCCAGTAAACTACTACCACTTCTATCAGAGTTTTTCGTATGGCCAAAGATGAGGGCAAGTGTGAGGCGTTTTTGTGCTTCCTGCGAACTATGCCAGAAAAGCAACCCCCCTCAATGTTATCGTCCGGGACCACTGAATCCCGTGGTAGTTGAGAAGCCAGGCTATTTGGTCTGTGCTGACTGGTTAGGGCCTCTAACCAAGGGAATTGGGGGAGTCCATTACGTACTAGTATTTTATGATGCTTTCTCCAAACTAATAGGATTGTACGCATGCAAAAAGGCAAACACTACCACGGCCATAAGGAAACTAAAGGAGTATCTGAAAGTTAACCCTAGTGTGGAACTAGTCTTAACAGACAGAGGGTCACCTTTCCAGTCTAACCGCTGGAAAACAGAATTAGCAGATCTTGGTATCAGGCACATCACTTCGACGCCATATTATCCGCAAGGAGAAATGGCAGAAGTAGCTGTCAAGGCGACAGTACGTTTGCTACGTAAATTGTGCCATGATAACCAAAGATTGTGGCCCAAATACTTGGAAAAGATAGAGAAGTGCTTAAATTCTGCCAAACACCTGACCACTGGCGTGTCAGCCTTTGAGTGTCACTTTGGGCAGTCTATGTCAAGAGACATAGCAAGGCTGTTTGAAATCCCAGAAGTGGAGAAGCGCCATGACGTGCAGTACTATGTAGAAATTGCTAGAAAGAACCATAAAAGGAATGCTGCTGCACGAAAACGCAACTTTGACAAGTCACACCGTACTGTAGAGTACAAAGTGGGTGATCTTGTACTAACTAGAGTCTTCCCCAAGTCGGATGCTCTAGCAGGTGTATCGAAGAAGCTCTTGCTCTTGTACTCCGGACCATGGCAGATTGTCGCCGCCACTGGTCATAACATGTACACACTAGGGGATCCAGCGACTAAAGAAGCGAAGATGACAAGGAATGCGTTTCTATTGAAACCATACATCTCTAGAGAAGAGAAGAATCAAAGTGGTACTGGTACATAGAGAAGACACAGATCACACATATAAGCATCAAATACCGAAAGTGACAACTAGTGTATATAGTGTTAGTGTAGTGTATATTTCAGTGTGTTAGTGTAAGTGTATGTATTGGGATCCTATGTTTTTTATGTTCAAGTAATTCAGGGAACACTGAATTCTCCTATTTAGCTTTGATTATTGATTTGCCTTTATTAAGTTTATTGTGTGTTAACATTGATTTTTTTTTTAACCTTGGATGTATTTTGTAACTCTAATGTTTCAGGAACAAAATGTGCCCTCCGTATGATCTACGTCCTGTACTAGAAAGTACAGCACCTAGAATCATAGGGGGGAAATTTATGTAGAGGGCCGATGCCCTTCTACATCATCTGCATATCAAAATGCAGATGAGGGGCACATTTGCATATGTATATGTAAATATGATATTTTGTGGAATAATTATTTGCTTAGTATTTGCCTATGCAGTGCATATTTATTTGATATTATAAGTAATGAAGTGTGAAACACCTAGCATAGTACGTAAATATTAATACAATATTGTATTATATTGGATTTATTTCATTGTGTTTTATTCCATTTATAGGACTTATATAATGTATTAATGTGTTGCATATAATTACTTCGTTGTTGCATTATGCATAACTAACAGGGGATGATGGAAGATAATGAATAAAAAGCAGAGATGAAGAATTAATTAAATAAAAATGAGAAGATTCTATAAGAATCATACAGATTTTCAGAACGCTGGAAGATAGCTAGAGCTAAGAGAAGTTTTTTTTTTTTTTTCCCGACTGACTGTCGCCTGTACTACAGGATGGGAGGTCTATCTCAACTCACCACGGAAAGAAATACCCAGAATAGAAACTAAATAAGTATCTTATACCCAGGAAGTAGCCTATAGTCTTCCTTTGGTGAATCTACACTGGGTTTGATACAATGTGTTGGAACACGGAGTTCGTATTGTTTAAAATGCCATAAACTTTTTCGCTTCTACATGTGAAAATTTTGGTTTCTATAGGTGTGAGTTCCGATGTCCCGAAGTTCAGCGTCTCTTCCTCCCCCCCTGTTTACCAAAAACCAGTAACCTGGCTAGCGAGCCTCTTGCTTGGTTCCCACCATGCAACACTAATTTGAAATTTTGTACTTTAATTTGACTTATTTTCTGTGTTTATTATTAATATTTACGTACTAAGCTATACTCGTTCTTGGAAAGACCGTATAAAATTCTGTTAATTTTAACAACGTGTTTCCCTTATCGAACAAGACACTTAGATCTTGTATTTGTGAAAATATATAATTAACAAAGATGCTTCCTTCAATCTCTCTCCAAGCAAGCATGTCTGCATTAGTGAGCAGACGGTTTGAACGGCGGCCACAGAAATTGGGTATGCCGCTGCTTCTGAGGGAGATGACAGTCAATAAATTGTATAAATATGTAATCTTTGTATGTTTAACGTTATTTTAATGTATAATGTCATATGTTTCTATACTTTATTTGTTTGTAACTAGCAAAGGAAAACAAAAGTAGGCGGAAATCTGTCATAGTTTCTGCTGTGAGCAAAAGCTTCCGTGTTGTCCGCTATCAGGAGTGGGGGCAGCATGTATCAGCCAAGAAAGGTGAAGTTGGATACGAATGGTGGCTGAAGAAGGGCATTGACACAGGAGACCACCCGCAATATTCGCCGCAAGGCATGAACCTTTTGTCTAAGGGTGCTGGGAGAAGCGAGTTTCTTCGTTTCCTGTGTTTGGCCAGAAAGATATACTCGTTTTCCTTGGAGAACGGGGTAGTTGAAGCTAGACTCGTGGAGTAACAAGAGATAGTTTTGCAGTGTAGTAGGAAGTCACCAGACTTCTTGTACAGAGTTCGAGACCCAGGACACGGTGTGAACAATTGTTTCGGTTCCCCGGGATTTGTCCTGTGAACAACTGTATCGCGAGTGAGTTGAACAATCTTTCTTCGAAAACATGAAATAGTACAGTGACAAAACAGTGTGTTACTTACACATATTTTAAGTGATACGTCAGTTGTGCTTATATTAGTCAGTGACAATGGAAGTTTAAAATTTTGAAATCATTATTTAACATTTCGTCCATTGCTCTGAGTGCTACAGTTACTCAGTAGAGCTCACTAAATTTGAAGCTCATTCGCAAACCCATTGTAATATGGGACAACCCATTTCGCCAAATATGGGAGAAAATTATATCCTACATATCTCAAGTAGAGATTACCACCAAGGTCGGTAAAGCTATTACACCGTGCCTGTCCTTGGACATTTAAGCACAAGGCTGCAAGTAATTAATTTGCTTGTCTTTAAATTTGGAGACAATATACTTTCTCTCTTTGTACGTCTGATATTCAGCGTAACATATCTTCTACCAGAACATTTTCGTATAGTGGAAGGCCTATCTAGGAGGACACGGTGTTCAACTCAATTTCAATACTTGTGAATGTCAAGTGAAGTTTGAACTGTGCTTCAGCATATTAAATTATTATCATGGTGTATCATTAATCTGTGTTTGTTACCCACAATTATAGTGAATATGTTTATCCGACATTGAAATTACATCTCTCCTCTAATAAAACAGTTAGAGACAAGAAACTAAAATGATGAGGAGATAATTTATCTTGTAAATATTTATACCTACATATTTTTTTTATTCTAAAGGTCAGGCAGACCTTTCAAGTTTCCATTCAATCTACGTTCTGTCTCATTCATTTATATTTTTTATTTTTTTTTAGTGTGATAAATTATTAAGCATTCCAAAATATCCAAGTAAAGTGTTTATGTGATAGTGCACTACCAAGGTGATAAGTATTTAGTGTATACAGTGTGATATTATCAACGCATCTACCATGTTGAATGTTCCTGATCCCTCTGTTGGAAATAAATCTGTCAGCTCTGTCCAGAACATCTGTGTATTCAATTGCTGTAGGGTGAGTACCTGCACTAATGAGATCTTTGTTTCAGGAGTGTGATTCAAGGAAGACATTTTCCCCTTGATAGAGTATGTTGACCATCTCTCTGTATGGGGCTCAGAGAGAATTCTGCCCAAAAGAACAAGCTAACAGCCATGAATAGTGAGATCAATACAGGCTGCTACCTGTAAAATTTTAAAATATATATATTTTTTTTTAACCTATTTGAAACTCATAACTGACTCACTATTATAGCATCCTTGAGCATGGTTGTTACGCAGATGCCCTGAGATCTGCTGTTCTACAAAATAATTAAAATAGTTTGCTCTACCGACTTCATAAGGGAGTGGTGGCCCTTACAGGAGAGAATCTTGATCTCCAAGAGGGAATAAATAACTTTCACATATTTTGATATGTGCATTTTATGTAAATACTTCTGTTAATTAAATATTCCCAGCCACTCTCCTTCAACAATTTTTTTTTTTTTATATATTGTGTTGGTGTCGTTAAGTAAACAGTAGCTTCGGCTCTGGCCACCTAGCACCTCACAATAAATCTTGGCTACCCAGCTGCAGGGCACGATATTTCACGCCTTTGCGCCACAATACCGGTTGTAGGCTTGGATTTTTTTTTTTTTTTTTTTTAAGATTCGTAATTAACCCTCCAGTGGTCGCCCGCGGACTCTCACTCCACATTGAACAATTAATGTAATTTACTACCACGCAATCACTCTTCCCAATTCCTGTTTTTCATACCTTACAACAATTGGTCTCTGTTTATCAGAGTACTATTGCACTTCGAAACGTGCACTATTGTGGGAAATATTGATTTTTACAATGCAATTTATTTTTATGTTTTAGAGCATACAGTACTTATTTGCATGCTGGATGACAGTTCGCAGCGACTACTTATGAAAAATAATTGAGCGCAATTGCACTTTTTTTTTTTCGCAGCACTCGCGGATCATTCGCTCGCGTATGAAGGTACCGGTATGCCTATGAGATCTTGTAGAGTGTGGTTTTACTTTCGAGCAACGACAAAATAGAAGAAAATATGGTGATCGTTTAAAAAAAAAAGGCGATTTCAACGAATTTACAAGCTTCATGGCCCCTACATGCCAGAAAAGAGACTTTAGGATGTCCATCAGTTCGTCCGTATATCGAAGCGTTCGTCCAAAATACATGTATACTTCGCTAGAGGCCACACAGTTAAATGTGTTCAGACCAAATTTTAAACTCGAGGTTTTAGTAAGATCCTCTACGAGGGGTTTTCGAAACCTCTTCCTCTCCCAATAAGAGCATTTTATGGGAGATTGAAAATCAAAATCTACTGTTTTCTCGAAAATGACACAAACAATTTTGTTTATATTTCACAAAATAATATGTCATTAACAATCTTATAGTACGGTATATTTCTAAAAGAAAATCCAGAAGATGTGGTTTCCTATTGGGATAAGATCATATGACTTTTATTTTTTCAAAAACTAGTAGAATGATTTTTTATATTTCCCTTAACAACCCTACGATATAGCATAAGTTATTTCTCCCTTAAAACTTCACCCACAAGTGAATTCTCCCTTGAAATAGTACTTGATATGAGAGACCCGCTTGTTCCCAAGTTAGGTGAGCGCACAGAAAGAAGTATGGCTTCACTATCATGTTGTATAATGGATCATTTCACTGAAAGAAAACTGGAACCACTGTTCAAGTGAAATTCGAACCACTACTCGAAAAAATGAAACGAAATATTTCAGTTTAACGTACCATGTTTATGCTCTTTAGGCTCAGGGAGACGGATGATTAAGACAAGTGAATTGTGATGGAAGAATTTGTAGAATGAGAATGTGGGAGGAAAGGGAAGTATCCCGAGAAAACCCACGGACACAATGGTGTCCACCACAAACTCACTTGATCGGGAATCGAACCAGGAATCCCACGCACTAGAGCAGCGTTTCCCAACCTTTTTCAACTTGCGGCACACTACGGGTGTAACTTGAATTGTCGCGGCACACTCATAGATATTATTATTATTATTATTATTATTATTATTATTATTATTATCATTTGCAAATATAAAATACCATGGTATTTTTTTTTTCTGTGATTACTGATCTCCTTCTCACAGAGATGAAAGTTTGATCACTGGTTTTACCCTATGCTAATTCATTATGCTTATTTTTTATTCTAATTTTAAAATAGAAAACAATTGCAATGAAATATAGGACTCAGATTGTTAAAAATACGCTTTCTTTTTCGAAAACTGTATCCAACCTTTCACTAAGAAGGAAGATCACTAAATAACGAACGAACAAACAAATGTCTTGTACTTCTAACTTCGCTATTTTAACAAAAACCGGTGCATATTATTGCAATCACATAGCTTGCGATGCGTCAAAGTCAAAACACAGCTTTTGAACAAAGTGTTGTTCTGTCATTCACGTGCGAATGAGTGTTCTACGAACGTTCACTTGACGCGTACTGTACAAGTGCTTCCATTTCTCGGTGTTAGTATGACTCTCAATTGAAGCGTAACATAGCAGCTAACCGTGGAAATGTGTACGAGCCGAAATACTGTCTGCTACACAGTAATAGATGTAGAATAATATATTACAATTACAATAATTTTTTCCATGGTAGAATTTCATAGTAATGTGAAATACAAAAATATACATTTTCCCTATGTCTTGCAATTTGGTAGCTATAGAATTAATAATTTTGTTTCGATTTCCTCGCGGCACACCAGAGGTCCATTCGCGGCACACCAGTGTGCTGCGGCACACCGGTTGGGAAACGCTGCACTAGAGGTAAGCGCTCTATCATCACTAAGCCACTTTTCTTTACACGTTTCTTCTATTTTCTTTGAAAAACATATAAGAAATTGACCTTCGTTTTTTAAGCGACTTTTTTTTAACACTTGTATGTTACATTTCAAATCTTCTTAGTTAACACGCAAAACAGATTATAGGTACCATCATAGTTCTATTTTTTTTCAAAGAAAAATTAATATTATTAAGTGGCCTTAGACCAGTTTAAGTTTCGTTTTTTCTTTTTCTTTCTTTTTTCTTTTCCTTTTTAGTGTTTAACACAATATCATGTCGAAAATTGTTTTCACGTGGTTCGATTGCATGTCTGAAATTGGGATATAGTGTCAGGCAACCAAATATCTTTGATAAAGCAAGGAAATAGTAACAGTTAACTTCATAAATTCTTATTCAAAATCAGATGCAACTTTTCTACTACATATCGTTCTGTGCTTCTGTATATAGCCAGTCCCTAAAAGATGCATAGGTCACTGCTGTGTTTGTCGCTTTTCATGTGATTGACACAGAGCAGAATATGCTAAGCCATGAATGTACCGAAAGGTGAATTTAGTGTCCCTCTACGTTGTTTTCGTTGATTTATTTGTGTTTACGTCTTCTGCCAATAGTGAGGCTATGTAAAAACAGGACCTACACTCTAGAATTGGGTCCGAATTACTGTAGCGCATTGGGAGCTCTTCTCCTATCGTGAATCGAACCTAGACATTGTGTTGCAATGGCACGCACGCTAGTAAATACATCAACATGACAGCTTTTATTGTTTTCGTTATTTGTTCCTTCCTTCCTTCTGATGCAAACAAACACGAATAATTTATATATATATATATATATATATATATATATATATATATATATATATATATATATATATATATATATATATCGAGTAGAGAAGAGAAATGTTATGTAATCAAGCATATCAGTAGGAAGGTTAATTTATGCTTATCAGTAGGAAGCAAACTAGGAAGTTTACTCATATAACTAGTAAAGATGAATATGTCAATGAAAGCCATTCCTAGGAAAACCAATTTTAGAAAATTTAATTTAGTACTTATAACTGAAAGGTATGTTGGATAAACTCTGTATGCGGTTTGCTTAGACAGACATTTGACATTGTTCTACTCGATTCTTTTCCATTTTCGTAGGTTTCCACTCATGCAAGCTACGTATGAAAGTAGTCTCAATTTTAACAACTATAATTATATTATCCAGTTTCAATTATGATAGTCTATATTCAGCTTCACCGAGAAGGAAAACTACCCTATATAAGATCCAAGCCTTACATTGAATTTAAAACGTTTTATATGCATCTTGTTTCAAATTCTAAAACCCCAAATCTCCCACTAATACTGCAAAGGTTTTTTTTTTTTCATCCTTTCCCATCCTTTGAAGATACAATCAGTAGTAACTCAATAATATCACTAGCTTTCAGCTAGCTAGGCACATCGCCCTCAGACTCCCGCATTTGCTCGGCCTAGACCTCGCACATCTCATATCCCTAACATGCGTAGCTCTAATATTAAGGAATTTCGAGATATGGCCATCTTGTTTTGACAATTGCAACTCCTACACTGTTTTCTTCCATCCTAAGGGAAACATCAAAAAATGCTGAAACACTTTAATTATTTTAACTTAAAAGCCCAAACACCAATTTTCATGTCTCTAATCTTAAGGAATTTCGAGATATGGTCATCTTATTTTAACAATCACATCTCGACTCTTTCTTTTCTTCTCGTCTTTTTTATTCACTTCTAGGTTACATATCAATAAAAAAATATGTGAAAGACATGAC
Source organism: Thermobia domestica (assembly GCF_964235325.1). Classification (NCBI taxonomy): domain Eukaryota; kingdom Metazoa; phylum Arthropoda; class Insecta; order Zygentoma; family Lepismatidae; genus Thermobia; species Thermobia domestica. Next base: position 85,826,507 of record NC_137467.1, read on the forward strand.
TAATTTTTAAATGACAAATCCAAATACCAAATTTCATGTCTAATAATTCGATATTCCGAGATATAGACATTTTAAAATAACAATTGCCAGCCCTCTTTCTCCTCCCTCTTCCCGTCGAATTTCCAAAAATCTTTCTTTATTGTGACCTTATATCACAAATTCTTTGCCCTTTTTAAATTGCAAGTTTCTAGCTTAAGTAGTTCAATCTGTCAGCCAGTCAGTCAGGAGTTCTTTTTTCGTATATAGCATACTGTATAGAAATTAGCGTTTAGCGAAAAAAAAAAAATAATAATACATTGCCCAATGATCAAAGATATTTCAATCGATATATCTCAAGGAATAGATCGGATAGATAGGATAAGCATCAATATAAAAGACCATGCGTAGTTTCCGAGAAAATTGAGAGAAAAACAAATCATTTTGTAAACCTAAAAATTAATGCTGAATGGAAACCATACAAATTCATGGAAAATTTTCTAATAATAATTTATGTATAAGAAATGTATGAATCGTTAAATAGCATATTGCACTGTATCTATTGTCGTTTGATTTCTTTTATCAATGATGCACGCACTGCTTGTAATGTATAGTTTACAACAAAGCAAAATGTTTACAACTATGGATAGGTATGAAATTTGAACTGCATGTGTCAAATCATAAGTAAGTGCGCTTGTACTTAGAATTTATTTTTCCTAGGTCTAGTTGTATGTTCGTGTTTATACTATTATACTAGTGTTTAATTGTATTTTCGTAATATTTGAAGGAACCGGAAAAGTACCTGCATGAAAGACTTCTAATTTTATGAAATGTAATACAGAAAGATCCTCCTCAAGTTAGGCAAGGAAAGGTTGGAGATACAACTTTGTTATGGATCAAAGGCAAAACTAAAGTATTCTACTATGTTGTATTACATAATTATACTCAAAAACTTGATTGGTAGCTTGATAAAGATAATTGATTACATGACAGAAAATTGATCTTATCTAAATACATTGCTAACTAATGCATGACTCGAAAACATCAATGAAAATCTTTAATAAACTTATGTACTGTACGAACAAATAACTCTATTTTTCCGTACCTCATTCTTCATCTCAAAATATAGTACATAGCTCAAAGGATTATATCTTGTCACTCACTGATTTTAATAATACACTACACGCTACCACTAACTCACCTATTTCTTGCACAGAAAGGAGCCGAATTACCGGCAGCGCTTAAAATGTTTATTTTTATTTCTTTAGTTACATAATACTGCACGTACAAATTAATACACACTGGCGTTACTAACTCTCCTTTTTCCCTTTTCTTTATTATTTATTCAAATAATTTTGCTCTTAGTTGCGATTGTATATGTTCCAAATACGGGTTCCTATTACTGAAAATGGCTTACTATAGACCTATTGATTTGTGACTGAGTATATCTAAAATATTGTAGAATCTTCTACGTGGAGCCTTGGAGCCGTGGCTCATTGGTAAAAACGCTCATCACTTTAAGCGTGGAGTATCTAGCTCGATCCCAGCTCGCGCCAAGTAAGCTTTGTGGTGGATCCCTTGGGTTTTCTTGGTGTGATCCTTCTTCCTAACACTTTCTTCATTCTAATATTGTCATCAATTTTATAATCACCGTCTTCATTAGCCTCAGATAATGTGGGACGTTAAACTATAAGTTTTTAAAAAAATATTTCATTAGGTGAGGCATTGATAAATGTATTTAGGGCTGTCGTCAGTTACTACTCGATGCACTTGTCAAGCAATATGTAACGTTCTTCTGTTTTCCTTTTAAATCTAGCCAATTAAGTTTTTACTTTGCCAACAACTTCCTTGGGTTCACACTTAACTTTCGAATAGGGGACCACGGTGGCTTAGTGGTAGAGAGCGTATTTGTAGTGCGTGGGATCTCTGATTCGATTGCCGGCTAAGTTTAATTTGTGGTGGACAAGATTGTGTCCGTGGCTTTTCTCGGGGCACTCCCGTTTCCTTCCACATTCTCATTCCACAAATTCTTCCAACATCATTTACTTACCTTAATTATTTGTCTCCCTTAGCCTAGAGGATATAACCGTGGGACGTTAAACTGAAATATTTCATTTGATTTTGACTTTCGAATATGATTTTTACGCATCAATATGCGTTAACTGCTATGATTTCAGTGTATGTTTTGAGATTTATAATCTTTCTGGACACTTGCTGTATAGTTAGCCTTGGTGTACACAAAGTGTTGTAAAATAACAAAAAGGTCAACTCGGAAGTGTATATATTATACAGTTTCACTGTATATTATAAATATGTATGTTACTAAACATCAGGGATCCTGCGACGCAGTATTCAAGTAGTTAGGTCAGCAACTACTTCTCTCCAACAAGGTTGTTTTAACTGGGAATCTTCCAGTCAGTCAGGGAGATTTGCCCTCCAACCAACTCACGCACCAAGAATGTGTCTGAGAAATTATCTTAAAAACTTTCCCAAAGAACTGCTGGATTCTCACTCAAACACAAACACATCCGATCCCGTGCTTCTGTATAACTTGTTAACACCTCAACCCTTCCAATGAAATCTGATAGTTTCTCACGCATTTTTTCTTTCTTTTTTTAATTTCCAGTTCCTTTGTGTGTCTTTTCTTATATTTTAAAGTATTTCTTTCACTCTCTTCTGCCATCTTTTGACTCTAGTCGGGAAATAGTTTTTACTATCTTCGTACGTTTAAAAATATAATGTATATTTAGTTCTGGCTCTAAGGGAGAGCGTCTGACAAGTTGACTGTAATTTACAATAAATATGTTCAAGTCTTGTTAAAGATATTTAAAATTACTGTTGCCAATGAGACGAGTCTCTTTGTAAAGTTATTGTCTGTTTTTTTTTTTTTTTTTTTAACCAACTTGAAAAGTTCGTTACTGAATTCTCCACGTCTGTGTAAGTGTGTGTTTTATTTACGAACTTTTCAATTTTGAGTCCTCCATTCGATAGAACATCAAAAAGTATCTAAGGAAGGGATGGAATTTTCCCAGTCACTTTCACCGTTCCTGAGATATTCGTTTCGGGATATTTAAGGAGTCATATCTCGGGAATCGTAAGTCATAAAGAGATCACATTGAATTGATCAATACCTAAGAGGATCGTGAACATTTTGGTATCAAATAGTTATTAGTGGCCACTGACCAACTGGCCACTATTCCCGAAATATTGGCCAAAAAAGTTTGGATTTCATGAGATTTGAGAAGCCAATGATATTTTACGAATTTTTCAATTTTGAGCATGTGTCTTTGTAAAACAATATATTGTAGAACGTTTTAACAGAACTCTTAAACAAACCATGTGGAAAAAATTAGTACTCAAGGCAGGGGCGGATGGAGGGCTATCGGGGCGATCGACCCCCCCCCCCAGAAGAGGAAACTTTCTTATTTTATATATATGAATAAAACCCATCCCAAAGTTTGGAGCCCTTAAAAGTAGCAGTATAACAATCCATCGCTTCCCCCAGAAGTCGGTCCTGGATCCGCCCCTGACTCAAGGAAATTATAAATGGATAGATATATTACAAGAATGGTTTAGTGAATATAATAATGAAAGTACATAGAACAATTGGTACAAAGCTAAGTAGAAGTTAATAAGAAAAATTAATTATTTTTAAGTTCGTTCTGGTAATGCTCTTAGAGCATTCTCAACTGGTTTCTTCTTAATTTTACCTGGAACCTATCAGAATCCTTCCGCGTCACGAATAGTTCACAAACGGTGTGATGTACGTTTAAACTAAATTCATTATTGGAGTATGTTGTATAATGACGACTTGCGTATCATTTAAGCATTAAGGGTCTTCATTGTGTTCAAAGAGTCACTTCTATCAGTTTATAGTTTTTATACTATAATTATTATAACTCTAAAAAACTGGTTTGAGACCTAAGGCTTGGGAGAACTAGTGTTGCCAATGAGACTCATGACATTTCTCACCTAGCATTTGAACATGCACTTCTCGTTTTGAGGACAACACTTTTTACAATTGAAGTATAAGAGTTAACGATAATTTTATGTTATTTTATCTCATTAATCAAAATATATATTATCATCTTGCTCCTTTCATAATAAAAGCGTGAACTCCCTTGTGGCTAAGAGGCTACCGTACGCGCTTTTGGCGTAAGAGACCCGAATTCGATTCCTGGCGGGAGCTCATGTGGATTGGATTCCACGTTAAGCTATAGATCCACGTTTCATATAGCCTCGCTGCTGAAAGAGTCGCTAAAACTGAAAATCAAATCATAATGAAAGTGTATATTTTAGCATGTTTCATTTTAATATATGAGCGGTCCCGGGTTCGATTCCCGACGATTCATCGACGGGAGCAATGTCGCTTCCTTTCTTTCCCAATCCTTTTTTCCTTCCCCCTCCTCGGATAGTGTGATCGCCGAGTGACGTCATCCCTCATAACTAACGGGTTAACATTAGCATAGATGCCGAAAGCCCAGAAATCTAATTCCTAAACCCTCATTTTAATAAACGTTGTTCTGTACTGTGCTTTCAAAACGGTTTGATTAACAATGAATGAGCTATTTAGCACTATAAAAATTAGTTTTTGTCGATTTTTCAGAAACAACGCATGAGGTTTTACCAGCAAGAATGTCATTTTATTCAGCTTGATGAGATTATCAATTGATATTTGTCTCATTTTTGGACATTTCTTTTTTATTATGTTCTAATATTATTGTAGAATTGTTATTTATTTATTCACAACGTTAGATATAGAAAATATTATTTCATACTATAAGAGGGAATGATTGAGACGGTGGTGTTATTCAAATTACTTATCCAACGTTTCTATGATTAGTATAGTACGCTGACTCGGTATTATCATTATAGGCTTATGATTATATTACTATGAATTAACATAATCATTATTTACAAATTATAACATAGTGTTATCAATTTCGTAACAGCAACATTCCCCTCCCGAAGCCATGCAATTTTCCGGTTAGAGCAAATAATAATAATAATTACCAATTATTCTCTCTCTCATCTATCTATCCATATATATATATATATATATATATATATATATATATATATATATATATATATATATATATATATATATATATATATATATATATATATATATATATTAGATTTTCTGCAGTGAATAATAATAATATTTTTTTTCATAAGTACTTCATTTAGAGGTGGGGGGAGAAATTTCAACAAAATATTAACAAGCTGTTTGGGTGAACCGACTGAATGATATTACTAGATTGAAGTAATTCAGTTAGGGTATAGGTCAAAGTTCAATCTTGATTTAATTCCAAAGAATGTACTTGAAAGATCAAAAATGGGTGCTTAAAAATGTAGTGAATACCAAAATCAACGTATACTTAGACTCTTGTGCAAAAGAGTATGAAATCGTTTTCATAAACTAGGACACAGATCGAGTTCAGACAAAAAGTCTCCTAAAATATCCCTAGATTAAATAATGGGATTTAAAGAAGCATCATTTTTCTCTATTATAATAACTAACTAACTCTATGGGCCATGAAACCCGGAGGTTCAATGTCGCGTTAACAAAAGCTCTCCATTGACTTCTATTCTTAGACAACTGGATCCCGTTTCTATTTTGAATTCCGAGATCCATCTTAATATTACTCTCCCATCTGCGCCTAAGTCTTCCTAATGGGTTAAAATAACTGCGAAACTAAAGCAAATAGATATGTTTTGCAAGGTCAAATCTTCAGGAATTAATATCCTAAGCAAATTCATATTTTTCATTTGTAACAGTTTAGATTAATGTTTCGTTCACTGCTGTAGGACTATTCATTACAATCCTTCTCAACAAAGAACACTAAACATTTTTCGGAACAACTTTCAATTTTGATTGGTTGTTTTAGCACGAAGATTGCATGAGGCTGGATCTACTATTTAAAATTTAAATCTGAATTAATGCTAGATTTGTATCTCAGGCAAGTCGTGATGATTTCAGGGGATAGTTCTGGAGGATTTTACTACCGGATTTTACTTAAGTTTCCTCTGGTTACATCTCTGATTGTGCTCATGGCGGATTATCAGTATTTGCGCCATACTACTTTAACTTCCTTGTTTGCGTATTGAAAATCTCATTGGAGGAAATCCTCACTAGATCAAACCCACTTCTATACGCACAGATATAAGTTGTTAGCCACTTGGCCAGGAAATGTCACGGAATTTTTTAAAATTACTGATAACTTTAACCTCTGAAAGTTTAATTTTTCTACATTTTATTTTAGAGAAACTCTACTCCCAAGATAATATATTAGAAAGATGATAGAAACGTGGCGCCATCTACATTTTGAGTTTACTATTAGTCCGAACTTTATAGCAATCTTAGCTAAATAGGGGAATAAGGAGAATACGGCGCCATACATTACAGAAGAAATTATTTAAATTAACATTGGACCATGAAATGGAATTGTCAGAACTGATAATTATAAGAATTTTGTTCTAGGAAGTAAAAGAGTTTACTGCTAAATTCTTTAGTTATGATGCATTGCAGCGATCAGGAATTAAATTGATACTCACAGAAACATTATTACAATAAATAATAGTGATCAGCTGCATTCTCTTTTACTTGTAAGATAATAAAAGCCATACATGCATTCTGTTGAACACTTTCCAACGCATTACCTTCCATGCATGATTACTAGATGAATAAGTGAACCCATATCTCATAGCCAGTAGAATAAAGGAATTTTGTTTATGCCTTAAAGGTGAAGGATTTTTATTAATGGCTTGCCACTAACAGTTTAATATCAGCGTTCCCATAAAAGACGCATGAAAAAAAAAAATGGAAATCGCATATTTGTCCTATGTTGCAACAAGCACAAATACTTTTAACTTATGTTTTGACAATAAACATCATTTATGTGTATACGTAATCCGAGTTAGAAGCTTTCACATACATAGTTTTTTTTTTCGCTGACAGCCTTTTTTATATCGTTGTTATGATTTCATTTCTCTTTTGAACTGTTTGAATTGTTCCAGGATCGTTCTAACTACCTGTGTGTACCAAAGAGAGTAGTAAGATTAGCTCAAGGCATAATCAAGTAGGATTTACCATTTTGTTGCCCGCAACCTTTCATTTCTTAGCAGGGCGTTGTCCCTAAGCAGGTAGTAGTTGGTGTGTTGTAGCAGTTCTGTTATGATTTTTCAACCTGCGGGAAATGGTCTGAAACATTCATACAGAACACCAACACAGAGCAACTTTCAAAAGAAAAAGATTTATTATTCACAAAAACAGTAACATTCGATGCCTTGAGGAAGGAATTTTGCTTGCTAAAAGGGAAGAAGTAGAGCAAATGGAAAAATCAACGTTATATCACAGGTGTATATTCCTCTAAGGGTGGAGCATGTCTTTATTTCTGTTCCAAAAGTCCATTAATTTCATATTTGTTATGTTTCATTTGTGAACTTTTTAACTCCAGCATTTCACGCATTACAAAACAAACAAAAGATTAAACAAGTAGTGAATACAAAATTGAAAATTACGGATCGAGTACACTGGAGGCGAAATGGAAGAAAATTGGCACGATTATTGGTTAAGGAGGAACATTTTGAAATATGGCTTACATACTTCTGCATTAGGCGAGACTATCCAATCCTGCGGCAAGGGAGGTGCTAAAAGGGGCTTGGCAACAGATGCATTACATTTTCTTCTCGTGTTAAATTACTATTATAATTGCAGTCTTTCGTTATTTTGGTTATACATTTGGGAATATTAAAGAATACTATTTCCACAATATTACATAATAGCGTTTAACACACATATACACACAAAAAGAGTTCAAAGACGAGAAACACATTAGTCGATAGATCCCATCAAAGTGAATTTAATGATATTAGTGAGTATAAATCCTTATGTGTAATTTTCGAAAAACAAGACGAGAACGAATATTTTTGTAAACGTAAACATTGATAGTATATGATTGTCCTTTCAGGAAGAATGTAATAGAGAATACAAGAACACAACTTTAAGAAAAAGAGGTGGTAAGGACGAAGAAATTCAAGTACTTGGGATCAATTCTGCAGGACAATGCAGGAATAAAACAAGATGTAAACCAAGGATGTTATAAAATATCAAATTATATATTATATATACACAGGGTGAGTCAAAAGTTCTTGGACACCTGCATAAGTTTGAAAATCGACGGGAAAAGTAAAAAGTGATGATGGAAACAGAGGTTTGATGAGAGGCCGCAACTTTTGGAGTGTATGTCATTCATGGACGCCATCTTGAAATCCGCCATTTTGGATTCAAGTCAATTTTTTTATTGGGAATGGGGGTGAATGACACATCAAATAACACTAGCTTGAGCTCAGGAATTTAGTGGTGTAATTGTTTTTTTTTTCTAACTTGTACAGTTGTATTTTATAACATCCTTGATGTAAACAGTAGAATTAGCAGCTGTTGGGCGAAATTGAGAGAAGTAGCAAGAGTGTTGTGTGACTGTAGAGTACCAATACGCTTTAAAGGAAAACTTTACGAAATAGTAGTGAGACCTGCAGTATTGTACGAAGAGTAATGTTGGACGACGAAGAAGAGAGAGGAACAGAAGTTGCATGTTGTGGAGATGAAGATGCTGCGATGGATGTGTGGAGTGAAGCGGAAGGACAGAATTAAGAATGAAGTGATCTGGAGAACAGTAAAGGTAAGAGCAGTAGTAGAAAAACTGCAAGAAAGTAGACTGAGATGGTTTGGGCATGTAAGCAAAAGACCTTTGGAATATGTAGCTCACCGAGTAGATGTTATAGAAATGAATGGGAAACAAACCCGATGCCAAAGAATAAGTATGGAGATTGTATTAAGAACGATATGGTGCAACGTGGTGTCACAGCGGATATAGCACAAAATAGAAATAAGTGAAGCACAGCGATCTGAAAAGCCTATAACGACATCTTACTCCAACATAATATAGTCCTGCGATGAATCACCAATTTTTATATAACTAACGTCGTTATTCAAAGGTCCTCAGTTTGTATATTTATGTAAGCAAGGCTATGGCAAATCACTTTAAAACATTTTACGTACTGTATTTAAATATTACCTTTTATTAGGGCATATAACAAATTAATCAATTACACTCATTAGAATTGTTCATGTAGCTTACACAAGATGGATCCGAAATTATACCTATTTATCTTTTTGTTGCTATGACAACCAATTCACATCATCGAATCACTACTATAACAAAGTAGCATCGTATATCAATCGAAAAGAAATTACATCTATATCCTTTTTTCATATTGTTCTTCTTCCTTTCTTGAATGGCTTGTGCATAATTCAAAAGTAAATTCTGCCCACAAATACAAGTAAAGATTGAAATACAAGTATAGTTACAAGCCGATCCCGTCTAACTGGGAAAAAGGCTTAGAAGAAGATGATGATGATGATAACCAAGCCATTTTTCAAGATGAAACTGATACTAAAGCTTATTCTGATCAAGCGTTTCATATAATGGCAATAAGAAAACAACAGTACACATTATGTCGAATGAGATATAGCCTAAAATTTTGATTACCTTTAAAATTTACATTTTAGTCCAACTATGACACATACGTTAATCGTAGATTCATAGCAAGCTAAACATAATGATATGATAGAAAATATGTCGTTCGTAGCCAATAAAATAGTTCTCATTCTGTTGAAAAAAAAAAAACTGTTTCTTATTACACATACAAAGTTCATTCAGTAAGTTCCTGAACTACCTCAAAAAATATATTACTTAACGATGCCAGAAAAAATTGTCACTACATTAGATTTTTTTTTTTTTTTAAATAATCCCTTCCCGCACCACTAAACTCGCAGGGCCGCTGGTAGAAGCTCTGGAATACTCTAGGAAAAGTCATCCACTAGAATACTGTTCAGCACCCCCGTCACATTCACTTGAATCGATGCAACATCTCGAAACTTCCTCTCCTTCAGGACCGAGTTAAGCTCAGGGAACAGCATGAAGTCCACTGGGGTCAAATCAAATGAATATGAGTGTGTTCAAGGATTGTAATGCTTCTTTTGGCCAGAAATTGACGTACAAGAAAATACGTCGACCAGCACCAGTTTACTTGCTTCATTATTTTTCTTTTTGTTTATTTATTGTCAAAAGAAGGGTCATAGTTCTTGAACACACCCATATTCGTCTGATTTGTCCCTAGTGAACTTCAAGCTCTTTCCTAAGCTTAACCTTCGGATACAGAAGGGGGTACAAATGTACCCCATGCACATGTTTTACTGTATATTTTATGTCACAGATACTCGAGGTTGACTAGCGTTCTTTACATTGTGGCCCGGACTGTAAGAAAACTTATTTCCTCAATAACAATTATGTTGTCAGGTGATGTGCTTATGTATGCGGTTAAAACTACACTGGGGTACATTTGTACCCTCCTTGAGAATCTATGTTACCATATTTGTTTCAAGTGTGTTATTGTTGTATTTTATTATTGTAAAGAGCAAAATTAGAGCCTATTACCATATATCGTTGTAATATTGCATTCATATTCCAATATTGTAGCCTTTCCTGCCACAAAAATACAATGAAACCTGTCTTTAACGGACCCTTTATTAAACGGAAAACTGTCTTAAACGGAAATATTTCACGGTCTCTTGAATTTTGGATTACAAAACATGTAAAAGTCCCTTCATTAAGCGGAAACTGTGTTATGCGGACAACGGAAAGCAAAATAAACCTTTAACGGAAAATTCTGAGTTCAGGACTACAGCGTTCAGAAAATGTTTAGACATTCTGTGAGATTGTAAACATATACATTACACTGTCTGCAATAAAGTGTTCGTTCTCTTAAGTCTTTCCGGACAGTGTTGACCTTCCCCAACCACTATTCATATTCACCCTTGCACAATCTGTCCTTAATCCCCGCAACTTAATCAAGAATCATACGGAAAGTCGGAAAGGGGAAGACAAGGTGGTGGAATACAGTTCGAAGAACAGTGTAGAATAAAGACGTATCAAGATGCTCTCCGAACGTAAAGGAACTGCAACAATTTGCCTTACGAAAAAATGATTTTCATTTACTTAGTATAGTTCCTCAGGTTAAAGGATGTGCAAAAAGTCGAGCAGCCAAGCAATAATATATACAGAAAACCCTGCTTGAATTATGGGAAAAATTAAAGAAAACATGTGCATATCATATTTTGCATTTATTTTATTTTATTTCTTCTGTGTATTATCTCATAGAACAAAGAAGTACTGTAATTGAACACGGTACGTACTGCAATATATTTTGCATGCTTTGTCCCCTGTAAGCATGTATTTTTTAAAAGGAAAGGTCTACCTCTATTAAGCGGAAACCTGGCTTTAACGGAAATTTTGGTGAGTCCCGCTCGATTCCGCTGAACACAGGTTTCACTGTATTACGAAATTAATACAGTTCTATACCGTATAAACGAATTTCCGTTTCGCTAATCTAACTACCTAAGATTACCCTAAACTAATCTACACTAACAAAACCAAAATAACAAAGCACATCCCAGCCTAAACTAACACACCAATATTATCGATGCCACAAATATGGATGATTGTAATGGCAAAAATTTGTACTGGAGTACACCTGTACCCCTGTTGGGAATCCGGAGTTAAAAAATATCATCGGTATCCGAGGGTTAAATTTGTTATCAGTGGCGGGAGTTTTGAGGATAATACATTGATTCGTGACAGCAGTGAAGAGCAGCTTTCCATTAGACGACTTTTCTAGGGTGTTCTACAGTCAGCAGTGCTAAAAACACTCCATTATACAACTTTTCTAGGGCGTTCTAGAAGCAGCAATACTGAACAACATTATTTGGACGACTTTTGTAGGCGTTCTAGAACCAGCAGTGCTGAACAGCATTCCATTAGACGTCTTTTCTATGGCATTCTAGAGCTTCCACGACCGATCTCCTTAACGAGTAGCGTGGGAAGGGACGCCAAGTAGGAAAAAATAAGGTGATATTTTTTTAGTATATTTAAATATATTCTTTCGAAGTAGTTCCGGAACTTACTGAATAGACTGTACATACTTAACAGTGACACAAATATTCCTTGTAATATACAGAAATACCTTGCATAATGTGGTTTAGAATAACGCATAGTTTCCTCTAACGCGGTGTTTGGTATTACTAGTACTATAATGGTTACAAATTGGCAATGGATTTGCAAATTCATTTTTAAAAGTAAATAACCAAATAAAACAATAAATACTACGTACGCACATATAGATGAAAAGTTGATTTAAGTAATGATTGGTAATATGGCCATATTAACCACAACTGAAGAATGCGAGCACGGTGGTCCAATGTTGAATGCGAACCTCTGCGAGGGTACCTGGTTTGATGAAGATCAAGTAAACTCATGGTGAGCAACATTGTTTCAGGGTTCATTCTCTTTCCTACTAATTCAGTTTCATTAATTCTCCATTTCCTTTACCTTACAGGGCACAATAACGGTGAAAAGTTCCACATCAGGGCGCAACATTTCAAAGTCAGGCGCACTCGTCAATTAAAAAATGATGATCGCCAATATCTTCCACGTACAAATTATGAGAGGTCCCCCCGTACAGCCTTTGGTTTGACAAAGAAAGAGATTACATCAAGGCATAAAATTTCCAAACCAGACAATTAGATTCAGAAGAATTAATTTTGAATTGGACAATTCAGATACATGTTTCAAAATATCTTACCTTGACTTCATGTTTGTATAACGGTCTTTCTCTCTCTCTCTCTCTCATTCTCTCTGCACTGAAGTACCAGTTGTTGATTGCTAATTTCGGATCAAAGTAACAAAGTGAGTTTAGGCAGAAATCATTCCTATTGAACACTGGTCGCCAGCTCTAAATTTCTAGTCGCCAATGGCGACCTGGCGACCGGAAATTTTGCACCCTGCCCACGTTAAGTAAGTTTTCTCATATAGGCTCGGTGGAAAAAGAAAAAAAGTTTTTTTTTAAGTTTACCGTTCCATGATTATGAACCAAGGCCACTGGGCGTCTCCGGCACGTTAAATTTTGGGGGGGACATCAAAGAAAGTGATTTAAATTGTATACCTAACCCAACCTGTTTATTATCTTCGATTCCACTTGTTACCTTTCTGCTTACCGTCACGGACCCCTAAGGTAAGTTAAAATCAATCTATTATTTCACTTTGTTTTCTATTTATAGTTAAATTTGAAAGGGGGAAATGAATGATCATTTTGTTTTCTTAATACAGATATAGAACATCGGTGTGATCTTTTTAAAAATATTTTACGTCCTATGATGTTGCCGTGTATGCTAAAAGATGTTAATTATTAATTAAAGTGAATTACTAATATCAGAAAATAATTGGTGAAATGAAAATGAGGGCGGAAATTGAAGAACTCTGAGAAAATCCATGGACATGATGTTGTAAATCACAAATTCGCATTGCCTAGTGCCGAACCAGGAACCCTTTGCATCAGAGTCAAGCACTGTACTACTGAGCGACCGTGCCCCTTTATTGACGTTCTACAATTGTTTTTTTTTTTTTTTTAAGTTTACCGTTCCATGATTATGCACCGAGGCCACTGGCGTCTGTGGCATGTAAAATTTCGGGGGCACATCAAAGAAAGTGATTTAAATGTACTACCTAACCCAACCTGTTTATTATCTTCGATTCCATTTTTTACCTGTCTGCTTATCGTCACGGACCCCCTAAGGTATATCAAGAACACTGTTATAATCGTTTCACAGCCTGAATATTATATTCCAAATAAACATAGTTATTTATATGTTATTCTGTCTTTAGTAAATAAATTAAATTAGAATAAAATATTGAATATTTTGCACTTCAAAATATTTGGGGGACGCGTCCCCCTCGCCCCCTTTCCGCCAGAGACGCTCGTGACCGAGGCTAACGAAAACTGCGATGGTGATAATTATTGAAATGATTAAATGACAAAAGTGGGAGGAAACGGGAGAATTCTTAGAAAACACACATACACTTGGTGTTTGTCCACCACAAAACCCACTTGGCGGAAACTAGCCTCGACCACGGATCACACGCTGCCCAAACATAATTATGTTCTTGTCAAAAATCACCATCAAGGATTATTATCGGTAAACAAAACGTTAATGGTTAATGACAATGAGTCAGTAAGGCAAGTCACATAATTTACGAGAAACAATGGATGATTTCATTCCATAATACACATACCATGATAATGAAAGTAAGCACAACTAACGAAACAAAAATTGGATAGGAATGTTCCCTATCTTATCAGGTTATTGTACTTAACTTTACTGTAACATGAAAATATAATTGCGTCTTTATGATCAACAAAGATTTCTAAAATTTTTCTTTTGATTTTAGCAGCTTCACAGCATTAACATTTTCAATACTGTTGTTTGACACGTTCACATAGACAATCAGCTAACTAAAAAAATGTCTGAGTTTATTTATTCTGCATTTTAAACAAAATCTAGTTCCACACAAATATCATACACTACTAGAAGTTTCCGGCATCGCACGAAAAGGTGAATGGGGCCGCGACGACTCAGTGGTAGAGCCGTCGCCTCTTGCGCACGGGGTCATCGGATCTATCCCCAAAGCTTTGCGATGGGCAAACAGCGTGTGCATAGGTTTTCTCAGAGTTCTCCAGTTTTCTCAGACTTTCGTCATTGCACCACTATATCCATCCCATCTTCACAGTCTCCCTTAGCCTCGGTGTATAACTATGGGACGTTAAAGTCCAGAAAAAAGTTTAATGGAAAAGAAGTGAAAAATCTGAAAGGTTTGTAACCCGCAATACATGCACAATTATTTGGTTGCCTACCTCACAGGCAATATGGTACATTGTATATATACGTACTTTGACTTTTGACTCCCTAATTTCTTCCCGAGTACACGATCGAAAAAATAGCTTCGTACGAGCTTAGATGTGATCAAGATCTGAATACAAAATTTGATGAGTTTAGGGGACTTCTTCCTATGTGAAAATTTGATTAAAGAAACACACGCCGTTCTTTTATAGATTATAGTAAATATAAGGATTCACAACTTAAGTTTATTCGATACACATAAAATGTACATTAAGGTAGAATAAATAGAAGATATTCTTTTCTGCGGAACGTTACTGAATAAAACCTTCGTATTTTTTAAAATCAGGATCCACAAATGTTAATACGGAGGTTTAAGTCTTTGAATTTATATACGAAAATAGGGCAACATTATCATTTTGCTTTCCATTAAGTGAAGGTTTATGCAGCTACATATAAGTTTCACTGTAGGGTATATATTTCTTTTCTAACGTAAGATTCATTCTTGTACACCAAATTATAAGCTATGATCTAGTCTTCTTAATTTGCTCTCATTTTTCTCTCAGCAGATAAAAACCCATCACATTGTAAAGTAGGCTATAATCGTGATTTGGTATTTTGACATGGGTCTATTAATTAACGAAGTACAATGTATACACAAGTATTGCAGTGGATTAGCAAAATCTTAGATGCTGCAATAACAGAGGCAACAAGACATATTCATTTACACAAAGAACAAATAAGCATCTAACTTAACGGTGAAGTTGAATAGTAACGAATTTGCAGGTGTTTCTACTGCTGTTGTCTAACGTTTGAAGACGAAGGTAAAATAACATATAGGGTGTACCAAAAGTCCGGGGTCATACGCCAACTCCATTATGAGTAAAAATATGAAAAAAAATGAATGAGAAGAATTTGTTGTAAATGGGAGTCCTACAATCTAGAAGAGTGGAATTTTTCCCATTTGCACTAGTCGTTCGGGCTCCACACTGGTCAGGCGCCTATGTTAAATTGAAAAGCAACGTTTCCAGTTCAACAGGCTATTCGAACGGAACTGTACTGGCACACATAAATGGCACAGGGAACATGTACATTGTTATGTGAGGGACTCAAGAATATCTCGAATCAATTTCCCAAAAACGCCATATTATTGGTGTGGTGAGAGTTCACGGAAATAGCCTGTTGAACTCGCAACGTTGCTTTTTTCATTTAACATACGGTACTTTACTAGAATTGTCGGCTTGATCAGAAGAAAAAATTTCGAGCACCTATATACATAAATAAAAGAAGAACAAACTAAACCATGCATTTTAACACACAAAGTTCAAAGTGGATTACAAGAGATATATACACTCATGTCCAAAATTATTGACGCATGTCTATAAATATGATTTTGTAGGAATATAATTTGATAACGAATTCGCCCGGTATTTCCTATAATATTAGTATGTGTAGAATTGGCAAAGATATGTATGTGGCAAATTTCATATTAAAAGAGCAGCAAATAAGAACAATAAAACGAAAATAAAACTTCCTTGTCCATTTAGCAACATTTTGGTTTACTCATTCTAATTTTCGTATTTATAATTCTTTTCCTATGAAATTTACCACAAATATACACTCCCGATTATACACATAGTGTTAGTATTAAAAGTACCCAGCAAAATCATTATCAAATCATATTCTTACAGGAAGACAATTATACTTATGTGACAACCATTTTGGACATGGCTGTACCAGAAAATTCTCTCAACACTTGATAATTTGTTACTTTTGCTTAATGTTCATACATCTATCTATAACCCTATAACCATATTGATGACAATTATTTTTCAGAGATTCAGATTTAATTCCCGTTTCCTGCCATATTTTCATTTCGCCACAACTAGACTAGATTCTCAAACAGAAAAACCGGAACATCGTATATCGAGTGGTTAGATTTCAATTTTATTATGTTACGTTAGTATAGTAATAGTTATACAGAGTGTTTCAAAACAACACCGACAACGTTTGGGAGGTGATTCCTGACACCAAGATAAGACAAAAAGTATAGACCAATCTGGATGCACAAATGCTTTCTTTCTGAGATATAGGCTACCGAAAACATGAAAATATGAGCTTTAAAGGTCCACAACTCCAATACTATGGGACCTACCGCAGCCGGGCCAAGACTTCACTTAGGAAGTAGTATGTGCCCTATCTAAATATCCATGTTTCAGAATCCTGCGGTACTTCCGTAACAATTTTTATACAGGTGGTTGGTGAGTACTTCAAATCATATGGGCATAGCCAAACTCCCTCTATAAAAATTGTTATGTAAGTATCTTCGAATTCTGAAACATGGAGTTTTGGATAGGGGACATATTAGTTTCTAAGTGGTCTTGACCCGACTACGGTAGGTCCCATACTTTTGGAGCTATGGACCTTTAAATTTCATTTTTTCATGTCTTCGGCAGCCTATGACTCTGAAAAGATGCACCCAAGTTGGTCTATACTTTTTGTCTTATCTTGGTGTCAAGAATCAGCTCCCAAATGCTGTCGGTGTTGTTTTGAAACACCCTGTATATTAAAAAATGAGCTATTTAAAATACATCTAGGAATAAAGGAATTTTATTAGTATGACATGTAAATTGACTAAAATAGTGAAACATTCAACTCTATTAGCATTGTTGCATGTTTATCAATGACAAATGCAATATCAATGACAAATGAAGGGTATTAAATTTACCTTAAATTTGCATATATTTATCAGAAGAATGATTTTTTTCATAAGAGCTCTTCCTTTTTCATAAAGCAACAAAATTTCTGATTATGAGTAGGTGTGATGGAAGGGTGTTCTCACTGTAAACATTGCTTCTATTGTTCCCACATTGAGGCGACTTTCTTTTCAGTCCAATACATGTTCATTAGACTAAAGATGTGCTCCACACGAGCTGCGGAAACACATAAAACAAACCACAATTTTACAGATAGTGTAAACGACAATATGTAGCTCGTAGTGCTATTGAAATATTTTAGGTTTTCGAACAATATGACCACTTTCAAAAATCAGATTATTTAGATGTCCAGCTAGCGGGAAACCCGCGTGTCCCGATAAATCAGGGACGTCTAATTTATTAGTCATCAGTAAGACTTGGATACCTACGATATGTCATATTTTTATCCTGGCATTTCTTTATCAGAGATGGAGTGAGTCGTGAGTCAAGATTTGTGAATGACTCAATGGGTCATGGGTCAAAAGGACGTGACTCACTTTGACCTACCATGACAAACGCTGACCCACCGATCCACTCTGCTCAGTGAATTGTAGACAGCATCTTCTGAAAACATGGGTGCATTAACCTACGTTTTACTTTCAAGATCTTCATTTTTCTTCCTTGTTTTAATTGTTTCGATATACTTACCTGAGATGAGTATATCTAAGTGATAAAAGAACTTCAGGTAGTTTTGAATAGATGTAACTGTAATAATAGCAATAAGACTTACTATTTATCTTTAGAGACAGTCGAATTTTATACTTTTTTCCCCTGTACGTTGGCCTACTCTACCTTGATTTGAGACTTTGAAGTTTCATCCTATTTTCCACTGAAAAGTATCTGTATTTCAATAAGGAAATAATTATATATGACAATTAATTTGAAATTCATCGTAATATGGTCCTTAACAAACACTTTACCATTTTAAATCGTAAAGGTCCAATCCACTGGTATTGTAACATAGTGGTGCTTGAGAGATTGACTACAGAAATTCAAACTCTGATTAGTGATAATTTCACAGCCCTCGTTTTATTACAAGTGTAAACTCTCTTTAGTCAGTGGAGAGGAAGACGTGTATTATGGTTCATTTTTGGTGGATGGTGGATCGTATGGGTCATGGTACATGGAGGTCAGAGTGGATCATAATGGGTGGTGGGTCATTGTGGATCGTAGGTCACAGTGAGTTTTGGGTCACGCTTTCATTGACCCACGCCATCTCTGCTCTTGGCATGTCTAATTAAAGATGAACACATTTATGGCTCTTGTGAACATGAAAATATGATTTTCATTGGTCATATAAAACCATATTCGGACCAGGTTTCAGTGGTATTTGAGCCCAAAGTGATATAAAAACATATTTTTATTAATATTTTAGACAAGTTTCACTTATTACACAGAAATATATTTGCTAGTATTTGCAACGAGAAAAGGGCCATTCAGCTTTTCCACTTATGGTGTAAGCAATATGCTGTGACTGATGCTTTAGAGCTTAAAGATATTTATTCAGGACAAAACAGCGTTGTAAACAATTGATAAACTGCTATTCTGAGGATTTTTTTCTTAAAATTTATTGTGTCTCATTCTGTCATATTTTTTGGTTACTTGTCATTGTTAGGACATAAATGCATCCACATTTTCAAAGTTCATACAAGTCCAAGCCCTAATCATCGGTCAATTTTAAAATGCTGAATCATGGAAATTAATTAGAAATTCCATTTCGTTTCGAAATCGGGGAGTCCCGAGTTCGAATCCAGAGGCTGCTAGGCTATTATGACATTTTTCTAAACTTTTTTCTTTGTTCTATTGGGGAATAACGCAACCCAATACTTCAATTTAGACACTGGCCGACTAACTTCCAGTTTCTTTCTGATTGTTACTATTAAATATTGCTAAAATTATTCCAGTATAAACTGCTCTTGTAGTCTGTATGTTTGAACTTTTGTATAACTAGAAAAATTACAAAAAAATGTCAAAATTTCTGCCATAACATTATTGTGAATTTGAAACAAAAATCTAACACAAGAAATACAGTTAATATTAAAACAACAATGATTTTCAATTTAAAAAAATGCCTAACTATCAATTACCAGTGACTCGTCATTTTACTGAAATACAAGTGTCTTCAGTATAGTGTGCAGATTCCACTTATAGTAATGTTTGCAATGAATTCTCGTTTTACTGAAAAATCTTTAGTACAGCGTACTCTCCTTCACACTTAGCCTAACATTTCCAATGACTTAAATTTAATGAAAATTATTTCATATAGCGTCTCCCCTTACAATAACGTTTCCAATTACCCGTAATTTTACTAAAAGATCTTGAGTACAACATACTTTTCCTGTTTCCAATAACTAGTATTTTTTCTAAAAGATCTTCAGTACAACATACTCCTTTTGTTTCGAATAATTCGTAATTTTACTAAAAGATCTTCAGTACAACGTACTCCTCTTGTTTCCAGTAACTCGTAATTTTACCAAAATTTCTTCAGTATAGCATATTCCTCTTTTATCCAATAACTCGTAATTTTACTAAAAGATCTTCAATAAAGCATACTCCTCTTATTTCCAATCACTAGTAATTTTACTAAACGATTTTCAGTACAGCATACTCCTCGTGTTTCCAATAACTCGTAATTTTACTGAAATATCTTCAGTACAACATACTTCTCTCGTTTCGAATAACTCGTAATCTTACTAAAAGATCTTCAGTACGGTGTACTCCTCTTGTTTCCAATAACTCATACTTTTACTTAAAAAAAAAAATTCAATACAGCATAAGTTTCCTTTATAAGAACGTTTCCAGTGACTCACCACTTTACTGAAAACTCTTCAGTACAACCTACCTTTCATTAAAGTTTTTCTTCAAATTAAAGTTTCCATTTTATTTAAGTCGCACAGAATACGAGTCCCGTGTGTACACGAAAGGAGGATACAGTCCAAAAAAGATATGTACAAAAAACAATAAAGTAATAAAAATGAATGTTGTAATACATTTGGAAGACTATATTATTAAGAGAAATAAAACAAGAAAATGTGGAAGTTATACGTAAAAGAAAAATAAAGATTGTTTGTCAACATTTATGTTTTGTGATCGCTTGAACGCGATTTATTTCCTGATGACCTGTATAAGCGAAACTGAACAAGTATAACATCTTGAGAAACAAACAAGAATATATAATTTACCAAGTTACCTAACATATGGTTATTATCGAATACATGAAATTTGTTGCAGACGAAAACAACAACAAAAGAAAAAAATCTTGTCCCACCACATGTATCACAACTATTATCTTCACTATCTTTTGTTTTTGTTTTTCTTTAATCTAATGTCTCAATACGTTTATCATGATTAGTATGTATTATATTCAGTATGACGTCTTGATCTCAATTTGTAACATTGTTTGGCCCCGGAGGAGATTGTGGCCAGATACCATAAAAACCACAGTCTTCAGTTCCGGATGCAAGATTCTGTCTTACTAAATAACAGGTTGAAAAAAATACTACACAGTTACAACATATATATATGCTATACCAAAATTACTATTACATCTGAGCAAAGTAATAAAAAGAATACATTTATAAATATATTAAAAGGTAAAGTCAACCATACTAAACTTCCTAGTTTAACTGTGTGTGATTGGTGAACCGATTGAAATCAATTCTCAAACGAAGCTAACACTCCATGTTATTATGGTTTCCATAAAAAAAATGACTTTCTGAATTTTTCCCACAGAATAAAAATAACAGTATCATAGGAATCACTAGTGATAAACTTATTTTTTAGTATTATTTTGAACCATATTTGAAAATAAATATGCAAATAAAACTTCAACCATTAGAAACCATCCTTTCTGAATTCATATCAGAGACATTTCTGTTCTACTTGTACAGTCAGAAACAATATGAAGTATAGGTTGAAGTTACCATTTCCTATACCCCAACCTATATTAAAATGCTATGTTTATATGTTTGTCATCAAGAAAAGTTTATATGTTTGTGGCCAATTCTTTTGACACTAGCATCTTGGAAACCACAGGCTCTAGAAAGATGCTGTTTTCACTGATCGATTGCAAATTTTGTGTAGATTATTCAGTTCTAATTGAATACTTAAAAAAAAAAATGACCCTTATTTCTTTATTCCATTTTAGGGTACACTAAAGCATCGTATCCTACGAGTTATACATTCCAACACTATACAATTGTACACAGGGGTTGTATATCCTTCAGGCGTTTATTTTTATGGCCAAATGATAATGAAAAAAGGAAAAATAACCATTTCTTCAGTCTAAGATGAATCTTTATTGTTTGGAGGGTTTTACCCAGTGAACACAATATATCACTGACATCATAATTAATTGTGTGTGTAATATATTTGTTGATTACATACTGCATGCAAGAAGATTGAAAACACTGATCATACATGAATTAGAAACTACAACTAAAAGTAGGCTCAAATCTTGAAAAAGGTGCGAGATATTGTAAAAGTAATCGAAAACAATCTCCCTTTTATGATACCCCTTGTCGATTTTTATTAAGACGTCCTTCACTTGTGTCTGTAAAGGAGCATGTAGAGATGTGAGGAATGACAAGAAGATTCATGCTCGCATGTGAATGATGCGCTGTGCTGAAAGCGCAGGTTCAGCTAGTACTTAATATTGTCCCTGGCTGCACATCAGCTCCTTCCAGGTCCTCAACCCAAAATCTCCTGCACCAAAGAATTGATTTATGAAATCTGATCGAATTCATTAGATCAATCTTCGATAGTACTCCAATTGTCGATTTTCATTTATCAATACAGTCATCTGCATTTATTAGTGCTATATGTGAGAAAAGAACTCTGAAAAACGCTAGAAAGTACAAAAAGGGATTCAAAATCAGTTTGTAATGTAACCACATGACTGCAAAGAAAATGAACACACAGTCTTTTTTTTTTTAACTTTTGTGTTCGCAGTCTATACTATAAAAAAATCATAGAAGAGTGAGTTTAGCCTATTGCGAAATTAAACTACAGTTCAATTTACTATCGGATTAGGATTCCACTATCCCTTAAACTTAACAACGCACAAATATTTTCGAGTTGAGGTTATATAAGAGTGTTGGCAACATACTACCGCAAACAAATTTCTGCACTTGGTAGGTATAATTCCATCGGTGCCTACACTGGACCTAGATTGCCATTCGCTTACCATTTCCTGAGTAGAGATTTCTGCTGGTTAGAATGTACTATGTGATTCT
Source organism: Thermobia domestica (assembly GCF_964235325.1). Taxonomy (NCBI): domain Eukaryota; kingdom Metazoa; phylum Arthropoda; class Insecta; order Zygentoma; family Lepismatidae; genus Thermobia; species Thermobia domestica. The sequence goes on from NC_137467.1 coordinate 85,849,270, forward strand.
TTACGCCGATACTCTTTTACGAGTTTTCGAATACCATCCAATTTGACATATCTATCCACTTGAAATTTTTGGGTTGAAAGCGGCTTCCCGACTTGTGGAGATTATCAACCTATCATAAGTGCTTCGAACAGTGAGCCCCTATTACATGTACTACATGTTAATGGAAATATCCAACTCTGAACCATTTTTGAGAAAATTGCCTGGGTTTAGACTTTGTGAACTCCTGTATCAGCGCCGTAACTTAGATATTTTTCTGGGGAGGGGGGCAAGCATTAATATTTGGGCCCTAGAAGAAAAATAGGCCCCATCTTTCTCTTACTCTTTGTGTACCCCCAGAGCCTGTGGGCCCTCCCGCACGGCAAGGTCCGCAGGGCCGCTAGTTACGCCCCTGGAAGCGTTCAATACATGACAAAGTAATTAAGGAGACAATATTGACAAATTGCAAAGCCATACGAATAAATATTATTTGTAGGGCCCTTAATAGTAGAAAGTTTTAACTAAAGTGGCCCCATGATTCATTTTTGTTTCATTTACCTTTTATGTGCTGTTTTGTTTATGTAATGTATTGAACCTGTTTGATGCTTCATTTATAATTTTATGTTCGTATCGTATATGGAGTAAGAAAATTTTGTCTTAAAGCGGCTCCCCTCGAATGGTGGGCAGCTTCCCTGGGGGCAGTTGCCCCCTGCCACCCACAAGTTACGGCCATGTTCTGTATGTCTATCTTTTTTTTTGTTTTATTATTATATGCTAATAATATTGAAGATTTATTTTGCATTACTGTGATAATTTTATTAAATGCAATAAAAATATTTTACTGTTAACACAAAGAGTCAGGATTGAAAGTGAAATGTTAAGATAAAAAAAAAAAAAAATCTAAACTGCATTGCTTATTCATTTCTAATTGGTGTATCTGTTTCTTCCGATCCGCTAAGTAGTAAGAGATTGTGCTTAGATAAAGAAGCAATTTTAGTCAGCTTTTAGATGCTATCTGCAAAAAGCATGAAATGATTAAAAAGAAGAAGAGGAGCAATGCATCTGGTTGGATGGATAGCCTGAATCAGTGAAATTAAACGTAAAATTAACCGTGTGCAACGAGATTTTTCCACACTAATTGCTCTTCCCTTTTTTTTCACCTCTCTGTGCCATGTTCTTCCGGTATCCTAATGTATTTATTCCGTTACTATAGATTGGAAGAATGAGATTAAGCACTTGGTTCCATCAATCAAATTTAATCTTTCATTTTTAATTGTAATAACTGTTCTCCTTGTTGAAGTCACAGGCAGCCACTGTTCGTTGTTCCAACGTTGTTTTGTAAAAAAAAAAAAAAAAATTGTATCATACCATACGGAGAAAAAGAAATCTACTAGATACGAGAAGTGGTCGAACTTAGGAGGACAGCTCTCGAGCTCAATCGGATTCGAGCTCAATAGTTTAGCAGAGTCCTATAAGTTGATAGCGAGATAGAGCTAGAGTCAATTACAAGCTTTTAAAAAAAAGTCTATGCTAATTCAACACAGTGGCTCTATCATCAGAGTTGTGTTAAATTTTGACATGCCTGATTAAATTTTCAGATCACGGAAGCAATTAGTTATTCAGTATTACTGAGTGTCACTTTTTGTGATTAAATAAATATTGCATTCCAAACTATAATTTGAAATTTTATCAGAATGATATAAAATTAAAAATGAAAATGATTTTTTAAAAGTTTTACGTCCCACATTATGCCGCGTGGGCTAAAGGAGACGGTGATGATGAGAAATAAATGAAATGGTGGGTGGAATAAAGAAAGTGGAAGGGAACAGAAGAACCCCGAGAAAACCCATGTATATGGTATTTGTTCACCACAAAGCTCACTTGGTGCGAGCGGGGATTGAACCAGGGACCCCACGCACTATATAAAATTAATAAGTGTCAATTATCTTTAAATACTTAATATCTGCTTATCTTTTAAAGTCTTTCTCGGTTAGTTTCTTACATAAATTTCCATTTAGTGGGAAATTTAGTGGTTTTCCTACTTCGTCTAAGATTTTCTAATGACTTTTTAACGCTGATTTGGTGCGAAATCGTTTGTGCCTGTTCGTAACACTGCCAGGTTCTCTATCCTCAGTGGGGCTTGAACTCATTCCAGTTGAGCTCATTAATCATATTGGGTCTTTACTCTCTCAGACTCGTGCTAGCTCCATCTTGCGCTCTTTAATCACATTGGGCTTGTGTTCACAAAGAGCTTAGGTTTGCTATCCTCAAAGCTTATACTCGATAGTGTTTGCACTTACTAATCACATAATGGCTTGATCTAGCTCAGATTAAGGCTCTGGCTTGCATTCAACTTATAGGCACCAGGCCCGCTATCTCCAATAAAAGCTCGCGCTCACTAGAATAATCTCAATCATACTCACAATAGCACAATCGTGGACTCGTTGGAGCTCTGGTTTACTATATTCAATAACGCTCGTGTTAGCTCGACCTCACACTCATTAAACTTATGTTTACTATGGGTTCATTTTGTTATCCTCTATAGGACTCGCACTTGCCCATGGTTTACTCTTGCTAATCACATGGGGCTCGCCCTAGCTCACTATCAACCAGAGATGCAGTGGGTCGTGTGTCAAGATTTGTGAGTGAGTCAGTCGGTTGTGGATTAACAGACCGTGACCCACTGCGACCCACCATCCACCTTGACCCACTCTGACCCATTGAGCCACCATGACCAGGGCCGGATTAAGGGGAGCTTAGAGGGGTTATAGCCCCGGGCCTCCAGGTGGACAGAGGCCTCCAACCTGATTAAAATCTCAAGTGGCTATCTAAAAAAAAAAATGAAGATACAATCATCATCATAAAATAAAACATGCCCAAAAATATGAAACATATTCCCTTAATTTTCCTACGGTATTTTCTCAGAAATGTATTAGGTGAAGTCAGCAGGGGCACATAATTTTTCTAGGCCCAGGCCTCCAGGTGGGTTAATCCAGCTATGACCATGACCCGCTCTGACCCACCGATCTACTTCGCTTGGTGCATTGTAGACATCATCCTCTGAACACCGGTGAATTGTGTGGTTTTACTTTCAAGACCTCAATTTTTCTTCCCTTTTTCGTTTGATTCTATTTACTTACCTGACTTAAGTATATCTAAGTGAGGCACTTTTGGATATTTGTAATTGTAATAATAGCAATAAGGTTTACTACTTGCCTTTCAAGACACAGACGAATCATTTTACCAATTTATTTCTTTACGTTGGCCAACGTACTTTACCTTGATTTGAGACTTTAAAAATTCATACTACTGTCCACTGAAAAGTATCTGTAATTCAAAAAGGAAATAATTATATATGATAATTAAATTGAAATTCATCACGATATGACCCATGACAAACATTTTACCATTTTATATCATAAATGCCAGATCCACCGGTATTGTAACGGGTCGTGCTAAAGCGATTGACCGTAGGAATTCAAACTCCGATTAGTGATAATTTCACAGCCTTGTGTCATTAAAGCTTAGGGTATAAACTCTTTAGTCAGTGGAGAGGAGAGCTGATGTCGATGAAGTTTGGTATGTGGTGGTTCGGAGTGGGTCACAGTGGATCATGGTGGGTTAGAGTGGGTCATGATGGGTGATGGGTCAGAGTAGGCCATATGGTGGTGGGTCAGTGGGTCATGAGTCAAGTTTTCATTGACCCACGGCAACCCTACTATCAACATATAGAGATCAGACTCACTCTCGGTCAATGAGCTTCGGGCTCGATAATCTCAATTACTAAGGCCGAGCCCGATTGAGCCGGCAAGCCCGAGAATTTGGATACTTCTGGTTGAGATACACAAATTCCTTTGTGCCACCCATCAGTTTCTCGTGTTTTAGTAAAGACCAATTTAGTTTCTTTCTTATTTTTGAATACATAACTACCACTCTCCATAGTTTTTATTTTCCTTATCACACAATTAAAAGTGGAGGGAGTGAAAGTCAGAGATGACACATCAATACTGCTTGCTAATGTATAAATAGACTATTGGTAACTTCTCAAAATCTGTAATCACGTAACGCACGAAACATGTAACAAACCAGAAGGAAAGTAATGTTACACCATCATCAACTGCTTAATTACAGAGTAAATAGTGGCTTCCGGTATGCACTGGCTGTGTGGACTCTTGGTTTTATCACTTTGAATAGAGGAAGAGCCAACGGGAGGGCGGTTCTGGTCGGCTCGTGCCCACCACACGAAGCATGCTAAAACTTCCGATGGTCGACTTCACGGGTCGCTTCACATGAGCTATTAACATCAGACGGAAAATACAGACAGAGGACTTTTCCACAACATATTCATCGGTTTACATAGGCGGACATAGTCTTCTGGACGTTAGTTTTTGGAGGGTGAGGAGTACTCATGCATCTCCATTGCGTCACACATTTTCACCGGAAAAGAGGCTTGTTTATTTGTATATGGGAAATCATGACCTACACTAGAGCTTCACACATGTTCAATGTTTACATTTTCCCTTTCGTTTGCCTATCCCATTCATTGTAGACTGCAAAATATCTGGAAAAATCAGCTCCGGACCAAATAATAAAATATTCTAAATAAAATGTAAATATTTGAAGGAAGAAATTCACGTTAATAAAATTAGCACTCCCCTGGGAAGTGAAATGGGGGCAACTTTGAAAACTTAAATGGTAACCCCATTTTTTATTGTAGATTTGGATCCTACGGGAAAAAATGAGTTTTTTTTTCGGTTCGTGATAGATGGCGCTGTATTCAGTGAGAGTTTCAATTAGGAGCTGTCTTGATTTATTCCAAAATAAATCTGCGATAAACAGTACCAATCTTTTGTTTTAAATATTTTCTCGACCGGTGATAGGTGGCGTGGAAGATTTCCTCTGTATTTGGCGTGAATTAAGATGATTCAAATATGTCAGTGCAATTAAGTGCAAATACGGTGATAAGGTCTAGAGACCGATTCGTAATGCTAGTGCTATTTTACTAGTGGTGGCAAAAAAAAAAAAAAAAAAGTTTTCGTTTTTTATTTAAAACATTGAAAACTGTTTTTGAAAAGTTTCAAACAAACTGGTTCCCTCTCAAAAACCGGTTTTCCTTTTTCAAAAGAGATTTGGTTTAAAAACAGGTTACAGTTTTAAACCTGGTTTGGTTTTTTAACAAACTTTCTTCATCGTTGTCAACATGTTCGGAAATTGGTATTGTAAGAAAGGATATCGGTTTCACCGAAAATCATACTGGTTTCAATAAAAAACTAAAACTTTATTGGAGAAAACTGAAAACAGTTTCAAACAATGTGGCTAAGCGATTAGCGTACTCACCTTTGGCGTGGAACACCCGGGTTCGATTCCTGGGCGGGAGTTCATGTGGTTCGGATCCCACGTTCCCACGTTAAGCTGCAGGTACACGTCTCGTATAGCCTTGCTGCTGAAAGGAACGCTAAACCCAAAATCAAATCAAATCAAATCAAATCAAAACTGTTTCAGTCAAAAACCGAACCTGTTTTCAGGAAAACGAAAACCTGATTAAATCGAACCATTTTTGGAGAAAACCGAAATGTCAGTTTTTTCGGTTTCTCTACCAGCCGGTTTCTGGTTTAGCTTTGTTCATTCTTAATTTTTACATAATGACCATAGATTAAATATTTTATGGGTTCATAATATTTGTAGTTCCAGAATTTACATTTACGTCATATGACATCGAATGTATGTGCCACAGCTTTTATTTTATTTCACAACAAAACAAGAGCATTACCAGAACGAACTTAAGAAGAATTAATTTTTCTCATTAACATCTGCAGGCTTTATACCAATTGTTTTATGTACTTTATTGTTATACTCATTAAATAATTCTTGTAACATATCTACCCATTTATAATTTCCTTGCGAGTACTAAATTTTTCCCACATGTTTTGTTCAAGAGTTTTGTTAAAACGTTCTACAATATGTTGTTTTACGAAAACACATGCTCAAAATGGAGGGCTCATAATTGAAAAAATCGCAAAATATCATCTCTCTATGACTTATGGTTCCCGACATATGGCTCCTTAAATCTCCCGAAAACCGAACTTTTTTGGTCAATATCTAAAGAATGGTGGCCAGTTGATCAGTGGCCACCGGTTACTAATTTCTACCAAAATATTCACCATCCTCTTAGGTATTGATCAACACAAATGTGATCTCTCTATGACTTACGGTTCCCGAGATATAACTCCTTAAATTTCCCGAAATCGGAACTCGGGCCAATATCTCGGTAACGGTAAGAGTGACACGAAAAATTCCATCACTTCTTTTAGATGGTTTTTGATGCTCTGTCGAATGGAGGGCTCAAAATTGAAAAAAAAAATGTAAATAACAGATACACATACATACATACATACATACAGACAGACAGACGGAGAAACAGACAGACGTAGAGAATTCAGTAACGAACTTCTTAAGTTGGTTGATATATAAAACATTATGTAAAAAATAAAGAAGTTTTATCTATGTGCGATTTTCCTTGCGTTATTCTTGGAAAAACCACGAGGCAATAAATAATCAGTTGAGTGATTATATGGTGGGTTCTTTATGTAACGCTTATGATTTTAGCACGTCCTATCTTTATTGTTCTTCACTTCTTCTATATACAATTAAACGTGACCACTTTATTCTTTCATACCAAGATATGAAGGTGGACTAGCCTACACCTTATGCCGCACAGCAGGCAGTCCTTCGTTTAAGGTGTGGCTTTAATTTAGTAGGTGTGTGAACTAAAGCATTAAAAATATATACATAAAAACATAATACAAGGCTAGTTACTAGTGAAAATATATTATTCGCACATACATTTTTTTTTTCAAACTGCAAATACCAGTGTCTTGAATGCATGAAAGAAAATTAGCCGCGCATGAATAGGTTTTTCTTTCTCTCGTTTAGCTAAATGATCGTACTCAAGATTGCACAGCAGGAGGGCTAAATGAAAATCGTGTCTAAGGCTCACTAATATACATATGTTCTAATAGATCATTTTGTATGCTGCATATTAATGTTAATAAATCAACGTCTTTCGATCAAAGTACGACAACACTAAAATACTAGTTTAAGAGGACTTCATACCTCCACAAAAACGCGCAGAACAGACCTTCCGTTTTGAACATTTTTCTCAGTTACGACTAAAGATAGAACTATGGAGTCTTTTTTATATTCTTCACAAAACATGTCGGCACAAATCCTTCAGAACAAAAATTTAAAAATTTTCATCCTTAATGAGTAAATTTGGTATAAAAATGGGGAATAAACGTCATTTTCACATGCAATTATCTCCAGAACCCCACATGCTAATAAAAATCCGTTTTGAAGGAATTGTGCATTGATCTTTGCACTTGACACTCGCACTATAACTTGTAAAGTCAGTTTTGATATATCGATACTGTACGTGGAAAACGAAACCCTTGTAACAGCGTAAAGTTTCTCTGCACTGTAGCGACATCTTGTGCTTAAAGTTCGACAGGGCCTAAGCCCCACCCACAGTAGAATTCGGAGGGATACAATAAAGTAGTTCGCGAGGGAAGATCCGCATGCGACGTCTGCTGGCAAGGAAAAGCAGCATTATTGTGTGTATTGTGTGACAGGTGTAATATTTTTTGACGTGTGCATTTCAAGAGTTTACTGAAGTCCCCAGCATGAAGCCAAGGAAGAAAGTAGGGATGTATCTACATGAGCGCAGAAGCAAGGCCAAAATAAGAAAGATTTTTGCTTATACATTTGCTTTTTGCTCATTGCAACAGAGATTCTACTCAAAGATTTTTGCCCTACACCAACTCTACTAGCAATTTGTCGTTGTGTATATCTTCCTTCCGCCAGAAGCGTTTTGATAACTTCCACTTTACGTGGAGAAAGATCTCTGGTTTTCACATTATGCAGCGATTACAGGACTTCACAGACTAAAATTTTAATACACAAAACACGTCACGATCACTTTAAACTGGCCCATTCGAACTGTTGAACGCTTTGAATGTTGTGACTGCTTACGACTGCAACCACAACACTTCAGACTGTAACTTGTTGATAGAAACCACAATCGCTGTATTAGAGACCTGCACGGGCCGGGCTCGGACTCTGTTATTTTTTTGGGCCGGGCCGGGCTGGGGCCGATTATTGCATTTCTTTAATAGTTATTGACTTTCGTTAAACAATAATTAGAATAAAGGCAAACGCTGAAGAAGTGTGCCCGTGAAAAATGTTACAAAAATAAAACTTTTAAAATTTATCGGGCCCGGGCCGAAAAATTCGGTTCGTGCAGGTCTCTGCGCTGTATACAACTGAAACACCACTTTCAGAACTTTCTCCTCCACTAATGTCATCTGCTGTTCAACGGTGATATCATCACTTCAACTGTACAGTAAACAAATGAAGGATCCTCTATTGGTGGTTTAACCCTTAACTCACATGTTTTAGAACTCCTAAATTAGGGCTGCAACATCAGCTTTGCATTTTACGGGCGTGAGTCTAATAATTTGAACACGTCTGTACACATTTGATTGATTAATGACAGTAGGAAATTACTTTTGTAGTAGTGGTTGATACTATTTGTTAAATAATTATCTACCATTAATATAAATAATGGAAAATATATTAAACTCTTTATTGTAACTTCTTGCGTTTATATATTTTTCAAAATTTTTGGGTGGGTCCGTGCCTACCCGGCCTACTCGCTAAAGCCGCCACTGATTGTAACACCCTGTACATGTAAATATACTGTAGATTTATGAAACGAAATGTGGAGAAAGATAGGAACACTTGAAATGTATTAATATTGTATTGCATAATGAAAGTTTCCTGTATATGAATTTCAAGAGTATATATATATTGTGTGTGTGTGTTCCCGTGTATGTGTTTATTTCATTGTTCACGTACTAATTCAGGTGTTTTTATTATTGTAGTAGAATAGCATATTTTGCGGTTTGTTAGAATTGTCTCCTTTCTAAGTGATTTGTTCTTAGGAAGTTATAATTTGTAATAATACGTGTTACAAGACCTATGCGACAATTTTCGGAAGATTATTCCGGACACGAAAGAAAGACTTTTTGAACATTAGTGCAACTAGTTTCGGAGCTGCAAGATGCCGAATGCGTAGGAAATTGAATTTCAAGGGAATATAATTTTAAAACTACTCAATGAAGAGAGTGCGGCTTCCTAAATTACTGTCGAAGTCATATCTTTTCTATTTACAAATGTTTGTTTCAAAATTATGTATTGTGTCCGGAATAACCTCCCGAAGTTTGTCGCATACGTTTTGGAACACCCTGTACATGTACATATAGCTTTATTAAGTGTTTTAAAGTATTATGGAGCTTACAAAACGAAATGTGAGGAAAGATAGGAACACTTTAAACTTATTAATATTGTATTACATAGTGAACGTTTCCTACGAATTTTAAAAACGTATGTTTTTTTTTTCCTTTTTCACCTAATGATTCAAATGTTTTTGTTGTTTAGTGTAATATATTTTGCCTCTTGGAACTCGCATTTCTATTGCATTTGTACTTGACGTAAGCTAAATTAGTAATAATACACAGAGTGTTACAAGATCTATACGGCAAATTTTGGGAGGTTATTCCTCTCTCACACACAAAAAGTTCTTTTGAACTTTTGTTTAGTCACATTGACATCCGTTTAGTGACACGTTGAAAGGATTGTCACTCCGTTTGACATTTCAGTTTTGTAAACTTGACATTCCAGAAGAGTGAAATTTGACGTCATTCTGGAGTTTTCTGCAATCTGTTATTTTTTTTGGTAGCTAAGCATACCTTTCCTTTTCTTTCCTCCCCCCTCCTTTTTTTTTTTTTTTTTGAATTTTCTGTCATTTGTACTTCAAGGAAACCAAATTAATAATAACACTATTATGTACTGTATATATGGAACTATTACTTACACAAGTAAAATAAATCAGTATATTCTGTACCCCGAATTATTATTAAATATTTAAAATTTGACGAATTCTGTTATTACTTTTATTCCAGATAGGGAGATAATTGGTTAGAATCTTGTACCTAGAATAGTACCTTAGGTACTTTGATTAGTCAGTACCTGTACAGTACCTATCTTGGGTAGTACTTTGGCTATCTATTACCTGATACCTGTTACCGATACAAATTTGAGTTAGTGCCTTGTACCTGTACTAAGTTATAAGAAATCGTGCCTAACCCAATAGTGATTATCTTCTGCAGATATTTCTGCGTCTGGGTTCTTCGGCGATTACAGAACCCGCGAAAGTGGAGGTGGAAAGAATATAAAAGAAGAGAGCCCTCTCGTGGCTAAGCGGTTAGGGTACGCGCCTTTGGCGTGGGAGACCCGGGTTCGATTCCCGGCGGGAGCTCATGTGGTTCGGATTCCACGTTAATCAGTAGGTCCACGTCTCATATAGCCTCGCTGCTGAACGGGACGCTAAATTAAAATCAAATCAAAAATATAAAAGAAGAGATCCGTGTCCCCCAAATGATTCCCTGGATCTAACAAATGACCGACTTCTAAAACATTATCCTAAGATTACTTCGCTTCAGTTATTAAAAAATAACAAAGTGTACATATAATTAATAATTTACGGAAGTTGCAGCTTCTTTAACCCAAATGAAAAGAAAAAAAAACTTGTGCTTCAATTATATCCAAATTTAAAGGAAAAGGTTTAGATAATGGAACTATATTATTGCATACCATTTATAATTTTTCGAGTGTGTAATTCTTCGTTAGATTTGTGTCAACATAAACTGCATAATAAACATATGGACTTTGAAAAATACTTTTTTTGACAGCAGATTACACAATTTATTTGACTTATTGACAGTTTGAAGACAAACGTTTTAACAAGGCACTATAAATACTGCCATAAAACAATGGTACTAAACTGCTTTATAAGTACTTTATATTTTTATATGCTATAACTAGTGTTTTAAAAAACATATTTTTTGTTGGATGGAAAATTTGATGAAAAACGCTTTTATTCTGTTTTGCAGTTTTTTTTTTTTTTTTTTTGCTACTTGGTGTAAAACAGGAAGTGAGATATAGCTGTTAATAAAAAAAAATATGGTGTTTTTTAATCACGAATAATAAATAAATATTTTTGTCAGTAAATCTTAGTCTTATGTAGATAGGTTCTGTGTTCAAGGGCTTAAATTGAAATAGTTATACACAAATTTATGTTTTTTCCGGGGTAGTAGTTCTTGGTTAAGCATAATAAAAAACTACCTGGTACATAATATTTATGGAGAAAAAAAAGAAAAAAGCTAAAAAAATATAGATTTTTTCGGCCGGAAACTAAAATTTTCCGTTTTTTCAGGCCTCAAATTTTTTAACCTTTGCATATTGTAGCTGCCCCTCCTAGATAAACCTGCAGGCTACACCCCTGTTCTAGTGTAATGTAATCCGATCTACATTCATCCCCCACCCATACACATAACTACTATGGCACAAAACTAAAGGGACCCATAGACGATCCATGGTTTGTACAAACATTAAGTTTGTGCAAACACTGTGTTTGCGCAAACTCTCTGCCATACACGATTCTACTGTTTGTACAAACTTCAGTTCAATTTTGGGTTTGATCGCGTAAATATGTCCACTGAAGCAGTTTGTTTAGCTATAATAATGGCTTGTGCATGGAAGGGGAAAAACCCGCGAAACCAAAAAGGAAGAACAGGTTGTGGATGAGAGAGTGGTTCAAGAAACGGTCTAGTTTAGTCATCAAAATTTAATTGCCGACAGGCACGTAGCCAGGATTTCGTAATGGGGGAGGGCCATGATATGAAATACGGTGGTCGATCATTCTAAACTTTTTTACTGGAACATATATTGGTTTGTTTAGCAAGGATTTCGTAACGGGGGCGTGACTTGAAAGCCCAGGAGCCCGATCAATCTAAAGTACTTTACTATCAACATATATCGGTTTGTTAGGACAATAAAATGAGGATATGTTGTCAAGTATTTAATAACAAACTATGAAGAAATCTCGAGTAAAATAATAATAATAATAATAATAAAACGTATTGAAGATTTTACAATATTTACGTCCTTCCTCAGTTTATTCAAATATAACAATTTTCCTTTCATTACGACCTCAACTATTATAAGAAGTACATATTCACTATTATAAACAGTACATACTCAATAATGTCTTGTAAAGTATTTTACAATATTTGCGTTCCTTCGTTTCCCGGCGGGAGCTCATGTGGTTCGGATTCCACGTTAATCAGTAGGTCCACGTCTCATATAGCCTTGCTGCTGAAAGGGACGATAAACTAAACTCAACTCAACTATATTTGCGTTCCTTTCTCTGTTGAATCAAATGTTAACAGAACTTTCTTTCCACATAAATTTTTGTTTTCATTATTCCGTCAACTACTGTCTGTTCCAAATAACATGTCAAAAGAGCAGTAGAAAATTGTTTTTGAAATAACATGTTTGATACTGTAAGGATGCGATGAAAAATTATGATTAAAAAAAAAAATGCCCACGCAATTACACAACGGCACTATGCTTTCGGAAGCTTGAAATCTCCCTGACTAGTAGCAGAAATTCTGACAATTCCGTAACTTTTATAGAAATTGCAAATTCCCTGTCTCTTCCAGGATATCTCGCTCACCTTGCCACCATGTATTGCAAGTAATACAAATTTCCTCTTGAGAAAGAGTAACCAAAAGCTTCCTGTAGTTTATTTTTAACGCTGATCCTTTTTTTTCTCATTTCATTTTGTTTAATCTTCCCTTTTTTTTCATTTCTGGACTCAAAGGAGGAATCCTGACCCCCCTAAACCCCCCTTGGCTACATGGTTGTTGCCGAGCTTGAGATAAGTTCGACTGTGGTCTTATTTACGAATGGATTCAACTATTAAATATATTTGGTGAAATATTGGAAATGGGTACTCCTCTTATTCGAGAACAGGATACAAATATGAAAGATGCAGTATCTCGCGAGCAGAGGTTCTTTGACACTTTGCATTATCTTGCGTGCGGAAACACGTACGAGGACTTAAATTTGAAACAGCCATTGCATCTCAGACGCTTGGACAAATTATTATAGAAACGTGTGAGGCCGCATTTTTCAGATTCCTGTTTTTATAATCTTCACTCTTTACCTTCCACAGTTCAGGTAAATTTCGATAAAGTTCAATAAATTCTTGCCAGAATTCTTGAATCCTATTCATTAACGCCACAGCGCGAGAAATAATCGTTTCTACATAAGGTCTCCTACCTATAGGGCCCATACACGGTCCACGGTTTGTGCAAACAAGGCTGTTTGTGCAAACAATTTGACCGTGTATGGTGCTGTATGAACTGTTTGCTCAAACATTTGTGCAAACTTTTTCCACATCGAACTCGTTCAAAAATTGTTTACACAAACATGATGTTTGCGCAAACACGTGGACCGTGTATGGGCATGTTTGTGCAAACACGAGCTTTATTTCCGAGTAAGAGGCCTAGTGTACAGACGCTTATTTCTTGCGTTATAGCGTCAATGAATAGGAATCAACAATTCTGGAGAGAATTTATTGAATTTTATCGAAATTTACCTGAACTGTGGAAGGTAAAGAGTGAAGATTATAAAAACAGGAATCTGAAAAATGCGGCGTATGAGGAATTGGTGGCTAAAATGAAGAAAATAGATTAGAAGGCGGATAGATAGTCAGTGAGGAATACAATCAATTTTCCAGTATTTCACCACATGTAGTTGAATCCATTCGTAAATAATTTTTATAGCCCACAGTCAAACTTATCTCAAGTTCGGATATTACCTAAGTAAATTTTGATGATTAAACTTAGACCGTTTCTTGAACCACTCTTTCATCCACATCCTCTTCTTCTGTTTTGGTTTCGCAGGTCTTTCCGCTTCCAAAGCACAAGCAATTACTATCGCTAAACGAGCTGCTTCAGTGGACATGTTTACGCGATCAAACTCAAAATTGAACTGAAGTTTGTGCAAACAGTTGAACCGTGTATGGCCGAATGTTTGCGCAAACACAGTGTTTGCACAAACATGATGTTTGCACAAACCGTGGATCATCTATGGGCCTCTTTAGAAATAAACCTCGTGTTTGCACAAACATGCCCATACACAGTCCACGTGATTGCGCAAATATCATGTTCGTGTAAACAGTTTTCGAACGAGTTCGATGTGGAAAATGTTTGCACAAACGTTTGCGCAAACAGTTCATACAGCTCCATACACGGTTAAACTGTTTGCACAAACCGTGGACCGTGTATGAACCCTATAAGAGATGAATCCTAAGTTTTCGGAAACGCAACCATTGCACGTACTGAATAAAGTGTGTAACACAGTGGTTTTCATTTCATGAATTTTTGGTGATTGTATGCATTTACACATTATTCACAGATATAGCAGTCTTTTTTTGTAATTAGAGCTCAGATATTTGCTATAATTACGACTCGCTCTTTAAGAAATACGATAAACTAAAAACGTGTAAAAAAATGCTTGTCATAAACGTGGAAAATGCACTGAAAGAGCCTTAAAATATATTATGACTTCAAATATTATTCTAAAATATGCTGTTTTCACTGTACCTTAGCTGAGATTTACTACAAATATTTGAATTAAAGTACGTCAAAATAAGTTTGAATTAAAGTACGTCTCCTTGCAACGTAAAATTATACCTACGCAATACTTTTATGATATATTTGATACAGCGAAACAAAATTATAGGTTCACACGAGAGATCATTGTTGAACTGTAGTGCAGTTTTTATATAGTGCGAATGTTATATCGACTTGTGGAAAAACAATAGGGAAACTGTAGTCGCGTTCTTCTTCTTCTTCTTCTTCTTAATAATAATAATAATAATAATAATAATAATAATAATAATAATAATAATAATAATAATAATAATAATAATAATAATAATAATAATAAACTGAAAAGCACGAAAAATGTGCAGAAAAGTTCTAAAAAGGCAAACAGCAAGAATGCCAAAAATACTTTTACGATGAAGACAGCTAATGTATTTTGTTTTGTTCCCGACACATATATATATATATATATATATATATATATATATATATATATATATATATATATATATATATATATATATATATATATATATATATATATATATATATATATATATATACAGGGGCGGATCCAGAATATGATCAAGGGAGGGGCTAAACCACATTTTGCCGTTTTATCCAGTGTAAAGCAGGATTGAAGCCCATTTTATCCAGTGTATACCTGAGCGTCAAGGGGGGGGCTATAGCCCCTATAGCACCCCCCTTAGATCCGCCACTGTATATATATATATACACTTGCCCTAGTTATAATTAAATTATCTACCATTCTGCTACGGAGAATGTTGATTATGAGTCGTCAGAAAGTCTTCGGTATTATCTTGCAGGGGGCTGCCCTCACCCTTCTTTTCTCTTCGCATACTTTGAACAATTCGAACTGGCTCTTCTATGCGCCACGGCAATCGTGTCGTATGGATGGATTTGTTGGCTGATGGGCACTTGATGCTTCTATGTTCGAGCCAAACAGGTTTTCAGCATTACCCCCTGCAAGCAAGTGTCAACTTCTCCCTCCCCTGCCCGTTGCATTTCGAAGCAGAGCACACAGGACAAAAGAGGTCTTCGCCGGGATTTCACGGATTCTCGTCCACACCACTCCGCAGCACTCGCCCTACACAGAATAGTTTGTTTCACCCCCAAGTCCAAGACTTTCGCGTCAGCTGAGCCGTTGGCTTCAACGTGTAGAATGTACGGACTATTTCCTGACTCGGATTCTGACCATTGCGGCGGTGCAAGGGATTTTGGCTTGAGAGAATCTGTCAATCTCGTGACGTATGTGCTACGTCAGTGGTAAAAGCCACGCAAATAACATCTCAAAAATCACGCCCTTTTTACCCCTGTTCCTCGGTTTTAAGTTTTCTCGCTTGTATGACGGAGCCTTAAAAGCTGATTCCTTCGCCCAGCTTTTTTTTGTCTACTATTAATGTGTACTGCGAGTATCCGATGCAGTTCGCTCGTGTACGTATCATCGAGTCACGGGCGGATCCAGGGGTGGTGATCGGGGCAATCGCCCCCTCCTCCCAGAAGAGGAAACCTTCTTATTTTATATATACCGGTAAATAAAACCCATCCCAGAGTTTGAAGCTCTTAAAAGTACATCTAAGTAGCAGTATTTCAACCCACCGTCCCCCCAGAAGTCCGTCCTGGATCTGCCTCTGCATCGAGTAAGATCAATCCTCCCAGTGTAGAAAGTGTTCGTAGGTTTCCTTAAGAAAACTTTTCTCGATTTACACAAAAGTTCTTTTCTTATCAAATTTACAACGACAACACTTATGCATATTTACATATAGGGCAATGAGGACAACAGTCCGGTACCTTATGATAACAAAGCTTGTGGCCAAACTTGTTTAAACATGTTTTATATATGATGTTATAGATATAATAGGTAAAGAAGCCATAATTGACTGAAGTAAATTTTTAATTTCTGCGAAAGGAATGATAAGTATTAAGGAAATACAAAGTTTAAAAAGAATAAAAAAATGGTTCAATTTATTAAAATAATTATTGTGGTAAGTTTTGGTGGATACTACAGTTATTTTAAACAAACTGGAACCGCAATATTTAACTATATATGTGATTTATAAATACTCGCTAGTTTGTTGAGTGTTCAATTCCTATGACAGAAGTTTTGCGATAAGATTAATTTAGCTATATTAAAGAAACTATCATGTTTGCTTTTAGCTTCTATTTTTTTCTTTTACTTTTTCCTTCACTTTCTTTTTACAGAAAAGTATAGGGGTCTACATAAACACAAACACCCAGCGAACAATAAGTGCAAACTATGATACATTAGATACACTATCTCTGAAGAACAAAGAAACATACAAGGTGTCTCAAAAGTCCCCTGACATAGGGTATCTGTTATCAGAGTTACAACAAAATGTAAGAGGAAGAAACCGTCTCCAAATATGTTTTCAATCTGAAGTGAAGGATTTTTTTAAATCGGACGAGCCGTTTGGGCTGTACACTCTTTATGCCCCCCAATGTTAAACGAAAAGGTAACGTTGTCATTTACCTGGACCCACAACACAAGTGAATGAAGTTATTGTCTTTTACGCTAACATGTCGATAAGCAGCTTCCATTTCAAACAATAACTTCATTCACTTATGTTGTGTGTCTATTTAAATGGCAACGTTACATTTTCATTTAACATTTAGCGCATAAAGAGTGTACAGCCCAAACGACTCGTCCGATTAAAAAATTAAAAAAAAAAAATCCTTCACTTTAGATTGGAAACACCATATTTGGAGACGGTTTCTCCTCTTACATTTTGTTGTAACTCTGATAACAACAGAGATACCCTATGTCAGGGGACTTTTGAGACACCCTGTATATGCTTTATATTGGTCAATCAGTCAGCGCTGGAATTTCCCTGGATTTTCACATTTTATAGAAAAAATTCCGTTTTCCTTTTTGTTAAATTTATCTACGAAATTTCGCTAGATTAGGGAAATTTTCCTCAAACTATAAACACTGATAGTAGGGTGTTCCCCTCTATACTATCTCACCTCTGAACAAATTAGAATACATTACTAAGCTACCTGTCCCAGCAGATTTTATTTTGAAGGGAAGCATAAGATGGTAATAGCGATTTTATAAGCTAATATTTATTAATAATACTGAAATAATTAGCCGGTTATTTGGAAGTAACTTGCCCCTACCTCTATGCCAAGAGTTCCCCAGGGGACGAGACAGAATTGTCGTAACGAAATAAGCCAGAACCCAAGTAAGTGTGGCCCCATTGTACTTAGTGAGCGCAAACCTAAGCAAATACGAGTTTCACGGATTGATTGATTTGTACTTCAGCCTTCCTTTCCATACCGAGTCTCTATGAGACACAGACCTACAACTTAACGGGAGATCCCAACCACAGAGCTCCAGCCGGTAATTGAACTCTATTTCAAGGTCCAATGAAGCGTACGTTAACCATATAGCTCGTGTTGTCCACGAGACGAGAATTTTTAAAAATTTTTTCATGTATTAAAAAGTAGTAAAATTTGAATCAGAAACGCCAAAATCCCAAAAAATGATTGTGTTAAGAGTGGTGTGCTGACCACGTATTATCTAATTAAACGTGCCCATTCTGGTAGGTCACAGACGTATAAATGCTTTATTTCAGAATCTAATTTTATCTGGACATCCCGAATATACCTTTCATACACAAACTAAACATACTTTCTTACAAGACTGTCTATAATCTTTATTATAAATTAATTAGAAATGTTACAGTTTTGGAAGTATATCACTCCCTTCTTCAGACTACTACTCCAACTGAAATCATAAATAACATTACATCATTTTTTTATCTCTACCAATCAGGAATCATTTTTCATTAAAATTCAATATATATGTCCATTGTTGTGACAATTTTAATTTATTAACAGACAAAATACATTGTTAACAATTTTTTATATTTCTTTAACATATATTAACTAAAATAAATACTAATTAACTACCTAAATATTTCATTTCTATGAAGATTATAGACAGCCTTGTAAGAAAGTATGTTTAGTTTGTGTTTAAGATGGACACAAGGCCTTTATATCATAATACCTTTCATAAGTTATAGATGAGCATGCAACCTACACAAGTATATGTAAATAAACGATAAGGGTCACCACATTAATTTTTCTTGCTTCAATTCCTTAAAAATAAATCATGTGCTACAGTTATTAGTGAAACATTTTCTTGTGAAATACGAACAAAATTATAAGGCATTTTCGAAAAGCTTCACCGTAAGAAAACCCATTCTCAAAAGTAAACTAACCCTTGTAAATTTTTGCATAAGAAATCACTTATGCCATATGTTAGGGTTATTAATAAAACATTTGTTTATGAAATAACAAAATCGCATGAGTCGAAATTGTAAAAAGAACCTCACACCAAGTGTAAACTACAACTTGTGGAAAATCCCATAGAAGTGATTTATGCAACATTATAGGAGTAATAAGGAAATATTTATTTATGAAATATGACCAAAATCACCTGAGTCGTTTTATAGAAAGTAGTCAAAAAGAAACTCATCCTCAAGAGTAAGCTACTCCTTGTAAATATTTTTGTAAGGAATAATTTACACAGCATTACAGAGCTCTTAATGAACTGTTTATTCATAAAAAGTGAAAAAAAAATCACCTGATTCGTTCTTCCGAAAATTGTCAAAAAAAAAACAAAAAAAAATCAACCCAAGAATAAACTACCTCTTCTCGATTTTTTCCCAAAGAAGTGACTTACATCACATGATGCAGTTTTTTGGAAAACTGATTAATAAAACAAAATCGTTAAACCGTTTTTGAGAAAGTCCCATTTTTTAAAAATGTTTACCTTGAAATAAACTACCCTTATTTTTAAGGATAGGAAGGTAATTCGAGTTGACTTGATTTTGATTTTAACGTCCCTTTCAGTAGCGAGGTTATATGAGATGAGATCTACTGATTAACGTGGAATCCGAACCACATGAGCTCCCGCTGGGAATCGAACCCGGGTCCCCCACGCCAAAGGAGCGTACACTAACCACTTAGCCACGAAAGAGCTCAGGAAGATAATTCGAAAAACCCTTCTGGAGATCATATAAAATCTTAAGTTTAAAATTTGGCTGGGATACGTCGAACGGTATGACCTGTTGGTGAGCGTATATCAGAACGAGCGGACGAACAGACAGACAGATGTCGAAAATTCACTTCTTCGGTATTTATGCGCCATGAAACGTGTAAATTCGTTGAAATGTCGAATTCGATTTTTGTCACAATCACCATACTTTATTCCCTTCTTTCGTCGCTCGAAAGTAAATAATATCAATAATAGACTAAAAGGTACGAAACATCTATTACAACACACTGCTCTACTAACTGTAAATGCTATAAAACAGGAAAAAGGCAGCCACTGAATTGGAATGAATGTATATACTTTTTTTTTTTTTTTACATAGCACACGCACAACTGTAGCTACATGTGAAATTCTTTCATCGCTTGAATTGAGCTTTATTTTATTTACCTTTGTCGCCTTTTACTTTCATTGACATCACAATAAAGCTGTGTTGAAAAAAAAAGATATAATACGAGTATGTGCATGAACCATAACTATGCTATTTATATGCTTTTATACGTTGTTTACATTGGCATTAAACATCAGCTGGGAACTTCAGTTATGCAATTGCTGCATATTATATATATATTACTTGAAATATTCCCTTTTGTGGCAAAGTGGCAAACGCGTGCACTTTCTCGGTTTGTGGTTCCTGTTTTGTCTCCGCACTTACCACGGAGACAAATCGAGTAGAGATTCAATTTAAGTAGCAAGTCTCTCATCGATTATAGCCTTGGATTCAATTTAAGTAGCAGATCTCTTGTTGATTAGAGCCTTGGTTTCAATTTAAGTATCAGGTTTCTAATCAATTATAGCCTTGGTTTCAATTTAAGTAGCAGATCTCTTGTCGATTATAGCCTTGGTTTCAATTTAAGTAGCAGGTTTCTAATCGATTATAGCCTTGGTTTCAATTTAAGTAGAAGGTCTCTCATCGATTATAGCTTTGGTTTCAATTTAAGTAGCAGGTCTCTCATCGATTATAGCTTTGGTTTCAATTTAAGTAGCAGATCTCTCATCGATTATAGCTTTGGTTTCAATTTAAGTAGCAGATCTCTCATCGATTATAGCTTTGGTTTCAACTTAAGTAGCAGGTCTCTCATCGATTATAGCCTTGGTTACAAAAACAAACGTCAAATTTCAATCAGTCAATGGGATAACTGATTAAACTAATGTGAACGTATTGTTTACTGAGTTGCTCATTGTGTTAAGCGATTGAATGACCTGGCTTTGTCGCAACACTGGCTTCACAGCAACAGTAATCATAATCAATTTGATTAACTTACTGAGAATTATCAACATTTATGCCTGGCATGTAAATATTAAAAAAAAAAAAAGCCATTTCCTTCCTGATTGTCTTCCTAAATTATTTCATGATCAATATATGAAATTTTGTTACTTAGTCTTCAACAGCAACCTTAAATAGGTGTATCAAAAATGAAAGTAAATAATAGGCAAAAGGAAGAAAATATTAAGGGGTAAAAGTATGCGTGCTTGTACTCAAATATTTTTACCCTGCACAGGATTATCTTTTTCTCGAATATCATATATGACAGTACATACTCGGCCAAAAGAGTAAAAATATCCAGAGTGGAAATGTATTCATGGTTCTGTTTAGAATCATTTTCCTCCCAGAGCCCTAGCTGCTTCTAGTGGATAACACGAACACCTTTGGTGTAGGTGGTCCAGAGTTCGATTTTCGGCGAGAACGCCTTGAAATTTGAACGCATTACTCCTAGTAGCATAGACAACTTGCAAACCGCTTGCCGTAGGCTGCCATTGGAAGTCGGTAAGCTTGCATCTGGCATGATTGGAAAGCGTGCAAGCATGTTACAAGCTGGATTTCAGTAACGAAGTTACATGTGGGCAATCTTGCATTCTGTGTTCCATTCAACCTTGACGCAAGCGTTTTACGCTGACGGCAAGTCAATAGCCAGTGAACGACCAGTGATGCTATGACGCTCTGCGAAGGATTTAAATATCGCTTTAAGTACAACAAAATTCAGATTATATGAAAACACACGTTGAAATTGCAAGCGTAGAAAGCCAAAAATCAAGCAGCGCCAACTGGCCGAAAACTTTCTTGTTACTTAGAACGATGGTCCGGATTCATCCTTAAACTGTATTTCCATGTCTCGTATAGTCTCGTTGCTGTAAAGGGATGCTCAATAAGGAAACAAATCCTCTCAGATAGAAATATTTAAAAATAACATGAATTTCATAAATGAAATAGCCGGCCAAGGGGGTAAAAATATCCGTAGTTATACCCCATCCATTACATCCCAATCCGTAGTTCGGACATCCATTACCTGTTGCCTTCCCCAATGAATTTCATAGATTTCTGTAAGATTTCATGTAGCAAACCCAGGTGCCGTTGTACTGAAATTATCAGCTGCTTACAACATAAATACCGCCTAACTGTCACTACAATATAGAGAAACATACACGATTCAGGATAACATATACACGACATTCCACTCTAGTTCTGTAAGTCTTGGATAGACGTGTATTGTAGCGAGAATGATATACATGGCATGCCATTTTTAATGACAGCTTTGCTACAGATTAAGTAGGACATTAAAGCTCTAAGTGCATGCCTTTTTAAAAAAGGTAACCACGCGTAATCTATCATATTGCGTCTACTCACGCCACTGGTTGTTTACTTTCACTTCGTTTCTTCTAATAGTACTCCGTAAGAAAGGGGAAAAAAATTGCAAGTTAAATGTCTTCATGGATGCATATTGTATTTATGTGTAATAGATTTTGACGTGTAGTAATTATCTATATTAAGAGAAATAAAACATGATTTCCGCATTATATTTTGCTCTCAATCTTTCTTGTCAAATTCATAACATTATGACTTTAAAATCATTTAGTTTTTTCTTCTCACTCCACGAACTAACTACACATTTATCCGATCTTCCTGCTTGATAATTTGGATTTAGTAGGCGTGAATAAAACGTGTACAGGTAAGAGCTATGCTACCAAGGGAGATATTTTAACATCCAAACACCGAAAACCTAATATTTGACAAAATGGCGCCGGATAACCATCTTATCACTACTCATTTTCATTTTCATCACTCACAAAGACTCAAAAAATCCTCACTACTTTTCTATATTCTTCTACATATGATTGAATAAATTTGTTCATGTTCTCGTGCAATACTGAGAAAATGAAATGAAATCTTTCAGTTTAACGTCCCACGTTATGCCCTTTAGGCTAAGGAAAACACTGATTAAAGTAAGTGAATGATGGACAAATTGGTGGAATGAAAAAGTGGGGTAAACGAGAGCACCCCAAGAAAACCCACGGACACGATGTTGTCTACAACAAGCTTACATGGCCGGGGATCGAACCTGGATCCCAGGCACCAGAGGTAACCGCTCTATACTGAGCCACCGTGCCACCGTCCCCCCCTGTTCTTTATGCAGGATCCGGAACTAAATCTGGTGCAGTTGGCAACTGCATAAATCGTTATGCAAGATCATTCTTCACAAAACAGGCTAATCCCCACCATACTGCTTCGCCTCTACGAGAATACAGCATCGTGTAATAGTTACAAAAATGTATAACTTAAGCCCGACCAGAACTTAGGGTTACTAGTTAAAAATAAACGGACAAGCTCGCACCATGCCGTAAAAGTTGCCAACACCTAGTGGCCCACTTGACGGGAAATGTCGATTGTCGATATAGCGACGCGTCGAACAATTGCCGCTAGTGTACCACTAGCTGCAGGGTTTCGTCGAGTCGAAACAGATATCTAGAGTCGAGATGTTGAAGTTACCACCGCATAGCAGGGAGGACTTCATTTTGGTCCGCACTCCTTCGATTCATCGAGGAGAATCGCGAAGGGAGCAACATGAACTATCGCCA
The DNA here is from genome assembly GCF_964235325.1 of Thermobia domestica. Lineage (NCBI taxonomy): Eukaryota > Metazoa > Arthropoda > Insecta > Zygentoma > Lepismatidae > Thermobia > Thermobia domestica. Next base: position 85,872,772 of record NC_137467.1, read on the forward strand.
GTCATGTGCATGCGGTTATTATTAAATATTATTTTTTCCTCACAAATTATTCTAAAGTGAGTTCCGGGGATCAAGAGTAACCCCTGCCTCTATATCATGAAGTGAAAAATCTTGAGATGAGTGTGTATAATTGTATGAATGTAAGTGGCAACTGTTGCCGATCATTAGAAGGTGAATATGGGAGAACTATGAAATAAAGTAAATAAACGCACGTCATTCTGTTATAAAATGACAAGGTGAACGCATTTTGTCTGATCCCAAACGGTTATCGTCTAATATACACTTTCCAAGGATCACTCTTATTAGCCAAATTAAAAAGACCTCAATGATTTTACCCTCTACAAGCGAGGTTTTCTTCATCGCCTCTGTGGCGAAGTCGGAAGAAGACGCGCCTAGTAATTCGCGCCCACCCCGGGCTAGTTTTGTGTGTGTTTCTTAGACTTACCTTAATGTAAACAAATCACGTATGTAGGTGATTTAACATATTTTGGGGAAGTAATTTTGTGATTCATTGGTGTTTCGTCGCGCTTTGCCACTGGTTGTATAATTTTCAAAACGGAAGTGGGGCCCCCGTGGATCGGGTGGGGTGCTGACTGCCACAGCCAATTATTGGTGCTGATTGCTACGACTGGCGTTGATTGCCAATATCAAGGTGCTGACTGCCACGATGGCGTGCTGACTGCCACAAGCCTGTGAGAAAGTTGCTAGACGTAACATTACCGGACGCCAAGAACCATGAAAGGAACTAGATGAACCTTAGGATCGTGTTGTTCAGACCAACACCTAACAAAGGTAAACAGGTCTCTGTATGTACACCTGTTACATTTTGGACATGAGTGTTCTTCAGTTTTGTCAGGGAGCGGTGCGTACAAAATTGGTACGATTTATGTATTCTCACTTGAACTCCCTATGTCAGCATGAACTGTGTACAGCTGCGCAAATTGTTTCGAGCAGTTCTTGAAAGTTCCATCAAAAAAGCACTGCTGGCTGTCCCTCACAAGGGAAGTTCAGGAGGAAGCACTCGCCTGCAGAGATACTAAGCATATCATTTGAAGTCCCGATTCATGCTGATTACAACAAGCTAATGAAATTCCTGTACAGTTGAGAACGGTTCAAGATATTCAACTTGGAAGTTTATATGAGAAAATGAGGATATACGCATTTATACGCGGTAAGTACAACATAATTAGTAACGAATATTGACATACGAATTAAAAGCTATTGAAAGTAACAAAAAAAGTGTTTCGCAATAACTAACGGGTTTGTTAGATACAATTAGTCATTACATTGTTCACAATTATCATAGGTTAGAGATGAAAATTGATCACTGTTGTTCTTCTGTATTATGAAGAAATGATGCAGGCAAAAGACTCCCTTGCACCATGAACATTTTATATGTGCAATTGCGTTGCATCCGTAAAGAGAACAGTTCGCAGAACCTAAGCAAAAAGCAAATTCGACAAGTGATTCAAAAGTTATAGGCCTATAATTTGTTCGTAACCTGCCTTGTAGAACGCAAACTGAAACAATCCAATGTATAGCGGTGATCGGAAGTGATTCGTATGGACACGAACTTTATTTGATTGTTTCGTTGGTACATTATACCATCCAGATGAAGAAGTTTCAAACTATGTACAATCTCCTGCCATAATCTTTGATTGATCGGAATCAAAACACATCAAATGGTTGCACAAATCGTGTGCAATTCTTTGGTACCTTATCAACCATTAGGTCTTTGCCATCCGTCATGCAGTTTGTAATGGACAATTTGTCTGTGAATGTACCCCAGTGATCAAGCAACAGCAAGTTCAAACCATCAGGCTTCGCCATGGGAGAGAATACTTAACGCATTGAAACGCGCATCCCCTCATTTTCTCATATAAACTTCTAAGCTGAATATCTCGAACAGTTCTCAACGTACAGGAGTTTTATTATCTTTTGTAATCAGCATGAATTGGTCCTTCCAATGACATGCTTATTTCTCTGCAGGCGAGTGCTTTCTCCCGAACTTCTCTTGTCAGCTGGCTTCAAACCATCATATCCATTAAATAATACAATAAAACAATTAATATAAACAATGAAATGTGCAAATTGTACATATAACAGAAAAGACTGCTGTTATATGTACAATTTGCAGAAAAGACTGCAGAAAAGACAGAATCCCTTTATAAACATCCAAGTGTATGTCGTTCCACTTAGTGAGCAACTTTGTAACTTATAGGATGCCACATAGATTTGCTGTGATGATAATCCTTAATTATTCTCTACTAAATTAATTAATAATCATAAATTTAGTATGAGGGATTAATTTCTCTCTTTCCAAATACAGTTTCTCCCAGGCTCGTGGCAGTCAGCACGCCGTCGTGGCAGTCAGCACCTTCATATTTGCAATCAGCCACAGTCGTGGCAGTCAGCACCAATAATTGGCTGTGGCAGTCAGCACCCGTGGCAGTCAGCACCTATCCGTGGATCGTCGCTGCGGGACTGCAAATTTTTGGCGAGATGTCGCTAGTTGCCCATCGGTGGTACATCAACGCTTAGGAATGGGGCGGTAATATTATACCAATAAATGTTATATTCATCTTAAAATAGAATGTTTACAAGCTCAGCAATATTATAGCAATTCCATCAGCAATACCACTAAATGTTAGATTGATCTTGAAATAAAATGTTTAGAGCTCAGTAATATTATAGCAATTCCAACAGCAATACCAATAAAGGTTATATTCATCTTAAAATATAATTTTTAAAGATTTATTTGTCATGCATTTTGCATGCTTACTTTTGCCTTATTACCTGATACACAACGCGCTAAATTGAAAGAAGCTGAAGTTTGCTATATAAGTTCAAAGGTCAAAGTGTCAACATTGTTTCATGTTCATCTTCGCCTCCTTATATGTGAAACTCAACTGCGATGATACTTAAATCTCACTTTTATCGCCACTGGGCTGGTAGTACTCGTTTAGAATTCCGCAAGAAGTTTAGTGTTTGGTTTGGGTTTGTTGGGAAACCCAGACCTGCGTAAAGAGTTCAGAAAAAGAACGAAATACACATATCTTAAATACTGTATAGAAGGTGGGCATAAAGTCGTTTTCCGCAATATGTGAAGAAAGCGATTTTGTACACATCTTGTACATTCATCTGAGCCTTAATAAAATAATAATACATTTTTATTCTTTGCATTTAACATCCTCAAATACTATAACAGAGCATACAATACAATTTCCAGAAAATTATTGAAACCCGAAACTAAGTTTTGAGGTAATTTCTTCAAAATTTTGTATTTAGTATACGCTTAATATTTTCTGATTTATGTTGAGATTTTCATTCCTGTGTACAGATGAATAAACAAACAGTGCAGCAAATAATTTAACACATCATAAACATTTAACAATACAAACCAAGTCAACTGCATAATTTGATTTCAAAACACGAGGACATACCGGCATATAATTATATGTTTCACTTGGACACACTTGAGTTCCTCTTTCTGTCAAATTATCCAAATTATCGTTTACCTAAGAACATACAGCTTTCTCACAAATTGATATTTTTTTTTTTGAAAAAATAAGTTTTCCATATTAGTGTTATTGATTGCGATCTTCTCGAAAAAAAAATAATAATGGCAATTGTAGGACAATTACTGGAGACTATCCTTCATAATTCATCTATTAGTCATAAATGGTGAATATGAAGAAAGTGGTTAAAGCCATTTTCGAGAAAATAGCACCATTTATGGTTTTGATTAATTATTAAACTTTGAGAAAGGAGAGAAACTGTGTTACATCTCGTGTAGGAGTTCTCAGTTAGATTCCAGTTAAAGCTTATGATCAACATCAACGAGCCCTTCGGTTTCCTCGAAGTTCTGTTTGTTCCTACATTCCCATTTCACTAACTCTTCATGACCATTCATGACACTTATCATGTCTCTTTTAGCCTAATGGTATAGTAGTGTTATGTTTTATATTATTGATATGTAGGCCTATATATAATTTTATTTCAGTATTCACATATGCGGACCCTGTCAGAGTATGCGTATCCCCTGTTAGGAGTATGTCTTTCACTGTCATATGTATGTGTATGCGTGACACACAAGAAAATAAACAAGAACAAAAATATATAGATACATAATCTGCTAGTTAACAACACATTATTTTTTAGTAGAAAAGAATAAACAATAAAAGCAGTGAAATAAAAAATTATCAATTATTGATGGCAAAATGAATGACACGTTGTAAGACCATAAACTATACCTTCTAGTATCATAAAAATTCATTTTTCTAGATTTTCTCGACAAATTACACATGACAATTTGCCTTCACAACTGTATAATTTTGTTCAATTCGATATCATATCAATTCATCATATATCATATGTTACATCTAAGACATTAATTTTTTATTATATGGTGATAATATAGACTTTGATATATGGGGGGAAATATAAAAAAAAATCTTCAATAATCTTCCAAAATCAATTAATCTAAAATTTGGTTCTAAATTAATACATGGTATATTATTTAATCGTTTCATTATGAATGAGTGAACATCAAATTATAGGAATCTAGGGATAACGGAACTTTCAAGATTGTACAGTGTTTTACAGTGGTAGAGCGTTCCCTTCTGGTGAGAAAGATTACTGGTTCTATCTCCAGTCAGTAAGTTTGTTGTGGGTACAGTGTGTCCGTGTTTTATTTAGGGTTCGCATATTTCTTAAGCTCCCTTGTCCCACCAGTTCTTCTATCAGTGTTCAACCCTCTTCCTCCTCTTCTTTGGCCAACAATTGCATAACATGCTATATTAATCTAAAGATTTCAGGAAATACGTAAATAAATTATAGCACAGAAAAATACGTCAATTTCATAAACAAGAAATTTAGAAATTATCCAAAACAAATGGATCAAAAGATTGCGATCTTGGCCAAGAATTTTAGGAATGATCCAAGATAATGCATCAAAAGATAGCGATCTTGGCCAAGAATTAGTTTTTGGATCAGGATTCACAAAATGTTTGAACGGCCACTAAATCTAGTTTTCGTATATATATATATATATATATATATATATATATATATATATATATATATATATATATATATATATATATATATATATATATATATATATATATATTAAGCACATCATACTGAATTAAGTGATAGTTTGGCTTTGGCTACACAATATGTAGTTCTACAGATATAAGGCGTACAGGAAAATTTTTGCCTGAAATACATTGGATCTTTTGATCCGAAGAAAGAAAATTACAGTATAGTTTGTGAGTTTTATTCGAGAGGAGAGATTAGAAAAGCATATTAAAACCCATAATATAGTTAAAGGTAAACATTAATTTGAAGAACATGTCACAAGTTAAGTTTCCCTCTGAAAATATAGAAATTATTCCTGAGAATTGACATAAGGGGAAACCATCGAGACGAAAATAGAAAATGGTACTGTAAATAAAGAGAATTTCTGTTTTGAGTGATATGCGCGTGCACCTGTTAACACACAAAAGAGGAGGAAGGACATGTTGCTCAATGTGCCGATGTTTTAAACATTAATAATCACATAAGTTATGAAATTAATTTTGAAATATTGTTAAAAAATAAAATCACAAATATAATTAATTCCCACATATTATAATTATAATAAAGTCACACGAAATATGACGTAAGCCAATGAAAGCTTTCAGAAAACATCTTTAGGGATGTACAGACGTCAATGAGTCCCTCACTTGATATTATGGAGGTGAACATTATTACATTAACATAAAAAGCATAGCCACATTTCAAAAGTTCTTCCAAGTGAATCCTGTTAAAGTGATGCGATCAATTGATATCAGGGGGAAAGTTTACCAATACACTTCACTCATCTAAAGACATCAATGCTTCGACTTTAAATAGACTGATAATATCTTCAAGCCTTTTTTACTTTACAATTACTCATTGAACGGTAGTTAATATCCAGATGCTCATAAAATGATTAGCACTTAAATAATTTGAAAGAAACTTCTGTGGACATTTCTATTTAATAATCCCTTACCAATTAGTATTCGTATTTTAAAAAATATGTATATGACAATAAACCGTTAATTAGCGGTATGTCTCTTAGCATGCTACGGCTAAAATATTCCTTAAACATCGTCTCATTGGAAAACGTTAGTTAAACATTAATATTAATGCATACACAGTATCTGCTGAAGGATAAGAAAAAAATAATTAGAATGAATCTTAACAAGTATTTCAACATGAACTTTAATCAATCAATATGAAGTTAAATAAACATACAAACGATTTTTTAAAAAACTATCAGGAATAAGATTGTTTGTATATATCTAATGGAATTTTTTCGATATTGTATGGTCTTTAAATTAGATTCTATGGACTATTAGTTAGTTGTCATTTTAACAGCCGCGTTGTAGCTATACTGACTCAGTTACCGATATTGGGAGTATACGATCACTACAAGTGCAATAATGTAAAAACAATGTGTAACAAAAGTATTTTTTTTTTAATCTACAGTATGTGGGATATAACTGATACAAAATGTCCAAAGATGAGACACATGCATACAAATCGATAGATCTCAACAAGCTAAACAGATCATGTGAGTAGGTGTAAACCCTCATCCGTACTTCGAGAAAATTGAGAATTTTTCATTTTCATTTTCTTTCTTTCTTTCTTTCTTTATTTTGCAAACTTAAAACTTGATGTTGTACGATAACTATGATCCTATTAAAACAAAAATTGATAATGAAGTATACTTTCTCCAAAATTTTCATTTGGACAGTAGCAAGACGACAGTATAATAGTATGATTAATGAGACATGACTCAAAATTACGATTAACACAAATTGTAACAGTTTACTATAATATCACGCAATTATGAGACACATCATGATTAGTATTGCCCTCGTTTCGTCTAGTATTTTTTTTTTTGAATTCTCGTTTGCTCTTGATTCTCGAAAAATTCTATCTCGTCTCGATTCTTAGAAAGATTTTCTAAAGATTTTTTCTCGTCTCGTTTCGTTTTACAAAATCATGTCCTAATTTTTTTTTTCATCTACAAGCTATCATAATTATTTCGCGTCACAAGAGATCCACGAGGGGCGTGATGATGGAGCGGATCCACGAAGAGAGTGGTATAGCGCTTACCTCTGGTGTATGAGGTCCCTAGTTCGATCCCAGGTCAATTAAGTTTGTGGTGGACCACATCGTGTCCGTGGGCTTCCTCGGAGTTTCCTGTTTCCTCCCACATTCTCATTCCACCTATTCTTGCACTTATTTTAGAAACTCAATCCAATCCTGAGAAAACCCACGGAAAAGACGTTGTCCACCGCAAACTTACATGGCCTGAGGTCGAAATAGTGACCTCTAGCATCAGGAATGGCCGCTCTACCACTGAGCCATCATATCTCACAAGATGAAATAATTCATACTTCTCACACTGTCAAATACTAACATATTAATATTACTGACTTCTAGAAATCAAGTTTAATAAATACATTTGATTTGTAACGTAGGAAATGAACAGGAGCAATATTTATTTTAGACATGCAATCCCATGTCTGTTACGACTATTTCCATAATTTCCACGACGTTTCTTTTGAACTTTAAACTATCATGAAAAGTATAATTTGTAAAATAATTTAATATTTGTTACGACTTAATTACATTACTTTATAATTTAGTAAATCATAATAAATCAAGCAGGTATTCTTCAGATCGAGACAAGAGCTGCTAAGTGGATTTTTCAAGTACATTATTATTACTAATGTAGTAATGATTATCTTATTATTATAGTTAGTATTATATTTTGAATTATTTAATTTATAAAAGTAATTTCTAAGTGTTATGATATGTTTTTATACTTTATCAATATTTCATAATGTCCGGTGGACGCGATTGCATGTCAAAAATGAACAGCAGAAAGTAGAACGATGCATCGTATCTATACGAGATTGGAAATTGAAACGTAAAATCTTTAAATGACATGTTATTACGTCAGTATTATTATTGTTAATGTTACTTCTATGCTTTAAAATTTCCTTACGTGTGAATGTATAATTACTCAGCTCTTTAGTTGAGTTGATTTTGAGTTAACGTCCCTTTCAGCAGCGAGGCTATGTGAGACAGGACATGCTGATTAACGTGGAATTCGAACCACATAAGCTCCCACCGGGACTCGAACCCGGTCCAAAGGCGCATACGCTAACCGCTTAGCCACGAAGGAGTTCTACTCAGCTCTTTAGTAGCAACCTTACATTTGCAGCAGATAATTCGTAGCAAAAACATTTGTTGCTGTCTGTGCGCGAATATTCATCAATTTTACTTAGCAGCTGAAGTACGAAGCATTCAATATAAAAGAGTGATTTCTCTTTCAATTCTTTTTGTTATAAGGTACTTGCGGCAAATAAGGCCCACCTAAGTATAAATGCTTTATTACTTAAATACATATGATGTAGTAAACAAAAATTTATGTGCATTTTGTTTGTCAATGTTTTATCTATCTTATGGTGTATTTATTTTAACTTAAACATTGAGCTAAATGTATGAAACACGTATTGAAAGAGAAACATTCCAAATGGTCTTATTACCCGCCGGTAGGTAAATAAGGCCCACCATTTGGAAAGTAAGATTTTACGAGCTGAGAGATCACTGGAACTCTGTTAACACCTACTATTTTTTACAGCACTTCAAATACTAATAACAAAACGATACTCAGTAATAATATGGATATGAAATATTAAGGATATAGGTAATCTCCCTTGTGTTATGCAGTCGTTAGTAAACTCGTTGGAACTATCTGAATTTTAAAGAATAAGCTTGGACATTTAACAAACAAATCACCATTGGAAACAGAATTCACACTAAGTTTCAACAATGCTTACACTTGATAACACTTTAGCAAATGAATTCTTCATAATCGGTGTCGACAAAGCCAATGCATTCGTCATGTACCCATACACCGCACTTTTTACAGCTTTGCAGGTCACCGATCCATTCTTTGTTGCATATGAACGATTACACGATACATTGAACGCTCAGAACCGCACGAAGATGTGCTTAAAATATACCCGAAAATAGTGGTATAAGCCATTCGCATGCATTAAACATAGACATTTACATTATGAAAGACATCAACGCAAAACTCAAACCTGCAAACTCCCATAGTCAACAACTAGGCCCGAACAAGATAGACTGCTCTACTACAGAGGTTGGCACTGGCCAAGAAAGAATAACAAACTAACATACATTCAAGTTACCAGTTTCAAAGTATTTAACAAAGCATACATGTTTTGTAGGGTAATGAGGGCTAGTACATGTTTGATGGGCCTTATTTACCGATCACGTACTCGTTATCAACAAACATGTTCCGAACAAAAACGAAATAACTACTATCTAAAATACTAAACACTATGATCATCACAAATACATAAGATATTTCGGGTTAGCTTTATTCTACACAGAAAAAAATAATATAATTTAGGAGGGCAAAGTAAGTTAACACATGAAAACTGGCTTCTCGATACTTCAATACCGCCAGCGTTCTGTCTAACCATGTACAAGAAAACGAACTATTTCAAGCAGGCATTGTATTAGTAATCGCTACTTGTGAAGTTGTCAGATTTCTCCTAGAGTGATTCTAACCTATGAAATCTTGCACTGGGCCTTATTTCCTGCCAGACCTTTTTCGCCACAAGTATCATTTCTATTCTTACATCTCAAATAAAAGTTCATATAGCAATAAATACAATGATTTCCCTTCTCTTTTAAAGTAACTATAAAGGTAACAAAACAAGTTCTGTCGCTTTCTCACCCTTAGCTTCGAACATCGATATGTCACCTAAGACGTATCAGAAAGATCAAAAATAGTCTCCATCAGCATTGATGACCTCCTACCAACGTTCTGGAAAGCCATGGATTCCATTGCGGTAGAAATTTGTGGGTAATGAAGCGAAGAAAGTATCAAGTACATACTGCACTTCTACTATGGATTTGAACTGGTGTCTTATAAGGTGATCGTTTAAGCAATGGAACGGGTTGGAATGGCGTAGGATGGTGTCCCGGCTCATCCTAGCCACGTGGGTCTTAGCTTTGTCCTGTAACAGGAGGACTCCTTTGCGATTTAGAAATGCTACCTTCAGAGTTTTGAGTTTTTCTTGAACACGGCTCAACTGCTGATAGTACACAGTAGCATTGGTGGTCTGACTAGCTGGTAGCAGTTTCCGATGCACGACGCCGCGAGCAGTCCACCAAACACACAGGAGGACCTTCTTTTGGTGCAGTGCTGGTTTTGGCTGTTTTGGAACTGGTTCATGGGATGCTAACCAATGATGACAACGCTGTGGAGCTTCACACAGGACCCACCTCTCAACACCCTGTCCAAAATGGCTCCTTCCTCAGACAAAACAGCAAAGAAAGACAGCCGTCTGCTCGCGTTGCCTTCTGGCCCGGAGTCAAATCATGTAGGACCCATCGACCCAACTTCTAGTACTCCCCAAGTTGATGGAGGTGCTGCCGAATGGTTTCTCCACTCACACTCAATTGTAGTCCCGGTTCCTCACATGTCTGGCCATTGTTCGTCTTAGTTGCTGCTTGAAGATCTTCATTTTGTACATGTGTTGGTTTTCCGGCACGTGGTGTGTCTTCGAGTGTCTCGTCACCGTTCTTAAACTTATTAAACCACCGTTGCACTGTCCGTGTAGTCACGACACTCTAACCAACGCCTGGCACATCATCAACCCCGCTGCAGCGGCATTTGACCCCAGTTTGAACTCGTACAGCATACACGCCCTTATGACCTTCTGTGAAGGTTCCATGTTCACTCTGTCCTTACGCAAGTTCACGGTGTAACTGAACTGTCACAATCAGGTAATATGTTGGATATAACCACACCAAGAAGTGACTTTCACCTTATCTCTATGCGCATTCAACTCACAGTGTGAGGGCCAATTGAACACAGATCTCCACAAAAAGCGACAGAACTTTCTTGGTTACCTTTATAAAAGAATAAATATATAAAGTACTAATTTTACCATTACATATATTCTGGATAATTGAGCTGTAGTACGAAAAATGAAATTTCTTGGCTTGAGAATATAAAATTTATCTAGTCTAATGTCCCACAGTTATGCCTTGTAGAGTAAATGAAAATGTAATGTAATGTTCTTCGGTCATGCCCTGGAGACTAAAGGAGACAAATGATTAATGAAATTGAATGGTTATGGAGTAATTGGTGGAATAAGAATGTGGAAATTGGAAAAACCCAGAATGTCTACGGAACAGTGATTGAATTCGGATAGACCCATGACCCGGTCTGAATCTAACAGACCCAGATTGACTCATGACCCGGTCTGGTTTGGACAAACTCAGTGTGATTCGGTCGGATAGACCCATAGGCAGTCAGACCCATGATAAACAAGATCGGTGATCCAATAAGTCAATGTCGCAGAGTGGTCCGGTGATCTGGTCTGATATGGACAGACCCATGACCCAGCCTAATTCGGATAGACCTGGTGTGACCCGGATAGATCCATAACCTCGTCTGATTCGGACAGCCCTGGCGTGATTCCGATAGACTCATGATCCAGTCTGATTCGGACAGACCTGGTGTGGTTTGGATAGACTCATGATCCGGTCTGATTCGGTTCGGAAAGATCCGGTGTGAGTCGGATAGACTTATGACCTGGCCTGATTCGGACAAACCCGGTGTAAGTCGGATAGACCTATGACCCCGTCTGATTAGACAGACCCAGTATGACCAAGATAGATCCGAAGATAAAGCGTCTCACACACATGGAGAGTATGTGTGAGGCTATTAACGCAATTCTACAAAATGATAATCTTTTCTCTCAGTGCCTTTTCACTAAATACAATTCCCTATCTCTTTTGTTCTTTATGTCTGTGTGTATCAAGCATTGCGCTGAAATGCAACTATTTATAGTTACATAATATAAATATAACTGCAACTAAAAACTACAAAGTTTATCTGAGTACGAACGCGCCAGAATCACACAAGCGATAAGCTACACGTTTCTTTTATGAGAGATCGTCAAAGTTCAATCGATCTGTAAAGTTTGTTATTTAGAATATGACAGATACCGTTTGAGCTCAAAATATGTGTTGTCAATTCTTTTTGTATAGGCTATGTTCAAAAACGACGTGTAGGGGAAACGAATAAACATAAAATTATATTTATGAAAACATGGCATCTTGATTAAGAAATATCACACCGAGAATCAAACAAGAGAATGTTCGAGCTCAAGCGGTGAACATTATTAATCAACTTTAAAATTCTGTAATCATTCTACAGAGATGATATTTGGCTGGTTTTGAGTATCAGGTCTGTTCGGGTCACCGGATCTGTGTGAATTTTCGGGTCTGTCTGGGTGACTGAGTCTGAGGATCGAGACTCAGACCCAGATGACCCAGACCAAAAAAAAAATAAATAAATAAATAAATTAAATTAAATTAAATTAAATCTTCAAGTGTCACAGTTATACTGGCTAGGCTAAATGAAACGGTGATGATGAGAAATGAATGAAATATTGGAATGAATAAAGTGGGAGGAAACGGGAGAACCCCGAGAAAACCCACCCATACGTTGTTTGTCTACAAATAAAGCTCACTTGGCTCGAGCTGGAATCGAACCTACTCGGAAAAAAACGTGACCCAAGTGACCCATGACCAATTGTATCATTGCTATGGGCATGATGGTGTCTACCACAAACCCAAGGACTGTGTTGTAACAAGGGGCCACTTCCACCAGCGATGAACTCTCTATCACTGAGCCACCGTGCTTCCTTGTACAGTAAAGAAAATCAATATTAATCGCAGATAAATGATGGTGAAAAACTTAGTGGTCCTGGAAAATAGAAGAAAGCGATGGAACCATGGACATTTTATTCATTGTGAATGCACGTGCTTTGGGATCTTCCTGTAGGTCACCATTCCCTTTGAACTCCGAAAATGTTCTTTGGTTAAATTTTCCTGTTATACTCACCAAGAAGCATCAAATAGTGTTGTCAATAAAAATCAAGACGACTTACGGAATGTTTTGCCTTTCGGATTTAGGAAACAGGAAAGCGAATGAAATAAATATGCTTTTTAGGAAAGCAACTGCTTTTATATCGCTTAAACAGTTTTCGTATCTGTATTATAAAACTGTACTTGATGTCAAATAGATAATATATTATACAATTTAAATAGTAAAAGAACCGTACTTACATACTTGGAAGAAACACAGCATTCGTATTTGTCTGAGGACTTACCTGAAAAGAACAAAGAATTTATTTCAATATTACTGTATCTTCTACATTTATATTAGTTATGATAGTTATATTACATTTATTAAAGCAATATACGAATTGTGCATCAAAATTTACCTATTACAATGAAATTCCTGAATAACAGACAACAATGGAACATGATAATTTATCCGTAAATAAGAGGTGTTGTTACAAAGAGATCACAACCTTCGATTGCTTGATAGCTCATGTGAGCTTCATAATATATTGTTTATAAATGTAAATTCTGTATAGGTTGATATCGAAATATTATAATGTTTGAGTTATTGGATGAGAGCGAAATTAGTCTATGCCACGGAAAGAAAGCATTGCGAGAAAAGTGATGACTATGTACTACAATATAGGTCTATATACTGTTAGTGTAGTAGGCCAATTTATTTCTCTCTAAAAAGTTCGAGTTCGAGCAAGCGCAATCCCCAATAACACAAGTAGGCACGAGAAGAGCCTCACTGAGGTTAGCGAACCTGAACTCTTAGTGAATGCGAGCTCAGAGAATAGTGTTGCCCGTATGACGAGAAATTTCTCGCCTCGTCTTCTCATCTCATCTCGGAAACAAAATTATCATTTAGAATAAACGGAACAAAATTATCATTTAGAATTAATAGAACAAAATTATCAGTTAGAATTAATAGAACAAAATTATCATCTAGAATTAATGGAACAAATTATCATTTAGAATTAATGGAACAAAATTATCATTTAGAATTAATGGAACAAAATTATGAATTAGAATTATTGGAACAAAATTATCAATAAGAATTATTGGAACAAAATTATCAATTACAGGTAGAATTAATGAAACACAATTATCCTTTAGAATTAATGGCACAAGATTATCATTTAGAATAATTGAAACAAAATTATTATATAGAATTGATGGAACAAAATTATCCTTTAGAATTAATGGAACGAAATTATCCTTTAGAATTAATGACACAAGATTATCATTTAGAATAATTGAAACAAAATTATTATTTAGAATTGATGGAACAAAATTATCGTTTCATGCACCTTTTTTGTAGAAGGTTACGTGGAACAAGAGTATCTATAAATATAGATTACTTGCCAGATTATATGGAATCCCTAAGCTCCTTTGAGGAATACCTCGCACACATCTTGGCTAGGTTTCAAACATACATTTTTCAATCAAGCAGGTATGACTTCGAGTGTCATGTTTTAAACCGCACTCTCTACGTTGCGTTGTTTTTGAATTGCAGCTCTCTGAATTTCATTTTCCCTCGCTTTCGGCACCTTATATCGCCGAAACTATCCTTCACTGACCAAAGTTCCAGATGACTTTTTTTTTTTCTTTCTTTTGCTAGTCTCGGGGTCGGGAATCAGCCTCCGAAGTTTGTTAAAATAGTTGCTTATCACCCTGTATACATTTCGTTAAAACGTTTTGCATTATGAAACTTTGTAAAAGATATTCTTTCTTTCGTTGTTATCTACTACAAGGTGTTGAACTCTCTTTAAAAATTGACTGTTTTTTTCGTAACAAGTGTTTGAAAGACATTAATGTCTTTCAAAAATAGTTCATAAGAAAGATGGTGCAAAAAGTTGTATATAACACTGTATAATTGGGCTAACTCTCAACCCCAACTAAGTAGATGGATGAATTCTTTCAAAGAGGAAGCTACTATTAAGAAAAGGATCTGGGTTTGTAGGTTCATTTCAATAATCTCAATAAATTTTCCAGTTGCAGCACAGAGTAAATGAAGATCATCATTATCATCCTTCAGGGCTATTTTTCGCTTTCTGATCTTTTCTGGTGGAAATAACGATCATGTCCAACTCGTTAGGCCTGTTCATTAGAAATAAAGGGTCACAATGAGAATGCTGGTTTCTTAGATTTCAAACAAAATACTCTATATTCTACTTCCACACTTGGTTGCCTATATGCTTTTTTTTTCTGCTCTTCTCTAAGTATTTTTTCTTCTCCTATAGTAAGTAACCTACAATTTTCTCTTCAAAATCTCTCCTAATGACATACAATTTTCTTTTCTTTGCTTTTAGTGTAAATATCTTACTGTATGTTGACAAATGGTCTAGAGCTCAATATGCGCCAGTTGCCATGTAGGCTTTTTTTCCGGAAATACATTGAAGCACATCTCCTTAAATGTAATGTTCAGACAAGATGTTCGCCTGCTTATTACGCAGAAAGAAAAACTGCATATTAATGGACTGTATCATCACACTTAAGAGAAAGCAGGGGTGGGTGCAAGTTGTGAAGTATGAATTAAGAGTTCCAATTCAACATGAACCCCTTCTAAGTAAGTTTGTCAATGGACAACATCGTGTCCGTGAATTCTCTCGGAGTATTCCCGTTTCTTCGCACATTTGCATTCCATTAATTCTCCCATCATCATTAACTTGCCTTAATCGTTGAGTTGAGGTAATTTTGGGCTTAACGTCCCGTTCAGCAGCAGGCTGTATGAGACGTGGAATCCGAATCACATGAGTTCCTGCCAGGAATCAAGCCCGGGTCTCCCACGCCAAAGGCGCGTACGCTAACCGCTTAGTCACAAAGGAGTTCTTACCTTAATCTTCCGTTTTCCATAGCCTAAAGGGCATAACTGTAGGACGGTAAACTGAAAGATTTCATTTCATTTTTAATATGAGCCAAAATGACTTTTCTTTTTACAGGGTGTTCCTCTTGAATGTAACCCCAGCTATTGTTGTGTTAAAGAAAGGGGGAGGGGTGAGAAACAGAAAATGAAACTAATTTTGTACCACACTTCACGAAAATAAACCTCAACGTTAAACGGGGATTACATATCCAATCTCTTAACTATGAAAACATTTACGATCAGTCCAACACCAATCATTTCACGGATTCAATCTATTTTGCACAAGGTATTAGGACATAAAATGGAATGTGTATTATTCGAAAAATACTTTTATACATTGCAAGAGTTGTAATTTCCAAATATTCATCGCCAAATTATAGTCGTATCAGACTAGACAAACGTGAATGTGAAGCAAAAAAAAAAAAAAAAAAAAAACTTTACACAAAAGTATTTTTTTTTTAAAAAAAAAAAATCTGGGATTTCATACAAAATGATCGAGCGATTTGGGTTAATAGGTTATCAAGCAAATGTTTATGTGTTCAAACTTAGTAGAAAGTCATTTTTTAAGTGTGTTCCTATTTGCATCCGGACACTGAGGACATTTCGTTGAATAACTCTTTTGCAACTTCTTTTCTTTCAAACTCGATTAGAAAGAGAAGTTGCAAATCTAACATCCATAGCTGACAAAAATGTTAAGTATATGTTTACTATTCCATTATTATCTTCTGATTTGTAACGAGAAACTATTTATAAGCAATGGTAATTTCTCAAGATTTTCCCCCGGGGATATTCAATATGCGGAGGAGGGAGTACTGCAAAAGCACTGGTAGTCCATACTGAATCAGAGAATCAGAATAAAGGCATAAAGAATTATAATTGTGAACTTTCGAAATGTGGTTGTGAAGAAGAATAAACAGAATTCGCTGAGCTGAACAGAAAATGAATTAGAAAACGTTTGAAAGGGTGGTGGTGGGGGGAAGAATAATTTTAGATGTAAATGAAAAGAGTAACAGAAACTGGTTGGGGCATTGGCTGAGAAGGAACTGCATCATGAAAGATGTGTGACAGGGTAAAGTGGTAGGAAGAAATGAGGAAAAACGAGAGAGTCTGCAGTTGATGGATGGTATTAAAACAGAAAATTCCTACTTTAAGGGGGCAGACTACTAAATATTTTTGAAAAGCTAACAAATTTTCTTTCGCCAGTTTTTCGTAAGTGAAAAGAGATAATGAAATGTAACTTTAAATAAATACAAATATTATTTAAAAAGTAGTTAACAAGGAACCAAGACAATATGATAAGTAATCAACTACCATTGAGTTTGTTTTTCTAGTCGCTGCCTTACCCTAGATTTTTGGGTAATTCAAATTGGGTCACACTGTAATTTCTATGGATGGCAACACTTATAATTCTTCCAATTCATATTTTCTATTGTAGAATAACATTATCTATTATTGTGGTAAGTTACATTTCATTATGTCTTTTCACTTACGAAAAACTGGCAAAAGAAAATTTGTTAGCTTTTCAAAAATATTTAGTAGTCTGAAGCTAAGTAGTCTGAAGTCAAGAAGCTAACTGAAGACCATGATGCATGGGAGCTTCTCAGTTGCGGCAAGTGACTTGCAAACAATGACAGAATATCTATGATGATGGTATTGATTACATAGACACGACATACATAATAAAAAGTTGTATCGCCCATGTTAAATCGATACTTAACAAGTACATGTTCATACAGGTTGTATTCATTCTGCTACTTTTTAAACTCCTTGGAGATATGTGTGGTCGGTCAGGCTTTTTGGCCATTCACACAGTTTGAACAGTTGTATAAATTTGCTCATATAATATTATATTATTATATGAGGAAAGTTAAAGCTACATAAATCTCATTAATCATAATGTTTAATTTCGTTATGTCAATTATCTATGTATGTCATTTATTACAAGTTTTAGAATAAATCTGATATTTTTAATCATTGTTAAAATGTTCAATTTAGTATGTCAGTAATTGTGTTTCTTAACTGATCTTATAAAAATATCTGATTATTATTTCGTATTTTTTACTTAGTAAATTTTACAATTTAATCAAGTGGTAGGTCATAGTTCGGAGACCCCTGTTCTGAAGTAAAAAGTATAACCTTGAATTTTCTGATAACTAAACATCCTTCCTGAAATGTCAGTTACAAACATTTTGTAGACCTAAGAAATGTTTGTAACGCGTTGTCAAACTTGCTTGCAATCCTCTGTACTTAATTACATGCAATTTCCCGTATTTCATTTTGCATCTGTCATGCACTTTGCTATTTCCTTCCCTTTACCCTGACACGACATCACAACATTAACAAGAATCATAAAGCTCTTCTGAAAAAAAAATAAAGAAAACATAAAGATAATCAGAGAAATATATAATCAGATATATGACTTCATTAAATATTTACTTTTAGTTGATATTCAGATTCAGTGTAGCTGTGCCCTCCTAAAACAACTTTTGTTGAGTAATATGCCTTGCAGTTATTTGAAACAAAGTAAGATCCTAATTCAATGTCGTATAATTCTCATAGAAGCGCGTACAAGATACAATGCAAGATAACACTTACAACACTGCTACTTTTGAGTCCTCGATCATCCAACTTTTAAAATCAGATTCAGGGACTTCTTCAACAAATGATACATTATTAGATATTAATGGTTAATTGCTTACAATTAGGTAAATCACAGATTACAAAATATTCGATTCATTACTACTATTTCCGCTGGAATTTTAATTTATTAATTTTCCTATTATTAATTCATTGGATTTAGTGTTTGAGTTTAGCGTCCCTTTCAGCAACGAGGTTATACGAGACGTGGACTTACAGCTAATCGTGGGATCCGAAGTACAGTCATGTCCAAAATAATTGTCGCATATCTATAACTGGCTTCTTGTAAGAATATAATTTGATAATGATTTTGCAGGGTACTTTTAACACTGATACTCTGTGTATAATCGGGAAATGTGTATTTGTGGTAAATTTCATAGGAAAAGAATTATAAATACGAAAATTAGAATGAGTAAAACAAAATGTTGCTAAATGGACAACAAAAATTTATTTTCGTTTTATTGTTCTTATTTACTGCTCTTTTGACATGAAATTTGCCACATACATGCCTTTGGTGGTTATACACATATTAACATTATAAGAAATACCGGGCGAATTCGTTATCAAATTATATTCCTACAACAACATATTTATAGACATGCGACAATAATTTTGGACATGAGTGTACATGAGCTCCACCGGGAATGGGACCTTTTTTCTTATGCCAAAGGCGAGTTTACTAAGCGTTTAACCATGAGAAAGCTTTTTCTTAACTTGGAAATTCCCAAAATATATAAAAGATATACAGATGGTGATCAGAAAAATGGAAACACCTGTAGTTGGCAACACGTCAGATGTATGGGTTGGCAGTGGTGTCGTGGCGCCCGCAGCGCCGGACCGCTAGTGGTGGTGTGTTAGGTCGGTCTCCATACTACGTCAGGCGCAGTGGAACAGCAGTGTCCAGTGGCAGCAGCAGACGGAGGTAGTGTAAAATGGGAGAACTCTCAGATTTTCAAAGAGGGCAAATTGTTGGTGCGCGGTTATGTGGAGTGAGTGTGACGGCAGTGGCTACTGTATTAAGTGTGTCGCGTGGGACAGTGTCGAAGGTGATGACAGCCTACACGACACACGGGAAAACCACATCGGGGAAGCGGAACAGTGGGCGGAAGAAAATCATGAGTGACAAGTCACGTCGGGTATTAAAGCGCATTGTCACGCAGAACCGTCGTGCCACTGCGGAGCAAGTGACGGAGGAACTCAATCAGCATCTCCCCCACCCTGTTTCGACAATTACAGTCCGCCGCGAATTACATGACATGAACTTACGGGGTCGTGTTGCACGGGGCAAACCTCTCATCAGGGACCATTACACTTTCGCACGCCGCTAATGGTGCCGCGACCATGCAACTTGGACCGTTGAGAACTGGAAACGTGTGATATGCTCGGATGAGTCATCCTTCACCCTATTCCCAACTACGGGCCGTGTTTATATGTGGAGAACGCCCAAAGAAGCTTATGATCTGCAGTGTCTCCGTCCAACTGTGAAACATGGCGGCGGCTCGGTGATGCTGTGGGCCGCCATATCATGGTTTTTATTGGGTTCTGTGGTCACACTTAACGGACGAATCACTGCCAACGAATATGTCGCAATTTTAGGAGACCACTTGCATCCTATGGTCCGGGTGTTGTTCCCGGACAATGACGCCATTTTCCAGGATGATAATGCACCCATTCACACAGCTGGCGTTGTTGCAGCGTGGTTTGAGGAACATCGGGATGAAGTTCAACACCTCCTTGGCCCGCCCAATCCCCAGATCTAAACATAATTGAATATTTGTGGTCCGTCTTGGAAACACGACTCCGGCGACGATTTCCACCTCCACCCTCTCTCACAGAACTGGTCGATGCCCTGCACGAGGAATGGTGTAAAATTCCACTTGCTACCATTTACGAGCTCTATGCCTCCATCCCACGTCGCATCAAGGCTGTTCTGAAGGCGAAAGGTGGCCCGACACCTTATTAATATGGTAAGTTGAAATTTCGTTCTGGTGTTTCCATTTTTTGATCACCATCTATATATTTGTATGCAACAAATGTATTCACCAATTCAGAGCTGTTACTTCTCAATTTTATCAAACATTTTGAGTTCTCTTAATTGTATTGAAGATAGTATGTCTTAGGAGGAGGTTTCTGGGCCCCAGAACTTATCCTCTGTTAGTCGTTATTTGTGAATGATTATTTTCAATCTCATTCAACTTTACTTGCACTCACCTCATGGACATGGACGTCAATATAAATGTTTTGGGAAGGGATAAAAATGTTACTTTCTTTTTCTTTTTTTTTTTTTTTTTCATAATTTAGACTGTGTTTCATCTAATATTTTAAAAAGAAAAATTACATTTTGGAGCTTACCAAAATAACATTACATTCATTCTAAATGGCATGTACAATATTATTATTTAAGAGTGGTGTTACATAAAGGATGTCGAAAGAAAATAAGGGATCTACAACGACAGAAAACTTGAGGGAAACGTAATGTGTTAAATTAGATCCAAGTTTCGTAGTATTGTTAAGAATAAATAAACGATGTTCTAGTTTGAACCTGAGGAACTGTCCTTCCATGTTTTGAACCAGTGATGGACAAACTTTTATAGAAGAGAACCAAATAAGAAAGGAAATACTTTAGACGGGCCAATATAATTTATTTAAAACAACAATGATAGCCAAATGTCTCCACTCTTCATACTAGAAACTATGTCTGAGTCTCTGTGTCCGGTTCATTTACCGTAGTTCGTTCGGGACTGTTTTAAACTGTGGACACGCATACAAAAATCACTAACGCTTTAAGTTTAGTGATTATATATAACCTACTCCCAAATTATATTTGGTACAAGTATCCATTATCCAGAAATAGTTTAATTAAAAACCAGCACTACTTTGAAGAACACTGCAACAGAAAGTGGTTATCTTTAAGGGTAACGCGCAACTTCCCCATCTTTGCTTTTTAGCCCATTGATTTATATGAAGAAACAAAGAGACTTCAGTGGTTTGATTTTATTGATTTCTTCTTCAGATCGAGTTAAAATCTTTGTTTGTTTAAATTTAGCATCCTTTTTCAGTATTCGAGACTACACAAGACGTAGCTCTAGAGTTTAAGGTGGAATTCGAACATCCTAATACATTCAAATTATTAATGCTTAACCTTACAGTATTTCTGTCCCCTCATAGACTCATCTTTAACCATTTCTATTGAAGAAAGAATAAGGTAAGTGAAACTAAGATCGTTTGGTTTAAGCGTTATTGAAGTGAAATTGGGTGTGAATAAGAATGGAGGGAATTACCTCGGTCGAATGGAAAACGAACGAGATGTTAGAAATAGTAGGAAAGAAAAGCACAACTTAACGAATTTCATTATGAGGGACTTGGTAGAGGGTACGGTGACAGAAAAGAGGAGGGTCGAAAGAGTCTATATTTGATGGTCTGTAGTGTTTCTTACAGACATTTTTTGGGGGGAAGTACTTCCCCCCCCCGAGCTCTAAGAATGCTCATCTGGAGGAGACCAAAATAATACGTCTATAATATATAAATAGAATAGTACCGTGTGAAAATATGCACAACTCCGAATACTAAGTGTGCCCCCTGGTACATTTTTTTCTGAAAGAAACACTGATGGGCGGTATTAAAACAAAAATCAAAGTTGAACAATCTTAGGTGAAGATCGTGGTGCATGGAAGCTTCTCAGTTCCGGCAAGTAACCTGCCAACAATGACAGAATACTAATGATGACGACGATGATGATGTCAAATTCTTGCTATGTTCTGAGTATCTGTATGGTTTAGAAAGAACTGTAAGATACCTGTTTATGAGTTCTTAGTTTAAACATTTTTTTTTTAATTCTCAGAACTCTCACCCAACAACGACCCGTACAACAACTTGCGTTACGTCAACATTGGACCAGCAGAGGAAGTTACATGAATTAAACAGGTTTACTCTACAAAATCATGTCAAAAGATTGTTGCCCCTTTCCCCAGTTAACAAACTTTCCTTTCACACAAAACAGATGAACTCATAAAATCTAGCTTGTTTCATATCTGCCATTATACGAGTATTAATTTAATTATTATGAAAGAAGTACCTGCACCCGAAGGCTGAATCAAGGTAAGCAACCCTCCCTCCGGATTTTCCAAAGAGAACTAATGTTCTGTTTTCATATATTTGGCCTATTCGATTGCAAGAAATATAAATTATAACTAAAGTATAATTTGCACGCGCCATCACCTCCCATTTGCACTCCAAAACATTTTACTTACAAACCTACTGAAAGAAAAAAAACACGACCTAGCTATTTATTTTATTATTTCTATTCGCAAGTGCATGTGTAAGATAGGGTTGCTGTGGCTATTCCCAGGATTTAAAAAAAGTCTAAAAATCAATTGCAATATGTGTTTAAATTTTTTAAATTTGTATTTCATTTATCATCATATACGTATCTGCTTCATAAAACAAGTAGTTTTATATACTTATTCCGTTACAAATACCAATTTCTTGATGTGTTTTGTCAACACTTCAGTGTTTATTTAGTCCTCCTAGTTGGTCTAATCGTTAGAGTATACGCCTTGATGCTTGGTCTAGGGTTCAATTTCCGATAGAAGAGCCTTATAATTTGAACACATTATGATGGTCCGGAATTCACCTTAAATCAATCAAGTGTTTCTTTATGTACTGAGTTTTAAGTCTGTAAAATAGCTATTTCTGTGCCTACCGCAAATTATGGATGCATTAAAATATCAAATAATACTATTGACAAAGCAGATACTTTCAAATACATAGGATCAATTTTAACAGACCAGAACAATATTCACGAAAAAATTAAGTGTCGATTAAAAGAAGGAAATTCATGTTATTATTCAGTTCAAAATCTTGTCGTCGCGAATTCTGTCGAGGAATTTGAAGCTTAAAATATATAAAACGATAAGCAAGCCTGTTATTCTGTATGGTTGCGAAACGTGGTCGCTTACTCTCAGGAAAGAACATAGATTGAAAGTACTTGAGAACAAGAACTGAATATTCGGACCAAAGAGGAAAGAGAATGTGGAATGGCTAAAACTGCATAACGAGGGACTGCACAATTTATACCGCTTACCGAACATTGTTAGGGTCATCAAATCTAGGAGGTTTAGGTGAGCAGGCCATCTAATCAGAATGGAAGAAAGTGTTAACTGGAAGTTCAATCGGAAAATGACCATTAGGAAGACCTGGGCACAGATAGAAGGACACTTTTAAGATGAATCTCGCAGAGAAACTGGATCCAGTTGGCTAAAGATAGTCAATGAAAAGCTTTTGTGAACGCGGCACTGAATCTCCGGGTTCCATAGGCCATCGAGTTAGTTAGTTTATATAAAGTTCTATAAACTAGGGTACCAACACTCCCTCCCTTGGAGTCAACCGCATGGACAACACAATTCCATTGCTTGTATTTATGACACTATAATTTTACATCATAGCTAGTTTGTAGTTAGTTAATACAGTTGTCAATGTTTATGCATACTCATAAAGAAACTAACCCACTCAAAATGCGATTATATATATTATACAAAGATACCCGATGAATATGAGTTGTTAGAGATTCAATTCTTCTGAAGTGGATTCTAGTCTATGGAAGAAAAAAAAAACTTAATTCCTGTCGCTCGTAGGTAGTTATTATATCATTGTATAGAAAGAAGGGTGGGGATCTAATGGAGAAATGGAACATCATCTACTATTGTTATTATCATAAATAAAAGCTACAAGGTACACTTATGACTAGGAGACTTACACTTGCAAGATTTATTTCTTCATGAGAAAAACTATTCAGAAATTTCCTCTGTTAAAAAGAAACAGCTTCTTCCTCTTATCTAAGGCTTTCCTTTTTCACTTAAGGTATCTCATCATTTTTCTTTTATCTGTACATTTCATCTTCTGTGAAGATTCACATAACTGTTCAGACGTAAAAGCTTTCTGACTGACTAGTGAAACCAAACTCACAATCCAAGACTACACTGCTGAAGTTTTTCAAGCAACAACAGTGCTCGCAATCTATATACAGGGTGTTATTAAATTAAATGCAAGATTTTCAAGGACGAAAGTACTGACTAGGATAAGCGAAATAGTTTATGAAGCGAGTGGTAAGAAAAGTATGGTCAAAAATAGATTCATTTTTAGAGTTATTGTCATGTATATCGAATCGATGAATCGATGCTAATCGATGTCATGTATCTAATGCGATGTATATCGAATTATACAATATTAGTAACGTTTAACAAATAAAGATACATATGTACAAAAATTAAACATTACTTTATCAGTCGGAAAATTTCACTGAACTGAACAAAACTTACATCGGTAAGTGTAAATATTTACGCGCAGTTTTCGAGAAAATCGAGAAAAACTCTTCGGTAAGTGTAAATATTTACGCGTAGTTTTGATAAAATCAAGAAAAAAAAATCATCAGTAAGTGTAAATATTTACGCGTAGTTTTGATAAAATCAAGAAAAATTTATCGGTAAGTGTAAATATTTACGCGTAGTTTTGATAAAATCAAGAAAAAATTCATCAGTAAGTGTAAATATTTACGCGTAGTTTTGATAAAATCCAGAAAAAATCATCGGTAAGTGTAAATATTTACGCGTAGTTTTGATAAAATCAAGAAAAATTCATCAGTAAATGGAAATCCATATGCATAGTGTTCAAGAAAATCAAGAAAAACTAACTTTATAGATACATATATGAACCAAAAATTCAGCTATTGGTTACAAAGAAGGAACGGAAACATAACGAATTGCGAATATTGCACATTCACTTAAATTTATCCACCCTTCCTATTAAGATAAAACATAGTGAAAGATACCATCATCAAATTTGTCATTACGAGACCAACAGGGAGGCACGGTGGCTTACTGGTAGAGCGCTTACTCCGGGTATGTGAGGTCCCTGGTTCGATCGCCGGCTAAGTAAGTTTGTGATGGACAACATCGTGTCTATCTTCTCACATTCTCATTCCACCGGCTCTTCTATCGTCATTCACTTGCCTTAATCATCCGTCTCCCTTAGCCTAAAGGACATATTCGTGGGACGTTAAACTGGAATACTTAATTTCATTTTCTTTTTCACGAGACCACAACAGTTTATGACTTACAGCCAAAATTAAAGATTAATTTCTGAAGTTTACTTTTGTTTAATATTATCCAAAGATGAGACCTATATCGACTCAAAAGATAACATCGAACTGGCTAAAGTGAAATGTTTGTTGGTAAATTCACATGCGTAGTTTTCGAGAAAACCAAGAAAAACTACTTTTAATAGCACTAAAAGTATATTGTTCGTCGCCAATAGTAAATAAAAATATATTCTCCTGAAACAGACTACTTTTTTATTTGCTGCATATGTAAAAAAAAAATGCTATTAAGTTGGAGATTGTATCTGTAATTGCGTTTTAATGGCGATACACACACTCCTTCTAAAGTGCGTAATTCTGGGTCGCAAAGTTTACATGTACATCTGTAATGTTGGGATGTCTCTAATTTAATATTCTGTAAAATTCGTTCTTTGGTTTTATTGCTATTAATAAAAAACAGAAAATCGAGGAACATTCATCGGTGTGTGTAAATCCTTATGCGAATTTTCGAGACAATCGAGAAAATCTTGTCGGTTAGTGTAAATCCTTACCCGTAGTTTTCGAGAAAATCGAGAAAAACTCATCGGTTAGTGTAAATTCCTACGCGAATTTTCGAGAAAATCGACCAAATCTTGTCGGTTAGTGTAAATCCTTATGCGAGTTTTCGAGAAAAACTCATTGATAAGTCTAAATCCTTACGCGTAGTTTTCGAGAAAATCGAGAAAAACTCATCGAATCTTATGTTGGGAATTGACTGCTTTCTTGTTGCAACTCTCTCAAAGAATCGGTAGTTTTACAATAACTAATGAGATTTTCATTTTTAAAAATACGATTTTACATAAAGCTCCCAAAATGAATTAACTTAATGGAACTAGTTCTATATGTAAAACTTATAATGTTCAGTAAAATAAAACAACAATATTTATCACTTAAAATTCCACTAACTTCTAAGAAAAAAATCTGATAGTAGTGATATCAAATCTTACTTCAAATATAAGAGAAAAGAGAAAACAACGAAGAATTGAAGCAAATAAAAATAAAAAAAAAAAGGAAATGAAATCTTTCAGCTTTACGTCCCACGCTCATGCTGGCTAGGCTTTAGGAGACGGTGACGATGAGAAATGAATAAAATAATGGAATGAAGAAAGTAGGAGGAAACAGGA
Organism: Thermobia domestica; assembly: GCF_964235325.1. Lineage (NCBI taxonomy): Eukaryota > Metazoa > Arthropoda > Insecta > Zygentoma > Lepismatidae > Thermobia > Thermobia domestica. The sequence goes on from NC_137467.1 coordinate 85,899,536, forward strand.
GAACCCCGGAAAACCCAGGCACACGGTGTTTGTCCACTACGAATTTCACTTGCCGCGAACTGGGATCGAACCAAGGGTAAATAAGGAAATAAGTCCAACTTGTAATCTTTGCACGAAAATAAGTTTTTCTTTTTTTTTTTTTTTTGTTTCGTATGAACGGGTGCGTCCCCATTATCTAGACAATTCAATAAAAGTGATAAAGTAAAGACATCTGGGCAATGATTCTTTGTTATCAAACCAATGCTTCTTATGTACACATGCAATAGGATAGTAAAACAACGTTATAGAATACCATGCATGCTGATATATTATCATGTGTTGAAGCAATTTCCTCAATAAATAAATGAATAAATAAAACAATACAATATTATTAGCGAATACTAGATTTGTCCAAAGATTGAACATAAATCAATCGAAGATCTCATTGAGCCGATCAAGTTGATTATTAAGTAGTTGATTCTGTCTTTTGGCAGAAACTGAGACTGAGCTCTTTTTTTGCGGGGGTGGGGGGGCTGGAAATGATTCTTCCACGTTTTCCAATCTTCAGCTTCCTCTTTTAACTCCCAATATTTTCTTCTGGTTTTCAAATCATCGATCAGTTGTGTTTTTCTTACTATTCCTCGCTTCCCTTCCATCTTCCCTTCTATGGCGGTGTGAACAAGAAAATTTCTTCGCAAGATGTGTCCAATCCAATTGGCCTTTTTTACAAAGGATGGTGGCTAGAAGTGTTTTCTTCTCTTCTATCCGTTTTAAAACATCTTCATTTGTTGCTCTTTCTGTCCATTTTATCCTCTCCATCTTCTTCTAACACCACATTTCGAAGCTGTCTAAATATTTATTTTCTAACTTCTTTAATACCCAAGTCTCTGAACCATACAGTCCAATGCTCCATATATAGTACTTAACCAATTTCTTCCTTAGTCCAACATTGATCCTGGTAGTTAAGAGTGAGCTTTTCTTGTTGAATGCTTCTTTGGTTATGATAATTCTTGACCTGATATGTGAGTGTAAACCCTCACACGTAGTTTTCGAATAAAAAAGCATTTTTCTTGTAAGCTTAAAAACTAATATACGATAATGGAACATCACTTCCTATTAAGATGGAATTCATCTCTGCTAAAACTTTTCACTATAACAGTACGCAGCATGATTAATGAGAGAGAACCCAAAACGATTATTAACTTATAAATATCAATGTTGTCCGAACATGAGACATTTATCAATCGACAGATCACATCAAGCTCAACAAAATAGCATACTTGAGAGTAAAAAAGTATCATGCGTAGTTTTCGACAAAAACGGAGAAAAACTAATTTCTATAACACTAAAAACGTATGTCGTTCTTAGTCGATAATAAATGATAGTTTTTTATTTTGAAGGTATACTGGTTGTTTATTTACCCAAAAGCTCTTTACTGAACATATGGCCTACATTTGAACACTTTTTCAATAAAACTATACATGTTTAACAGAGAAATTATTGACATAGCATGAAAATTTGATCTTACACTACATCTGTACTATTTCTTTTTATTAAAATAGTTATATCATTTTTTTCTCAAAATATAAGTGGAAGTATTTTACAATTACTTGTCGTCTTTTTGAATACAGAACAATACCCATTGAATACTAGGCCTAAATAGATGTAATGATAGTATGGGACCCTTTCGCAAAGCTTGGACCATGCTAAAAGTCACTCCTAATATTTATACCGATATTGCTTGCAAATTATTATTATTAGCATCAGTGGTCTTAGTAGTATTGTTGTTTGTTTATTATAGTTTAGTATCCTTTGAGTTTAACGCCAATTTTCAGCATCGAGGCTATACGACACGAGGATCTACAGCTTGAGATGGAACCTGAACCACCATTACCTATTACTCCAAATCCTCTCCCTCTGGATACAAGCTCGCACACTAGCCATTACACCAGCGGGAAAGGGCTGGTTGCTCTTAGTGACTTTTCCATAAAATAATGTCGTCTAAACATTCTTGTACACTTGATTTTGCTGTTTTCAAGAAAAAATTATTACTGAACATGAATTTAATTATTTCCCCTTTTCTGTGGAGAATTTCTTTTAGGGTACTATTTATTGACTGTTAAACATTCCAGTTCGTAGTAATGTTGAAGAATACCATGCATGTTGGTTGATATATTAGTACTCAACGGTACAGAGATATTAAAGCATTGGAAAAGAATCCATACACCTTCTTGGTGTTGAAAAGAGTCCACGATTAATCTGTTTCTACATG